>NC_143191.1:24922500-25253750 GCF_051530095.1 Phoenix dactylifera
AAAAATGGGAAAATTAATATGAACTCTATGATAGAAAACTTATAGAGAGGATGCCAGCAAAACAAGCATGCCAACTATATGAAAGCAGTCCGGCCTCCCCTTCTACTGTGTCTGTCATAGGTGGTGTTCAATTTATCAACCAGCTCATTCATGGTACTGCAAAGTTCAACAAAGAGTTGTTATCACATGCCCGAAATAACTTGATAAACAGTTTCAGATATATAAATTTCCATGTCCATCAAACAACGGGAAAAGAATAAAATATCACAAGGCAACAGGCTTTCTTATTTCATTGCAACATATCAACTGTACTGGCAGTGGCAGAGAAGCAAGCAGATAAAGTCATTGGTTCCTGCATAGGGCCTCTAAAGAGAATTTGTGTGAAAATAAACGAGCATCTGTATTAATTCTAGGTTAGGGATCCCAGATCAAAATTCTTGGAAGCACATTAAAAAAAAACCCTCCTTTTGTAACATGTGAACCATAAGCTCAACCATGAGTGCAAATCTTCAAATATTTTTATCTCCATGTAACAAGGGATTGAAACATAAATGAGTTACAGTACGAGGAGGTGCTGGGACAAGGCTTGATGGTCAGGGTTATGGAAAGAAATGTCCAATCTTAACATTAGTGAAAATCCAATTGGTGCCTAACAACTGGAACTGTTGCTATAGTATGCATAATCCATTCAAGTCCCATCAATCAATGAGATTCTTACTTTAGGGTAGTTTCCTTCCAGAATGAGGCTACTAACCTCAAAATAGTAACATGGCTACCCCAAAACTGGTAGGAAAGTCATATGCAACAGGTTTTGCCTTTTGAACCTAAGAGCTTTTGGTTGCCAGAGATGTACGCTCCATAACAAAGCCATATGCAACAGGCTTTGACTTTTGCACTTAAGAGCTTTTGGTTGCCAAAGATGTACGCTCCATAACAAAGTCAATCTACAACAGGCTTTAACTTTTGAACTTAGGGTGTTTTTGGTTGCCAAAGATACACGCCCCAAAGACCAGTTTTCCTGGAATTGGGCACTTCGGGCTGTTTGGTTGGCCCACAATGATCACGAACATGCCTCTCAGAAATTGGGACTTTTCCCCAGTTCAGTGGGTTATAGCTATAAACTCACTTCAGTGCCGAAAGGGAGCAACTTATGCCACTTTCATGCAACCAAATACACACTTAGGTTGAGTGCAAAACTGCCATATACCCATTTCAAGGCCATCTGTGCTTTTATTAATTGATAACTCGACTAGTTCGACGATCCTTCTTGGATACAAATATTACTCGACATTGCTGTCCCCTCCCCCCACCCCATCCCTCCTCTTTTTCCTCCTCTTGTTGAAATGCTTCTACTTAATGGAAGACACATTATAAAAAGGGTGACTCAGGCTTTAGGCATTCATTTTATGAAAGCTCTTAAACCTTTTTCTCTTTGCAAGTAAAAGAGACTTTTTGCATACCTTGAACAGTTTGTGAACATCGCGAGGTAGGTCATGAGAAGTGTGTCATTGAATTCCTGCAAGGATAAATTAACATGGTTATGTACTAACTGATGGATAATTAGAAGAGAGCATCTAGGGAAAGAAAATCGAACTTATTATATTGCTCGAATTTTGAAAGCAACAGTACCATCACGATCATGATCTCATATGCATAAAGTAGGCACTATCCCAAAGTAGTCCAGCTTAGTGGGAATAGTAATGTAATGCATCAAATCAAGCAAATGCACAAATCAAGCAAATGCACAAAGCAAGGTTGGCATGCAAAAAATTGTTCAACAGATACCATCAGAAAATCGTCTTGGAACTTCTCTGATTCCATGGCTGGCAATCTTCTCAGAAGGCTCGAGACTTGCCTAAGCAATGAATTGTCAAGGGGAATATCACCTGCATGTTTAAAACTGTGAGCATTTACTGCAAATTCAAGGAAAGACACCATCAACAACAAAAGCTATAGCACAGTAAGTGGGAAGAAATATTAGAGGAATTCTGATTAATTTCCATCTCTTCTCCTATGTTATGCTGGAATTGGTAAAAGATGAAAGATTTCAACATTTCACACTAAAGGTATCCATCACTAATAATAAATAAGATAAATTTCCTACCAAAAAAAATAGATTCTACTATTAAAGATACAGTAGCAGGAAATGCAATCTAATGCAAAGAAGAGCCCTCAGCATAGAATTTTGTAAAAAATGGCCTGAACTTAAAGAAATGTTGATGCAAACTCGAAGCAGCATGGCATAAAAAATCTCCATTAAGCACTACGAGGAAAATGCTTTGACGTGCCCGTTAGTGCATGTAGAGTAGTTCCTTGGGCCAACTTAAAGCTGGCTTGGAAACTCCATATTCAAACCCCATCCCCCCCCACCCAAATTGTGTTGCACAATTTCCCAAGAGTCACATCATTCCATATATGGCAGGAAGACCTTTTGTGTGCATGACACAGGCACTCCCTACCACTCCTATGTAAATTGTCCATTAAAGTCACAAAATGAACTGCAAAAACATTGAATGTTTAATAAATCTGAAAGGTTATTTTAAGTCATATAGAGGTACCTCTCTGCATGGCAAGCAGATATTGATGAACAACTCTGATTCTGCTATTTAGCATTTTGATGGCACTATGTGTTCCAGTAAGATGGGCAGCCACTGCTCGCATAAATCATTTTTGTCAAATACACAAGAAAAATAAGATAATAGAAACTATAAAATGAAACAACAAAATTCAGTTAAATAAAGAAGCCTCACATTGAGTTGCAGCTGAGCCGCCATCAGATGGCTTGAGATGAGCTACATGATCGACTGAAATTCGTTCCGCCTCTACAGTCTTAATTATTGGAAAACATGTCCATTTTAATATATCTTTGCAACCTCATCTAGTTAGCAATGAAAGTAAATGGAAAGAAAAAGACCAACCTCAATGGTGTAGTTTGATCTAACAAATATGAGCTGAGGAATTCCATCAATGACATGCAACTCTTGAAAGCAACAACATATTTCCAGAAAAGAAGGCCAATTGTTAGTCATATTCCTGAATCAAATATTTATGAAACAACATAATTTAATAGAGAGGAATTATTATAATTAGTATTCCTTTCCTGCAATTAATTCAGTTTTATTGGTTCGTAGAAATGCAGGTCAGTGTATCAAATCAAACCATAAAACACGATTAAATTAAAGATTCAATTGCATAGACTGACCGACCACCCTGAGAAAACTAAGAAAAACTTAAAACACTGTAACAAAACAACAAAAAGTAAATCTAATAGGGAATCGGAAGGATCCCTTACTAGCCCAATCTATTGAGAGATTGATTTATCCCTCAATAGCCCAAGTCTAAGACCTAAGACCCTAGACTGAAAATAGGCAAAAGCCTCCTAGGCCTTGCGGCCGAAAACTCTCAACAATGAGAACAATGATCAAACTCTTGACTTGATTGATGCCTCACAAAAGGACGCGACCTGCTAACAAGAATTTGAAGTTAATCTACCTGTTTCATCATGGGAATATCATTTCCCAATGACAGCAATGAAACTTTATTAGCGCACTAGTTCCAACATATGGGTTTCTGCTGACAGGTCTGTGTTTGAGTTCAACAAGTTGATATAAATTGTAGGGTCATATTTGTAAGCAAGTTGTCATGTCTAGTCTAAGCCATGCCATAGGCCCCAAAATCGTTTTGTTTAGCAGTCTAATCTGCATAGGATTTATGTAAGAGCTTCACAGGTTGAATTAAGTAGGTAAGGTGACTTCTGATTTTAAATAAGGGAATTTAAATAAAAAATTGCTATATGTGACATGCTTGCTGAGAAAGAGGTATAAATCCATAAGAGCACTTATATAAAGCTCATCATTTTGCAAAAGAAATCTCAAGTAATTCTTTACAAGTCCTGTAAAGAGAATAAGTCAAGACTAACACAATGCATTAATGCAATTTAAAAGATTAAGAAGATTGAATATGTCATTTATAAAATTTAGCAAACAACAGGCAAGAGGTGCATTTACCAACCCCTACATAAGACGTGAAACAAGATGGTTTCGCACAGAAACAAAACTTTGATTTTGCCCCAAAAAATGAAATGTACTTCCATTAGGTAAGAAAGATGAAAAGATATAATAGTTACATCAATGTGCTAGATTAGTTATATGCATTGAATAGCACCATGATTTAAGGTTTATTAAAAAAAAAGTTGTGAATATAGTAATGGAAAAATACTTTAACATTTAAACACAAGGGTTGCAAAACATTCAAGAAATAGGATAGACAACCAATAGTCTCTAAGGCTGCATTTGGTAGGGGGGATAAGTGGGGATTCATCCTTCCAAATGCTAAAAAACGGAAAGCGCTATTTAGATAAAATGTATTCAGATAATTCTATTCCATCAAAATTGTGGAATAAAATAATTCCATGAAATAGGGGAGAGTTCCTTCCAATTACAATTTTGTCCCATATTCGCTCTTTAAACAAACTAATAAACGTTGAAGGACAATTTTGTCCTTGTGATAAAATCCAAATAATTATGATAATCCATGTATTCACTTTTTTCTCCACTTATCCCTTCAACCAAACAGCAAAAGGGCACTTATTCCATGGAATAGACTATCCTATCTACAATAGAGGAGATAAACCTCCAAAAGTTCTCTTCTACCAAATGCAGCCTACAGAAATCCTAAAGTATTAAGACTGTGTTAGGAAGAAGAAAAAGTTAACCTAGAGTAAATGGGTTAACTTGCCCCTGCTCTTTACTCCAGAATAAATTACTCCATCCTACATGGTGGAGTAATTTATTCCTGGGTTAAGTGGGGCAATTGGGTTAGGAAGGCAATAAATTGTGTACCTACTACCTACTTCTCAAAAATACCTGTTTTGCCCTTCTGAAAAGTGATTTGACTCAAGTGTTCCAATGATTGTTTTGGTTGAAAAGGGATAAAATAACTAAATGACTTCCACACCCTCTTATTCCGCTTTCAAACTTTGCCTAAAGGTTCACCAGTTTTTAAAAGAATAGTGAATCACACAACTTATGAATCAATAAACATACACACACACACACACATATATTTGTCTTTTAGCTTCTTAATCAGCTAGAATTTGTTTAAAAGCCTACATGGAAAAGGTTGCTTACATTCCTATGGTTCTAAATGAATAGTAAATCAGGATGAAATCACAAACAATGACACAGATCAGGGTGCAGCAGCAAATATAGTGGTTATTGGGGATTATTTCAATAGCCCAATGAAGACTATCATGCTTATCCGGACTGTAGTATTGACTAGGAATTTATAGTAGAGTTTCATATCTCTATAGTAGAGTTTCATATCTCTCTACAGATATGGCCCTAGGAGAACTGCAACGCATTGGAGGGACTATTGATTTTTATCTCAAATTGAACAGACCTAATATCACTACCATGCATTAGAACTTCTCATCTCGGATCCACTGCTCGTTTGAGTACTTGTTAGCAATCCAGAGAGAGAGAGAGAGAGAGAGAGAGAGAGAGAGAGAATGCATCAACTATTCAAATCTTCAAGATCAACAGATCCTCCAAGATCTCCAATCTGACAGTCTAGAAAGAATGAAAGATCATAATGCATCAGAACTGTCAGATCTCTATGCCAGGAGCCTCTTACATTTCCAACTTTACAGCATCAACTATTAACTAACAATAACACTTTCCAATAGAAATTGTGAAAGAAGGGCAGGGGGGAGGGATGGGGGAGGGAGAGAGAGAGGGCGGGGGGAGTTAACATCAAATAAAGTGTTAATGTACTCCAGAACAGTCATTTAAGCAGGGCATCCATGTTTCTCTCTATTAACCACTTAACGATGGCACAACCCCTAATAATTATTCCTGCTCGCCAATCAATTTTGCTGGTTATGTTAGCAATTTCCAATGATTTCAAGATACATCCAGAGGCTGTTAGAAGAAAGTGTATATGTAGGGGATATTTTCCCTGTTTTGCAGGGCAGGTGGGGAGTGGGTTTGACAGATTTCTACATTATATTGCACTGGAATTGGGCACATGTAATGCACAAAAAATTTTAATTAGAGCATTTGATGGACCCTGATTCCCACCAATTTGATTAGAGCAGTGCACTAAATACATTCTCTATTTTAATCGACGTACTTATTTTCTTTCTTAATTATTTCCAATGCATAAATAGGAACAGGTATATGTATCAGAAGACTTTATTTTAATATAAGATTCTACAGTTGGGAGATTATCAAAGTCAGATGCAAGTTGTCATCGAAAGATTTGCTCCATATATTGTTTTCATAATTAAGTTATCAAGATAAAACCCTGGTCCAACTTTCCCTTTAAAACTAATAATAAAAAAGAAATGTTCATAATAGGGGATTTCAGCAGATGGGGACCTGGAATAAGATCCAACATCATGCATGCATCAGACTCATTAATGGTGCAATACATGGGGGGTGTCAATCTAAACGAACACTCCCATTCACCAGCCATTCTCTTGGTTGCTATTACCATTAGACCAAACCACTTCCTAACAAAAGAAAAAGAAAGGAAGAACTCAATGGGATTGTATATATAAATGAGAGGGGAACGAAATACTAGCTAGGATCATGAGATGCACTTGCATGAGTCGGGATTGCAGAAGCCAAATTCAAAAAGTAAAAACAGAAATCTCTGGAACAATGGAGTCACTAGAAAAAAAATAACAGGCTACTGGAATTTTTTAAGTATATACTTTCTACTTATTTGAACAATATTTTGTCTCGATCATAAACCTCGTGCCAATACCTTAGTGGTATAAGTCAACATGCCCTTCTATGGTTGCATGGTACATTCTTGGAGATGGTAGAACACCTATACCTAGGGGTACAAATGGGTCGGGTCGGGTCATGAGTGACCCCGACCCAACCGGATATTCAGGTCCTAATTTTGGACCCAAAACCAACCCAATAGAAGATAGGGTCGGATTGGGTCGGGTCCATCACTACAATTTTTGATCCAACGGGTCATTCGGGTCGGATCGGGTCCATATATAACCCGGACCCAACCCAAAATATTCGGATCCAATTCGGGTCCGGTTCGAGTCAACCCATCCATTGCTTTAGAACTTATTTGCACCCCTACGGGTTGCGGCACGCGGGCCCAAATAATTTTACAGATTCGGGTTAGGTCGTATCGAGTCAGGTCGGATCAAGTCGGGTTGAAGGATTAAAAGCCCAAAATTACCAAATTTCAAATGGGTCGGGTTGGGTTTGAATTCAGTAAATCCAGACCCGACCCAGAAAATGGAATGGGTCCAATTTTATGATCCGACCCGGCCCCACATGTCCTCCAAAATAGGTCAGGTCGGGTCTATGTGGGTCAGGTCACGGGTCAACCCGACCCATTTGCGGCCTTACCTATACCATATATTGACCACCTATACCATATCTCAACACGGAGGCATACCAATTCCCATCTTTTTAGACCAAAATGCCTTGTCGCACAATCATACCCAAGGTTCACCGAACTGAACCAAATCAAACGGCACGGGGCATTCCATACCGTATCGGTTCAGTACCGGTACTCGGTACGTCGAACCGCCCTATACTGTACCGACACAGCAATAGTGTGGCACTGGTGCAAAGCTCGGTAGCTAGACGGGGTACCTTGATCATACAAGTACTTAAACCATGATACGCCATAGCATACCAAACCGAGTGGTATAGAGTGTACCATACTGTACTGCTTCGATACCGATACATAGTATGGGAGGCATGCCGACACTCAGTACGCCACCGGCCCTCTTACCGGACATACCGACATGATGACAGGGTCGCACCGGTACGGGGCTCAGTTCCAAGACGGCATACCTAGACTTAAACCTTGTATTTGAGAGCCTATTTAAGTATAAACAACACCTTAACCTGAAAGAAAATAACAATACTTCCCTACAAAATATCCTTAAATTTAAAGTAAGCTAACCTAAGAAACAAATCTATATGTTATCAAATTATGAACATCAAAGAAACAAGCAACAAAGAAATATGACAATTAAATTTAAAGTGCCACCTCATCAACAACAACATAGCATGTAAGCTGCTAACACATACAATAATAAATAAATAAAAAGAAGATTTTGTCCTTGGGGGTCCTAATGATACTAACAAAAAATATTGAAACAAGACAATATTAATTTATTATTGCAAATGTTATTTTTTATTTAAGTTTTTGGTTAGTAGACTCTTGTACACTACTGAAAATTCATAGTAGATTTCTCTTACATAAAAATGAACTTGTGCATAAGAATTTTCACATTTTTCTTGTGCAACTCAATGAGCATATAACATAAAAATGGATATTCAAAAAAATTCAATGACATTTGTCTGCATCCTTGAATGTAGATTTGTGCTATTGCACCTGATTTTCAAACTTTGCAAAAAATTAAGACCATGCATGTTTTTGGTTTTCGATGGAGTAAAAGTTTCTTATTAACTCAATTAGGATAAAAATATTGCTTACATAACAAATGCATTTATCTAGACATAAATCTCACATATTTTAAATGAAAATGAAATATGATAAACTAATTTTTGTATTATCACATTAATATATTTAACTAGAGATATCTTATTTTAAGCATACAATCTTCACTCCCCTAATAAGACCCCATTCTTCTATTTTGCTCTCCCTGTAACATAGATGGGCATTAAATAGCAGAGATGACAAAGTGAGAATGAAGAAAGAGATACCAAGGAGGCAAGTAGAACGTGAGAAAAATAGAAAGAAAAATTACAGGAGAAAAGCAATATCATTTAAAAATTGGGTTGGCCTCAGAGTAACTACCGTCAATCAAAGTTTCATCCAGTTCTCTAAAATCCTTCACTCTACTCACTACTTGACCATATGTGCAGAAGCATGAAAATAGGCAGATAGAGGGACCATCAGTGGTTTCATCCCTATGGTGGAAAGTGAACAAGAATGCCACAAATTTTACACTTATAAATGAGAAGCAATTCCCAATAAATTCCTCTATTATTTTTGAGGAAAAGGTGCGAGGTACATTCAACAGTTGGAATATTAGAAAAAATGCATCTCAATGCTGCTCTTCTTTATCTACGTCATGACAAAACCAACTTTTCCCAACTACATTCAGCATATCTTCTCCACATCTTCTTACATACCATGGAAATGTAAATAGAGAGGTTTCGATTTAAAGCATTATTGCCTAGCAATTCTTACACTTCAATATGAGAAGAACCTTAAAGAAATGTGTCCACAAGCAACATTACATAGATGGATTGGCAGTAAACACCCCACCCCCTCCCCCCCCCCCCCCCCAAAAAAAAAAAAAAGAGAAAAGAAAAAGGGATCACGTAAGGGGGGAACCCTGATGTTGCAAGGTTGAAGAAGAAACTTATTAGAAGTAATAAAAGAGACAGACATACATAGTCAGGACTCAGAAATAAATTGGCAATGATTTCAAACAAACTTTGCCTCCATTTTTTTCATTCAGAGAAGAAAACAAGAAACAGATTGGTGAAGTTTGAGACCTCACTGTACAAACTACAAGCATCACATATGAGAATATAAGGAAAAACAAAAGAAGGTTAGGGGCAAGCTCACACACCACTTTCAAAGATGGTCACTGGAAGGTCCTTTTGAGCATGGTTGATTGAAGGATTCAGAAGGACATAAACAGGACTTTCATTAATATCCATCAACTGTTTCAAAAAGATGTTTTGTTAGCAAAGAGCATAAGCTATAGAAGAACTGCTTATTATTATAATAAGCTCCTTGAACAAACAGCAAAAGAAAAAAATAGAGTTCTCCAAAAAATATCATATGAAACTATGATGCAAGAAGGATAGCATCTCCTAATAATCATAATGAACAGAGAATATTAAAACTCACATCAGCCCAAGGTTCGCGGTACCGATGGTACCGACGTACCGGTCGGCTCCGGTAACGGTACAGTACCGGTGCCGAACCGAGCCGAACCGATACCGTACCGATAGGGCACATTCGGCCTAGTTTCGACCCCATCGTTGTTTTTTTTTTTTTTTTGGAGTTCTTTCACTTTTGGATTTTTTTTTGATGTTTTTATGTTTAGGTTTAAGGTTAAAACTAGATGATGCAACTTATTACTTCCAAATAATTCAAATAATGAGATGAAGAACATAAAATATTTTCAAATTAAGATACAATCAATTACATACATTTAAAGCACTCTCAGATATCTAAAATCGGGTCGAGTGGCAATGCTTCTCGTCAATATCTGGATCATCAGCATAATATGGAGGCAGATCAATCCATCCCTCTAACCAAGCGGCATTGTAGTCTTGTATGCTCAATCCTCGAGGAATGCGCGTCGGGTCATAAGAACTCTCGGATCTCTCGCTGAAGCTCTGGCTCTGAGAGGTGTCTTGATAAGGGGCCCATCCGAATATGCCGGCACCAAAATCCGACCCGTAAGACCCTCCGAGCTGCGCAGGGTAGTAGCCACCGGAAGATGACTCCGATGCACCATATCCATAGGCTGGCTGAGGCCGCGGATAATAGGAAGACTCGGAACTTGATACATCAATGGATCCGACTCCACATGGGAGGTCATCTGCAGCTGCATCCTGGCCTCTTGAACGACCTCGAGGAGCTCTTCTTCGATATGCAATGGTATCCGACCGGCCTATATCAGACGGCCTACCGTGGTCCGTATCTTGTGTAGCATGCGTAAACTGAGACTCACCAGTGTATCGAAAACCTCCCTCTGGCTGTGTCTCATAAGTAGTACCATACTGTCCTCCACTTCCTCCATGGCTAGTAGATCCATCACCACCAGAACCTTCATCGCTGCTGGTCCAAGTCTCCTCGACACTCTCCATTGGGGCCCTTTCCTTTCCTTTTCTTCTTTGCTGGGATTGACGCCCTCCGGATCGAGTCGACTGGGTACTAGAGCGTCCTCGTCCTCGCATGAGAGGATCATCTCTCTGAACGGGAGCATAGTACCAGTCATGCGGTGACTGGCTCCCCTCTAGCCACGTCATATCAGCTGTAGGAGTGCGTGGAATGTTGCGCTCAGCCCATTGCTGTGGATCGACCACAGCCTCAGTGGCTATGATGCTGGCTGGTCGTCGAGACGATCCTGGCTCATCAAGCTCGGGCTCGTGCTGCTGGGCCGCAAGCCAGTCGAGCATAGGATTATCATCATCATCTGTAAAAGTCCTATAGATGGGATCTGCATACTTGAGCTCCACTTCCTCCTGAATACATTTTAGCCTCAACCGCAGATTGTAGTGCACATAAACTAGGTCATTGAGGCGCTTTTGTGTCAAACGGTTTCTCTGTTTGCTGTGGATGAGGCCGAAGGTGGACCAGTTGCGCTCACAGCCACTCGAGGAGACCGTTTGGGAGAGGATCCGGATAGCTATCCGCTTAAGATTTTTTGCAGATCCGCCAAAATGAATCCACCATTCAGTTGCAAAAATATTGAAGATAATTACATTTTACATATATGATGGCCTCATAGTTGAAGATAATTCAGATGCAGAGGTGTCTTGCAGATTTGTATTGTACCTGGATTCATAGTTGTCTTGCTCACGACAGCTAGTCGCTGTCCAAAGCTATGGCTGCCTTCTCTAAATAATTTGGTCTGTGGAAAGAAGCTTGTTGTAGTATGTCAATAATATAAGATCCGATATATTTACATATGTTACTAAATCATAGTTACCTCTTCTATACATGACGCGGCGACTTCTGGATCAGGCTCCATCTTATAAATAACATTACGCAGAGCATGAAGAAGTTCATCATCCATACCAATTCCACTCTCGTATTGAAACCGAGGATTCAGATAGTATGCTGCACATAGATGACACCATCTTAGTATAATTATACAAATATATCAATCAGTATAATTATCAATATTATCGCTTACCTGCTAGATGCAATTTCCTACCCATTTGGGCTCCCCGCCGCTGCTCAATGATGTCGATGTACTCCTGGGCATGGGCTACATCTGCCTCCATGATCTGAGCCTTTGCCTTCTCCATCATGTGATACAAAAAGCCCATCTGGGGGTACCTCTCGCTATCCACGGCCCGCAGCACTTGATATAATGGTTTGATAGCCTTGACTATCGCATTGGTCCGCTGCCAGAATGACTGCCTGTTTACCAAGTTTTCCATTCTGCTTCCTTCAGTGCCGGCTTGGGCATATCTACTTTCCTGCCACTCGGGACTGACAAACATCTGACGTAGGGCTCCTTTCTTCTCGATAAGGCTATCAAGTGCAATGTAATTCGTAGCAAACCATGTGACTCCTGGTCTAAGAATTTCTCCCCCTGCATACTTTCTCATTAATGAAAGGACCCAAGTATGGCTATAAATATACCTGGTGATGTGTTGGGCTATCTCCACCGTATGTTGCACCCTACGGATCTTTCCAATGTCCATCAGGATGAGGTCGATGCAATGTGCAGCACATGGGGTTCAGAAAATTTGTGGTCGCCGCTCCATCAAGACCTGCCCGGCCAACTTATATTGCGGCCCGTTATCAGTGACGACCTGTACGATATTCTCCTCTCCAATCTGATCAATCACCTCCTCCATAAGTCTGAGGATGTATGAGGCGTTGTGCACCTTATCCGAAGCATCAACTGACTTGTGGAAGAAGGTCTTCGTATCACAGTATGTCAGAAAGTTGATGATGGCCCGCTTTGTCGGACCGGTCCAACCATCACACATCAGAGTGAGCCCATATGTGGGCCACTTGCTCTTATACGAGCCAATCCAATTCTCTAGCTCCTCCTTATTGTTGTCAAGAAGCTCACCGTAGATGTCCCTCGGGCTTGGAGGATCGACACCGGGACCGGCAGACTGTATGGCAGAAATGGCAGACTTGTAGTATGTATTGTCTGCAGCATTCGCTGGAATGTGGCTGAAGTGGAACCAGGATCCAATAGCTCGCCACATATCCTTCTTCTTCTCCTTCTTCCACATTGTGTCTACCCTTTGCTGCTTCGAATCTCTCCTGGGGAAGGCATGCGGATCTACATCATGGATTGACGCACCTGGTGGAATCCCTCCGGAAGACTTCTTTCGGCCACCAAAACCACCCAGGATAGATACAATCCAGCTACGTCCTCTGCCCTCGCCCTTCCTGACTGAGGTTGTCCTTTGAAACTCTGGATCTTGTCTGCTTCCACCAGAACCGGCGCCCGAATCGAAAAACGAGGGCCCAAATCGAGCCCGATGCCTCGCCACCTCCTCCTGCTGCCACCGATCATCCAGACTCGCCCGCATGGCAGCCTGGATCTGTGCCTCCTCATCTGGACCCTCGACCTCCTGTGACTCCATCAAGTGATAGGAAGGTGCTTCTGCAGCTTGGCGTTCCACCTCCGCTTTCTGCTTGGCAGCCCTCTCCTTGGCTGCTTTGATCTCAGCGAGGTTTTTCCTCATCAGCTGACGGGTGCTCGGTGGGCACTCCGAGCATGCAGATATCTTACGAGAATTACCGGCTAAGTGCTGCTTTAATCTGGTTACCCCTCCTCCTTTGAAGCACTTGTGGCAATAATTGCACTGAAACTGGTGCCGTTCACCGAGCATCTTCCCATGCTCCCAGCCAATATTACGCTCTTGGGGTTGCCCTCTCCTTTTTTTTTGCTTAAAATGGGTTGCCCTCTCCTTGACGGCTCCATTCCTACAACCACATTAATTTTTTTCAATTTCTATTTTTTTGTAATTAAAAATTAATGTTTAAATTTTTTTAATTAAATTTTAAATTATATAAATTCTGTAAAAACAAAAGTTAATGTCACCATTAACATCGTCCATATATCGACAACATATAAAAAATTCAAGACGAAATGGAATCATTGAATCATTTCCTATTTTTTGGCAATTTTTGACTTAATTTTTTTAAGCAATTTAAATGAAATATTAAAAAAACAATGTAGGGGAAAGAAAATTTACCTTATTTAGTTTTTGCTGGATTTTTCTTCAAGAAAAACGACGCTCTCCGACCTTTCTAAATTTTTTTCATGCCTTTCTCTTCTTTTCCTCCTCCTTTCTCTCTGTCTTTCCTTCACCTAAGCTGATGGATTTGGCTTCAGCATTCGGTCGGCTTTTATAGCCAACCGTTAAGGCACTGTGGCACTTTGAAAAGTGCCACTGTGAGCCACAGCGCGGCACTTTCGAAGTGCCGCACCGGCACTTTCGTTCGAAGTGCCGCACAAAGCGGCACTTTCAATTTAAGTGCCGCACAAAGCGGCACTTTCAATTGAAGTGCCGCACAAAGCGGCACTTTGAAAGTGCCTCTGGCACTTCTTTCCAGCACCGAACCGGTGCGAACCGGCTCGGTTCGCACCGGTTCAAGCTCATACCGGTGCGAACCGAGCGGTTCTCACCGGTTCGATCATGTACCGGTGCGCCGGTTCGCACCGGTTCGAGCAACGAACCGAACAGTTCCGACCTATATTGGGTCGGAACCGTTTTATACCCCGGAACCGGACCGGTGCCAGTCGGTACCAGTCCGGTTCGGGCTGAACCGACCGGTACAGGTCGGTTCAGCAGACCTTGCATCAGCCAGTACAGAATCGCAGATATGTTCACGTACAATAACATTGCTACCACAACCAACATCTTTTGCTAGAAAAGTTAACTTTGCCCCGGTACTAATTTTGTCGATTATACCACTTATGACATAAATATCAATATATCCATAACACGTAATTTTTACAGCTGAATAATCAAATAACTATAAAAAGGTCTAAGCAGTATGAACATGTATAACCGAGTTGCAGCACCCACATGAGACAAGAATGAGCTTCAGAATCAGATAATCAAAAGCATGATTTACTACAAGAGTTTAATAGAGAAACACGAACCACAATTAATAAGAGATCTACAGTAACATCATCATTGATGGATAGCCTTAACATTATCTATATCAGTCTCATGACCAAAAAGAAACCAGTAGATCCAAGAATACCACGATACAGGACCTATGTGTACTGCCCATATTAAGCCTAAATCAACCTATATTCATGCAGTTTACCAGCCATGCAGATTGAACAATGCATCAGTATGGAATGTAACGTAGAACATGCCATTCAAACAAGTGATCTGTATGGTCCCATGCTGCAGTTTTTAGATCCTTGCCAAAAATACATTTCTAAAATAATTAATGCTAGCCAAGGCTAAAAGAACTAGGGGAAAAAAAAGAATTGCCCATAAAGCATTTTCTAAAAACCAGTAGACAGACGGAAGTTCGTCTTTGAATCGAGTTGGACCCTCCAAAAAGAAGAAAAATGAAAGTTCTTCTCCATTTTCCCCTCATAAATCGCAATCTCAAATGGAAGGGTCATGGTCCTGCGAGTAAAAAGGTTTACAGGAATAGAACTATCAAATGTTTAGAAGCAGATCTAGCGGTTTCTGATTCTCATTCATGATCAGTACATCCAGCTAGCGAAAATTGAATTTTTTTTTATTTAAAATCATGAAGTAAATATATAAGATTGCAGTTACTTTGCATCTGGGGTACGCAAGGTCCGAGGAACCGGTACCGGGCACCGTACCGGTTCTCTGGTGAGACGACTCGATACGGGCCATGTCGGGCCCGTACCGAGAGAAGGACCGTGGAAGAGAGCAAAAGATAAAGAGAGATCGAGTGGGGGAGAGAGGCCGGAGGAGGGTGGCGGATGCCGGCAGAGCGTCGGCGGAGGTCAGAGGAGGCCAGCCTCAGCAGCGGAAAGCGAGGCCGCAGCTGCTGCTCCTGTTTCGAACGAAACAGGGGCTGCCTGCGGCTTTAAAAAATATTATGTTTTTTAAGTAAAGTCGGCAAATCACTTGTCGACTTCACTTAAAAATCATGAATTTTTTTAAAGCTACAGTCGGACCCTGTTTCAGCGGCCGCGGCCTCCGCCGACCTCCACCGAACTCCGCCGGCACTCCATCGGCATCCCGCCTTCTCTCTCCCTCCCTCCCCCGCTAGCTCTCTCTTTTCTTCTCCTCCGGCTCCGGCAACGAATTCCATTTCCATTGCTAGAACCGTGCCAGTGAGCCACCAATAGGATTCGGGACGGCCGAAACCATCCGGTTCGAGACGATTCCACCAACCCTGGTAGTACAACAATACTAGTAGAAAACGTTGGACCAATCAATAAAAAATACTATACTATGTCTCTACTTAAAAGCCAACTTATAAGATTGCAGTTACACATCCTTCTATTTTCCTTTAACTAAGCTTTGAAGACCCGTGAGATGTTAACCATTACTCCCTTAATGATCTTTAGCAAGATTGATTTGGAAATTTCAAAACATAAACTCAAATGAGTCCTTTGTGGATTGAACCAAAAATCCTTCTACACTAAATTGGCATCAAAGTTCTGAATTCAATATCTAAGCTGCAAGATCCTATCATATGGTGGTACACAGATCATGGGACAAGTCATGGACAACATGAAGAGTGGTGTCCACAACTCAAAAAGAGATTTAAACATAAATCAAAGCCAATAAACAATAATTAAGGACTCATTTGGTTCACCGAAAAAGAAAGGAGGAAAGTGGGCTCAACGAAAAAATAAAGAAATACCTCTTGTTTGGTTGGAGTTTTCAAAGAAAAATAGCAATTCTATGAGAATAAGATTTCCATATTTTATGGAAAAGAAAAGTCCATAAGGGACATGGTAAAGTTACTTTACCACCGGTTAGAAATTGGGGTCCCTTTTTTTTCCAAAATATCCTTAAGCCATCAAAACCCATGGATAAGGTCTTTCCCTTTATTAAGGATATAATAGGTACTTCATACAAATTTTCTAGGAAAGTAGATGCTCAACCAAACATAAACCACTTTAAAATGTGGCACTTTTCTATGATCAACCAAACATGCCAAAATCATTTTTCCAAGCATTATATTCCCAGGAATTATTTTCACAAAAAAACATTCCAGCAAAAAAAATTCTTCCCGCGAACCAAACGAGTCCTAAAAGCCAAAGTTATGGGAGCAAATAGATAAGCAATAAATATGGCAGCAAAGGGTTGCTTCAGAACTCAATAACTTCAAAACAGTCAAATGAAGTTTCAACACCTGCAAATCAATCACTTGAAGATTTTCAGACAGATGACCTTGCAGAAGAAATTTTCATGATTGAAGATCAACTGCCAGTGATCTCATGATCAAACATCAGCAAGATTCGAGTGTTTACTAATTTGTAACCAGAGCAACAGAAAAGCCCAATTACAGATATTCAAAAGAGGTAAAATTATCAACAAATTAAACTATTATTTTGGAACTGTCAGATATGTTCAAGTCCTCAATATGTGATCTTTTCTATCCTGATTTCAAAGACTAAGCAGTCTAGATAAAATTATAATCAAATCAAACTATTATTTTGGAACCATCAGATATGTTCAAGTCCTCAATATGTGATCTTTTCTATACTGATTTCAAAGACTCAGCAATCAAAGTTCACAAGAGAATGAACCAGGTCATCAAAAAAACATCCCCAGGGGCACCCACTCATCAAACAAATCATGATGAAATAAAGTTAAAGTTCATCCATTAAATCACGAAAGGAGATAAAGCTGGATCTAGCAATGGAGCAAGATGTTGGGCATCATCAAAGAGATCTTCTGGTTGATCAGATGCAGTAGACGCATATAATGCGGTCTAGGGTTTACATTATGTTAGGATCTAGATATTTAACTTTTTAAAGATTTATCTTTTTTGATGTTTTTGGCATCTAAGAGAATCAATTTTAGGGTCTTAGGAATCTTACTGCAATTAATTTTATATGCTAGAATTTTTTTGACCTTTCAGATGATGGTCTAATGGTTGTCCTTGTTTGAGTTAAATTATCACTAGCATGTACACCATACTGATGTGTACCAGGTGTACCATATTGTATTGTTATTAAACTAGTAGATGGTACGGAGGGTCCACCAAGTGTCGGTACGCTGAACCAAAATTTCCATATTAAGCGCACCGACACTATATCAAAATGGTACCACTATGGGGTCTGATATTAAGATTGCAAACACTAGGATAACCAGTAAAGTTTTTTCTTCTTCTCTTCCTAGGCTATCTCTTTTGGTGGATCATCTTCAATTGGGACTTGACTTCAGAACATAGTTGCAACCTTTTTTGTTAATTTCATCGGCACAAGAATCCGAAAGTTCAAATCTATAATAAGCAATCAAATATGACATTTATGCAGGACTCTAATTGAGAGATTCGCCTCATCCAAAAACCACGAAAAGATTGATCCAAAGTCATACCACAAACATTTAGAAAGAAAGGATTAGTACCCCAAACTCCCCTCCAAAGGAAACATTTTTAGTTATGTTACTTTACCACCCTTACGGAATCTTATCACATGCAACAATGGCATTGCTCCATAGTTCCATACGCTCACACAAAGTTCTGCCCAGACTCTGAAGTTTTTGTCTCTACAAGTTTCTCTCGGTAGTATCCTTCCCTCTTTATAGGCCATCATACTCATGTCTGCTTCCTTTCCAAAGAAGATTATTTTCGATGCTTCTTAATTAATTTGCCCCCTGATAAGAAGCATGAGCAGTGATTCATAGTAAGAAATTCAAATAAACTAAGCAAACCTGTGATTTTTTTTTCATTTTAACACCACTAATCTCTAAAAGAAATCTCAATATCTGCAACAATCACCTCATGATTTATCTTTCAAGCTGCTCCTTATTTGCCCCTCTTTCTCTCTCACCATTTCATGTTAATAGCAGACTAGCTATATCCAAGTAGGCAAACACTCGATGTGGCATAGCAACATTGTCTCTTAAACCCCAGCTACTCAACTGTAAAGCCGAACGCCTAATCAGAACATTTATTCTCTATCCTAACTACCCCTCTCCAATGATGCATCATCTAAACCTCCAACTACAGAATTTATGTCCAACTTGTCTCGAGTTAGGGTGACCTGCTCAATCATCTAAAGCCAGCAGCATAAAAATAAGCATGCTGCAAGGTTATTGTAGGTACAATATGAGGTCAATTCCCACCCAGCCAAACTACCATAAATATATATCGAGTTTCTGACATACATGTATGTAGGCCACACCATTTTTCATTTGCATCTAAACTCTCCAATCTCTCAAACCACCCCTTCATGACATGACTTCAAGTCCTCATGTCTCTTTCACTTAACAAGTAAATTTTCCATTTACATATGACTTCTGCATATTCGGTGATAAGTCAGCATTTTTGAACTCCTAAACCATCTAAGAATTCCTCATTCAATAGACTAATCAATGTTTAAACATCTCCTCTGCAATATTCATTTGAATGAATATGAAAAGTGGTTGTTTCGCATTCTTAACCCCACCACCTTTATAACATTGATCCACATACTTAAGTAATCCCACCTTTTCAAGTTGCATTATCTTGAATCTATAAGAACTTTAGCATGGTTGATCCCAATAAATTAATAACAATCATGTGTGTCAAGATGACAACAAATAAACCATTCTGATATCTTCAGTAATGTTCACCACACAGATTAAGCAACTATCTAGGAGTCCAGGACCCAGCCAAACTCCAAAAAGAGTTTGAAAACTTCATATTTATGGTAGCCTTCCATAGATATGCTTCCCTAAAAATTTGTTGGTCACAACCAAATCATCTTCGATGCATCATAATACATTCCATTTTATCCCCAGTTGGTCAAATCAAAGCCAGCTTCCTAACCATGGTCATCTAGGGTTGAAGTGCAAAAGCAGTCAAAAACACCACCAACATACTAGTTCTTACATGAAACATCAAACGTGTTGGCTTTTCACCTTATTGAAGAATAAAAACATGTTGCTGCCCTGAACCCAACATTCAAAACCCTTTAACATAATTCAACTCAACCAAACCCTAATATTTTCTTAAGACAAATTACATACTAACCTTATATTTAGTATCTTTCTTTTCACCAGCTAAAGATTTAATAGTAAAATTCAACTGGAATCTATATACGCAGGGTCTTTCGCTGCTCCCTTCCTCCTTATGGCTTTTTATTTGCTAGACACCTGCACTTCTGCAAAGACTAGAACCCTGTCCGTTCCCTCTCAAATGGAAGAGAGAGTGGGATATCAATGGCTCAACAACTTAGCAGCAGGAGACTAGTTTCCAGTAAGCTAACCATGTTCCAAGAAATGATCTTCACAAGCCAATATTCTTTTTCATACTCAACCATATCATGCCTCCCTTTTCTATGCTAAATTCATAGATTTGGATTAAAAATCTTATTTGGAAGTAATCATAAGAGCTTCCAAAGAAGCCTGTAATTCAACATTCTAAGATCATCAAGAACACTGCTACAGTGCTATTTACCACATTGTATAATCATAAGCATATCGACTGCATGGATTGAAAAATCTTAGCCCGGTCTACAATCATTCTCACTGTAAACAAACAACCTCGCTAATTAACCCAACGTCAACTACATAAAACAAAGTATCAACTAATTTAATTGAACAAATTATTCTAAATTCCTAACGACAATGCGAAACTTACAGCTCTGTGAATCTGCATATCTGACTCCTGGGCATCACTCCCTGTCGAATACCACCCCAGTATATAAAAATTCGGGAAAACTTTCTTGTCTGCAGTTTTACAAAAAATTCCAAAAATTTAGCATGAGATCTTCTTTGAAAATAATAAAAAACAGCCAGGCGTCACCAAATAAAAAAACAAACTAAACTGTATCATATCGTGATCTTTTCTCCTTCCGTTCTTTTTCTAGAGAAGATTATGACAAAAAAAAAACCTAGAAGAAAGGGACACGAGAAAGAACGAAAACCCTAGAAGAGGAAAGAGGTAGCGGTGATTACAGAGCTCTTGCTTCTTCTCGAGGAAGGCGCGGTCGAGGGTGTTGGTGATGGGGTCGTAAAGGAGCTCGAAGCTGTTGAAGATCTCGACGGTGCGGCCGCGCTGGATGCCGATGACGCACCCGAAGACGCGGGGCGGGGGCGGATGAGAGCCGCCATTGGTGGTGGCTCCGGGGGCGGCGGAGGAGGAGGAGCACTGGGCCTGGGCCTTGACCCGGGTGTAGTGATCGGAGATGTTGACGATCACCAGTGGGTGAAGCTTGAAGGTCAGCCCGCTGCTCGACGACGACGCCATCAAACCCACAGCGAGAGAGCGAGAGAGCGTGAGAGCGAGCGAGCGCGAGCGAGCGCGAACGAGCAAGCGAGCGAGAACGAGAGCGAGCGAGTGTGATTGAAGAGAGAGGAGGCGGTGGGAAGGGAAGTACTAATTTCCGCTTTTTCTATTTGCCTCTTGGAGTCTCCGAGCACTGGGCTTATAACCGTGCAGAAGATTCTTCGGAGCGCCTGCCGGCCTGCGGGGACGTCGAATGCAAAACTTATTAGGGGTTCGGGTTGTATCTTTCGCGCGAAAGAACGATTCACCTTTTTCGGGACGTCAACCGTTGGATTGCGCAATTGACGCTTCGAGATCTGTGATGATGGAGGAAAAAGAGCTCGGATTGCTTTGAGAGCTGTGTAATTCGTTATCCAACGGTTGACGTCGCTAAAAAAGATCGATCATTTTTTCGTCCGAAAGATACAATCCGAACCCAAAACTTGGAGCACGATGAAGATTTTTATAAAATAATATTAATATACTTTAATTTTGTTATACGAATTCTTTTGGGTTCTTGCACGATTTTATTCTAGATCAAGTACATGCCGCTGGACATCCATGCATACTTACTAAACATCCGGCACCTATGTTTTGATCATCAAATTTATCTTGACTATATCCTATCTTGTACTTATTCATAGAGATAGAATTTCCAAGAATCCCTAAAAAAATTTTATAAATAAATAATTTTTCATACCAAATTGATACTTAAGTAATTTTTTTATGCAAAATCTATTTTGCTATCAAAATCTAGTTGAATCTTGCTCGAACATAAAGTATGGATAGCTAGATCTCCAGTCATATGGTCTAAATAGTTTTTTTGTATCGATTAGATCCCTTAAATATGTAACTCTTTTAATGTATACACTTCTCTTACCTCTCTCTCTCTCTCTCTTAAATAAGATAAAAGAAGTTTATAAAGCAATAGCAAGATTGAATTACAATTGATGTTTGATATGTCTTGAAACCGATCCTAACTAACATCGGAGGCCGATCAATAAGAGTTCGCCATATGGCCTATGTTGAGGGCATATAAAAATATTCAAATCCTTTCCAGCTGGAGGTTATTATAGCTCGCCCCACAATCGCACGCGGTTAATCTTTACATGCATAATGTATGGGCATAACATAGGGGTGTAATACTAGGGCATAGCACATGAGTTGTTATCGAGCAATTAGGGCATGTATTCGCTTTACCCAATAACAAACGACCCTTGCCTATATAAAATGCGCTCGAAGGACCTTCGAGTACATTCTCTTGACACTTGCATACATTCTGTCACTTTTAAGTGTCCACTGTTTTTCCAAAATCCTTGCTTAACTTAGGCATTAGAGTTTTCCTATCGGATACATTCTGTCACTTTTAAGAGTTCTTGTCCCAACATAGCCACTGCGAACCAAATTGTTCTCTTTAGCTTGAGAGCTGGTGAGGAGCTCAGTCCAATCTCATTGTTCTAGTTAGCATCTCCACCGACTTCACTAGCATCAACCTCATCAGCCTGATTTTGGTGGCAACAGTGTTGAATTAAATCCCAGTGTCTTTGGATTCTCATTATCTTGCACGCAATCCTTTTCTATAGGTAAAATGCCGTGCATGCAATCCTTTTCTATAGGTAAAGTGCCAAATCTCAGAGCAAAATAAACCTACATACATGATAGATTTAATATAGTGATTGGGCAAGCAGGTTTGCCTCACCCATGCTGCGCTAGCGCTATGGATGAAATGTCCCCAAAAAAAGCCCATGGATGAAAGGCATGGGAATAAGAGTACAAGAGGATAGTGATTTGTGGGTATGATGCAATCTCTACCATTTTTGCCGAGGTTATTGTTTTAAAATTTCTATGGTGACTTCCACGACTTCTTCCAGACATTCATCAGCCACTACTCTTCATGAAGAATTGCTGTTGTTATCTCATCTCTCCATCTAATTAATCATCCTCATCATTATCAATTTGCATTTGGCCACTCCTTGTCAATCCACATAATAATCGTCCTTCTCAACGCTAGAAAGGAGGTTGCAAGAGACATAGACATGACTCTGTTGTTTAGCCAGCCAGCCTAGCTCTCTATTTGGTCTTCAACCACATCAACTATGGGCGAGATGCATTCAAGCACGACCAGAAGGAGAAGTAGGAAAGCAAGCTCTTAATTAATTGCCATTACCAACCTACTATACTCAATTTGACTCTTGAATTGATCAAATTTGGCGATGCTTTTTGCCTCAATCTTATCGGTGCTTGCATATAGAAATTGCCAAAATTTTAATTAAAGATTTCTATTTTTTTGGAAATGCCGATTAGCTTTGACTGGGTTCATGAGCATAAAATAGATTAATAGTGATTAATTACTTGCAGGAGTACTTATTTTGTTGTGAATGAAGAATGATCTTTTTCTAAAGAGTGACCTGTAGTTGTTCCAAAAGGATGCTTCGCTGAGACAATAAAAGCCAGCTTTTGACATCCAGAGTAAATAGAGGCAAGAAATTATAGTCCTCAGCTAGAGCAGTCCTCAAAGAACTTCTCAAACAAGGGATGATGAAGAAATTGCTCTGGAGATAGGATATAGAGATCACCATGAGGCTGTGATCTTGGTTGGCAAATCCAGGAGAAATTGAGAAAGAGATATATCGCCTTTGGTTGACATTTTTTCGCTGAAATCTATTTCTGATACGAACATATTAGGAATTCCAAATCAACAAATATCAAAAAAATGATTGGGCATTTGGCCTAACACCCCTCCAAAAAAAAAAAAGAAAATCACAAGGAGAAAATAGAGCCATGAGTTCAAGATGTAGACAAATATATCTTATTATGCAACTAATGATAATTTAGATGGTTTGCTTTTTTTATCAAGAGAAAAACCAAAGGAAACTCATCTTCATTATAATTATCCAAGCTCATCAATCAAGACTTGAACCTGACTCAAACCTAAAACCTATGGTTACTAAGCAAAGAGGTGTGACTAGTGGGATAAACCTAATTGCAAATGATTTGGATATCTGATAGGTCCCAATTAGAGGAGATGGATGGTCGAAGGAAATAGGTGAGCTTTACTTAAGGTCTCTACTTTGGATGAGAGAAACCCATACATCACAGAGGATAGATGAATAAAAACTAAACTTTTACTTCACGTCCCCAAACCCAAGATATTCCACAGAATTAAATACTTCCTCCCCTCCCATCGTGAGATCCGGGCCATCATTTATCAACTCCTCACCTTCACTCATCAACTCCCACATCCACGCCCCTTGCTTCGGAATCTTTCTCTTCTCCTCATCCTACGTCCACGAGAGACCTAGGCCATGCATACGACTTCAGCTCCCATTTTGAACGTGCTTCGGAATCCTTCTCTTCTCCTCATCCCACGTCCACGAGAGACCCGGGCCATACACACGACTGCTTCAGCTCCCATTTCGAACATGCTCTAGTTCCTCCGTCCATGCAACAAAACCACCAGCAGAGCGAGTCTTCCTCCCAATCCTTGCTCTATCGCGACCAACTCTGCTCCTTGCTCCTGACGGTTTCGACACGGTGGTTGTCATGCATTGGACGTGGTCCAAAGACACCGAGTAGCATAGATTCGGCTTCCGGACTCGTTGGCATCGGGCACACCTATCATGATGGTGTGTGTGCAGAGGGCTAAGCATGAATTTCAGAAAATTTTTATGCGGAAAGAATGGGTTAAACATTTTAACCCAAAACATGCTTGATATTTTAGATATTTTGACTCTGGTACCAGTCGAAGACAGTCTTCAACTGCACATCACATGTGGCGCGGGCTCAGTCCCAATACATAGGGTGACACATGCGCGTGCCTATCAAAGCACTCATCATATGAGCCCTCGGGTGGAGAGCCACGCTTCATCACACGATCACGCGTGAAAGTTTTCGAAATCGGATATTCTCCATTAATCCTTTACTTTGACACCAAATATCACAAAGCCCTCAGATCTCGAGGATTGTGTGATTCAAATAAATATGCATAAATCACAACTTCTTGTGATTTGAAGATTGAGATCATATCTCAACCATAAAAGAGATCAGATCTCTTACCTTTAGAAGGAGGTTCCTTCAAGGATGCTTCGCAGCCGTACAAGCGTCCGGCCTCGATGACTCGTCCACGCGAAGCTCCGGAATGATCAGCTTTTCGAGGAGTGCTAGCTCGCAGGGAGGCATAAGGTTGGCTGAAAGGGAGAAGAAGAAAGAAAATGGACCTTCATAGCTCAAGAACTTCTTGGGCTTTCACCTTCAGAACTACTCTCTCCTCTCACTCTCTTTCTCTGGTGCTCTTGATATCAAGAAGAAGGAAGAGGGGTGGCCTATTTATAGGTCAAGAAGAGGATGAGGTGTTCCTATGAGGTGTTCGATGAGGTGTCCTGCTAGGACACATGTCACACATGCAAGAAAAAGAGGTGTTCTGCTCCGCCTCGTGTCACGCATGCAAAGGGGTGAGGTGGCCTGGAGGGCGATGTCATGGTGTCATGGATGACCTCATGAGGCAGATGAGGTCATGGATGATATCAGGAGGAGTGTAAGGTGTCCAGGCCTGCCACATGTTACACATGCAAGCAAAAGAGGTGTCCTGCTCCGCTACGTGTCACGCATGCAAGCAAAAGAGGTGTCCTGCTCCGCCACGTGTCACGCATGCAAAGGGGTGAGGTGGCCTGAAGGGCGATCGGGATGTGGGTCCCACATACAGTATGTGGGTCCCACCTAGGCAGGACGTGGGTTCCACATACAGTATGTGGGTCCCCCCTAGGCAGGACGTGGGTCCCCCATACAGTATGAGGGTCCCACCTAGGCAGGACATGGGTCCCACATACAGTATGTGGGTCCCACATAAGGAAGGAAGTCCTAGTCATACTAAGATCATAATTGATTTTAATCCAATTTGACTCAAGCCAAATCTGATTTGGTTGGGGGCAAATTAGATATTTTCACCAAACCAATTTTAGTGTCAATTACGGTTTTACCAATTTCAAATCATATTTGAATTTGGTCAAGCCCAATCTCTATTACTCAATCAAATTGAGTCTAATCTGTGATCCAATCACTAATTAACTTCTCCAAGCAATAATTGCTTAGGGCAATCAGTCAATCACATTGACTATTTTACCTCTAGACGATTCTCAATCGTCAATCAGCCATTTGATCAATTCAGAAACTTCTAAGCGTGTGACCTCACAGGTTCGAACCTAAGCCGGTAGTACAAGAACACTTTCTGCACTAATCGAAGTAACCATCTAGCAATGGGACCCGACGACTGGATAGGCCGAATAGATGCAAAGCAACATTCTAGAACCTATGGACTATGGTTACCGCATAATTCATCCTCTTGACCAGAAAATACCCAGGGTGGGTTCAGAGTCTGTCTATCCTGAAACGATCCATCCGGAAATATGTTTCAATTCAATAAATCAAGTGATAGTGATTTGACTTTCCCTGGCCAGGGTACTACTTAATTGAAAACACAAAGCATTCACCCTTATTTCTAAAGGAGGTCAATCCCATCTTGATCTGCAACTGACTACCACAAGTACTTGACTGGACTCAGAAACCTTTCGTCGCTGGATTAGAAATTCAGATAGTCCGGCACCAAAGTACAGTGAGTTGCTTGCAAGCCACCGGTTGCAATATCATGTCTAAAGGATACATATACCCATATCCACTCGGAACAACTCTTGACAAGAGAAAGTCCGTCAATTGGTCACGTTCAGTGAACGTACACTACCATTCACCTGTATACCATACTAGTATCTCTATACTCTTTGGTTTGGAAGACAACCAATAAATATGATACACGATAACCTACGCCCGATAATACTATCGTCCTGTTAATAGTATATCATACGGTCATGAACATTTAAGGACCTGTGTGACAAAATCATATTTTATTACACAAAGCAGTCCTATGGACTTCATCACATCGGAGTTTGTGAAGATGTTTTGGTGATGAATAAATACCATGTTATTTATAATTGATTCAAATACATTTACAATCAACAATTGATTGGATTTAGGACACAAATCCCAACACATCATCCCTCTCCCTTCAGCCAAAACCATGTCCTCAAGGTTTGCTTTTGGGTATTCTTTCTTCAGCTAGTTGTACTCTTTTCAAGTAGCGTTTTCCTCAGGTAACGAATGCCACTGCACAAGAACCTCTTCAACGATCTTCCTTCCTCGTTTAACCCAAGGGTAACCCTTGACGGCTGCCGGTTCCATCACAGGATTTCCGTCTTCTCAAATGGGGGGAGGACCTTGATAGGGTACTTGCCCTTCGCCTAGCTTTCATTTTAGAAGCAACACGTAAAACATCGGGTACACCCTTGCATCTGCCGGTAATGCCAGTCAATAAGCCCTATGCACTCAATGATTTGATAAGGCCCAAAATATTTTTGGACGAGCTTTTGGTGAGCTCGCCGGAAGATAGTCTGCTGCTGATAAGGTGGAAGCTTTAAAAACACCCAGTCCCCTTCAGCGAACATCACTTCCCTCCTCTTCCTATCTGCCTGCTGCTTCATGCTACCTTGTGCTCTCTCCAAGTTACATTTTAGCTCCCTTATCAATTGGTCACATTGGTTAATGCTCTATCAACTTTATCTATCACTGAAACTTCCTCCATGTATCGGGTGACTGTAGGCAGTGTTAGAAGTATGCCCTAGAAGCCAATTTGGCTGATACATTATTTAGTTCTAGGACATAAATTTGTACTTAACCTAATTATGAATTTATTAAGTTGGGCATTCTTTTCATTCATATTTTTATGTGTCCATGAATCATCCAAGGAATTAATAAGATGATGACGCATATTCTCAAGAGTTGAGAATTTGAGGCATGTGTCATTGGTGATTAATTCCTGAATTGCTCATGATCGATGGATCATCACGAGGACGGTGATCGATCCGCTGAGATTAGTGCACAGATCACTTTCTTTGATGGACGAGTCTTGGGTCCATAGTGTGGGGACACTGAAGTGATTGTGCAAGTGCTTGTTAGAGAACAAGGGTATTAAGCATGACCAAAGCAAGAAGTCACTTGGATGTCTATTCATTCGTCAGTGACTTACTTGATACTGCAGTTGTATGACTAGTACTTAGACCTTCGATGCCTCAACTAGTCAGGTGAGGTTGCTGTAGTTTGACGAGCACATAAACATGAGCCCTAAGGGTTCTTGTGGTGCAGATTGGCTGCAGTAGGTTCGTTGTCGGATTAAGGTTACATCTAGATGGGATCTATCGATCTTGATAGATTAGGAGTGATCCTATGTGATTTATAAGATTAAGTTCGAAAGACCTTGGCCAGGGCAGTTCTGGAAAAAGAGTTTTCCAATCTCGAACTTGAGTCAAATAAATCTGATATAAGACAGACGATGGGGTTTGACGAGTTATCCATAACCTCTGTCATGTCGGGATCTACGATAGAGCACTACAAAAGAAGGAATAACTCCCGGCGCTTTTTTTTGTCTCTACCGACGCTTATAAGCGTCGGCGAATTCCCAGCCCACGCTTCGCAAAGCGTGGCTCAGACGTCGGGCAGGTGGGCGTGGGTCGGGTTTAACCCGACGCGTTTAAAAAGCGTCGTTGGTCTATGCCGACGCTTTTAAGCGTCGTTCCTTTTATCATACTCCGACGCTTAAAAGCGTCGTTAAATGCTTGCTTTTCCCGACGCTTTTAAGCGTCGTTTCTTCTATCAGACTCCGGGGAGAAGGGTTGGTTACTACGGGTTTAGGCCGACGCTTAAAAGCGTCGTTAAAGGCTTGCATTTCCCAACGCTTTTAAGCGTCGTTTCTTCAATCATACTCCGACGCTTATAAGCGTCGGGGAGAAGGGTTGGTGACAACGGGTTTAGGCCGACGCTTAAAAGCGTCGTTAAAGGCGTGCCATTAGCTTTTTCTGTTGCATTTCCCGACGCTTATAAGCGTCGGCATTAAATTTTTTTAAAAAAAAAAATTTTGTAACAGTAATTTTTAAATACTCTGTGTACATTAAATTCTTACAAAACAATAGACACAAATACACTGAATCACATATATAACAAAATATGATCACAAACAAGAACTTTGATTACATTCATATTATCATATTTGATTACATTGTGCTTCAAAAACATTCTAAAAACATACAAGTCAAATTCCTAAGTACACAATCTACAATATGTATCAAGTTTCCTAAATGAGAAGCCAACTCTCGAGTTTGTTTAGCGAACTTCGCATCTTGGTCTACTGGGTTGTTAGTGCGCACAGGCGGCGAGCCACAGAAGAAGCCTGCTTGGTTGTTCATGTCTGAATCACCATCAGGATCATCCTGAGAAGGACCAAACTTTAAAAAAGTTGGATACGAAAACTAATAAATTAAGACTAAAATATCTATTACATGATTTTGAAGTAGACGGGTACCTTGTTCAAGATAATATCAAGGATCTCCGGACCACAATCTCCTCTATGGACAGGCAAAATGCTGGAAAAAAAATAAAACAGAATCAGGGAGATGCAACCTTGGCGCCGGCATTGTAAGAATATAACGTTGAAAAGATGAGGGCATTGCGTCATGCATGCTTTACGGGCTTTATCTCTTGCTGGTTAGTTCAAAGTCATTAACTAATATATGTTCACTGGATGCTGACTCATCTTATTGAAATCACTTTGGAGAAACATGAAAAAGAAAAAAAGTTCCATCTGCAATGTCAAATATACTAAGAATGACAAATAAGGTCAAAATTCAACCAGCCTTCCACTTTAATTCAAAACTATAACATGAACCAAACTGTCACAAAATTTATCAACAATTGTACGCTTTTTTCAGAAGCATTTTCACTGCATGCTGGGAGTGAGCATCAGAAGCATATTCATTGAATAAAATGTAAATGCAAGAAAGAATCACTCACTTGAAGATGTCTGCAATATCATATATGCAATGGCCTCTTGGCAGTGTATATGCCGGAAATCACCAAGCTTCCTTGACTGGGCCAATATTCTGGTTTTGAAAATGTTGGGCAAATCAGCATCCAACAATATGTTGCCAATCCTACGGAACAAGGGTGCACTGAAAAAACCTGGAAGTTCCATTTTAAGGTTTTGTTCCCGGTAGCTGGGAGAAATGGCACTGTAGCAGTTTGACTGAGTCTAAAATTAATACATGAGCACAATAAATACCTAACTTGCACTGTACCACCCTGTTTGACCAACAATAAAGAATTAATACATGAGCACAATTAACCACAACCAAAGCACAAGGTACCTGTCTAGCAGTAAATAAAGTTCTGGGCTGCTTTTTTTTTTTTTTGGGTACAACAGCTGCAATAAGAAACAATAAGAAAGACATTTTTATTTCCCAACAGCAGCTTAGAGAAACAATTATACATGGCTCACATAGAGTCAATAAGAAAGACAAAAGTTATAAATATAATCTGCAAACCAAGAACAATGAAAGTGGTTGTTGCTGTAGTAATCTGCAAATCAAGAGTCAAAGCAAACGTATTAATAACGCAAGATACACTATAGATGGAAGTCAAATGCAACAAGACTTTGCTATAATAGAGTCAAATTTAATCGCTCAGGAAGTTGAAAGTGTTATAAATATATGCAAAAGCTCAATAAGTTGATACGATGAGCAGTCCATGATTCTGAGAGTTTAAAAGTAGCCTAATATTCTAAATTCATAGCAACTCTGGCCTGCTGTTGAGGCTAAATGTTTTGTTCTTTTAAACATAATTTATGCTAAAGCTCCATGGTATTTGTAGCTGATTATGAATCAAGCGATGAAAGAAGAAAAATATCATTAAAGTTGTAGCTGACTGTTTTTGCTTGTAGAGATCACAAAAGGATTATTGGACTTGAAATATGTTCGATAGCGAGTATAAGAGCAAACCAAGCTTGGGATTGGATAATTATATATCCTCTGGCCAATTATTAGGTTAAATCATGACTAGGAGAAGAATAGATTTACAAGCACAGGTAATGAATTTGAGTAACATAAGGGAAAAGAGAATTACCTGTGGAGGTATCCCGATCTGAAGAAGCACAGGGTTTATGAGCAATCCTTCCGGCCGAGCAAACAGTAGGATTACCCAATACAAATTGTTCCCATTATCTAAAGTTTCAGAGAATGAAATCAAAGTTTACCCAGCAAATATTTGCATGTTGCCAGTGAATCATGCACAAGAAAGGATGACCATCTTACTGTTCAATTATGAAGCCTGTGATTGGATAACGAAATATTTGCAATTTCGTTAGCCTGTGATCTGTAATTTGAATGATAGTGATTTGTGGACCTAAAGAAGCCGTCCTCACCTGCATCTTGATTGGTGCTATTCTTGAAGTTGCACGAATCCTGGCATATAGTATGTGTCACGTTCCCCTCAGCTTAAATTACTGCCATGTCATCAGATTGTTTTGGATTGCAGCAGCTATAATGCCTATTTGTGAAGTAGGTTTACAAATCAAAGATTGAATACAGACTGGCAAGATGATGCCAATTCAGAGGCCCATACATGATATACATAAAACGAATCAGTGAAGTAGCTTGCAACCCATACATGATATACATAAAACGAATCAGAGGCCCTACCTGGTATGCATGCTGCAATCATAATTAACTAGACAAGAATAAGATTGTTTCTAAATTGGGATTATGGAGGGGCAATCTCTCTCTCTCTCTCTCTCGTGCTCTAAGGTGAGTTATGTGTGTGTGTGTGTGTGTTTTGAAAATCTACATGCAAGCAGCAAGCAGCATATGAAAATACTAGTTGACAGAAATTTTTGCCCAATAAGAACAAGTGCCCAAGAAGAATACATGAAGACAGTCCTGAAATAAAATGTTAATCACTCGATTGCAGTCATGTGAGAATTACCAAACAGCAAAATCTTCCCAGCATTAGCCTTGCATCCAGAAAATACATCATAACAATTATAAAAATGAGAATGATGCCATAAATCTGAACACATTAGATATGAAAGGCGTGACCTCAATTGATGGAAACCTGGTCTGGAAATTTATGTTTATGTTTTCTTTACAAATTCAAGATGGACTTTACAAAAAAAGGCAGTATAATTTCAGCTATCGTACCACTACAACCCTAGCAAACCCAACACAACACAATGAATATGTGCATGAAGAACCATGCAAAATGTAAAGCTATTCTGATTGAGGCTGGAAAAAAGACCATGGAATATTAGTTGATACATGGAAAGCTACCTTGGTAAGTGTTGCTATTCCACTCATTCTTTGCATAAAATTGAGGGCAACCCTTTCTGCCACAATAATGCTGCATGCACATCCTTAACATAACAAATAAAAAAGAAAAATAAACAAGCATTCTCATGAGTATAATCAAAAGACCAAGTCATGTTATAATCTAAATTTTTACCATATACTTTGCCAAACTGCATGCCTTTGTGAACATAGTTTCCATCTTTCTGAGACCATTCAACCTATCAAATTATCCAGAAAAATTCTGCTGAATGAAACTAGCGAGCATTATATTGAATCTTGGAGAATTTATAGCAAGGAGTTATACCTTTAATGATGGATCAACCTCATTAAAAATCATCTCTGCAAAAGAAATTCCAGCAATGACCCCATCCTCCTTTGCAATGAAGTGGGCTTCTGCTTTCATGTCCACCGGAACAGTGGCTAAACAAGTTACATCCCCTGTCTCAATACAAAGAAAACAATAAGCTAGATAATCGTCATACAAGTTCTGCAGGACTTCCACTGCAAAATATAATATATATATAAAATATAATATAAAGTATATTCGATGATGTTGATACAACAAGAATGTCTCCCTGCATCTACTGAACAACTAGAATATAAGATTCCTTTTTTGGTCTAAACTTTGCACTTATCCTACTCTAATTAGGACTCCTCAAATTGCAATTAGAACAGAGAAATGATAGAAACTAAAGCCCTGCAATATATAGCTTGCTTGAACTATCAGTTGTTTAACATGTATAAGCTTCTATTGTGTCAATCTTTTTGATCATCAGTTGTTTAACATGTGCTCCAATTGAATGACATGGATACTCTAATACCAAACCAATTTGATCTCTATACTCTACTGCTCTTGGGCATAGTTCAGCTAATGAGGACAATTCACGTTTGGAAAGATTTCTGGTGATCAAAGATTAGAAAAACAACAAAAATAAAGAAACTTTGATTATTGAACTATCTATTATATTTCTTCACAAGAAAAATAGAATTGGTGAGAACTAACCATAAATAGTAGCAAAAACAAGACCACCAGTAACAACATATAGCATCATTAATTTGTAAGGCATCAAAGTTTTTGAATCAGTCATGGGCAATTCATGAGTAAATCATAAAATCTATGATAATGGCAAATAATTAAATATTCTTGTTACTTTATTACCAAGGATAATCTGGAGGATCAAATTCCACGAACCAAATAATAATGAACAGCTACACTAACGCACTGCACCACAGTTTGAAATTTCTGGGCTACTGTCTGGAAGATCTGCAGTAAGGAAGGTTCCATACAGATTATGCCAGCAGAAAAGAACCAGTAGTAGAATAATTCTATAGCTAACAACTTCAATCATCCACGGCAAAAGCAATATACTGACAAGCGAATGCATAAATATGTTGGAATCACTAGATTATAAAAGCAAACACTGCCGGGGAAATTAATATGATAGACAGCAGAAAACTGAACAACTAGCATTACAACCCAAGTCAGTAGGAGCTTCTATTCTAAAGTATACAGATTTCTTTTAAATACGCCATGCATCAATCATAAGAAACACATTAAGGTCACTGCACACTATAAACAGTAGCAGAATCAAAAGCTTGCATTGGTCCTTTAAAATATTGCTCCATATGAAAGTGAATCCTAGGTTCTTCGGTGTTAAGCATGCGAATTTTTTTTTTTTTTAAAACCATGGCTGAACCTGATCGGGTTGCCTACGTACCCCTTCATAAGGGGGATCAAGCCATACGTAGTTCTTTTTAAGTTTTAAAACGCAGCGGAAAAATCGAATCAAACAATTTAATTCATGCATGCTTACAAGATCAAATCTAGAAATCAGCACCTTAAGAACACATAGGATTATGCCGGAATCGTTTAAACAATTATGCTAAAACTTTCATGCATGATTAACTATCAGATCTGAAACTTAAGAACTCTATTCCGATTAATCTCCGAATATCCATTGAATGGATTCTGGAGATATCTCCGTGAGGAGCCCCAAAAGAGGGTAAAACCTCGGGGAATCAGACCTAGATCTTGACACCATAATAAAAGATTAATGTAGGATTAATACCTTTTATGATGGATGAAACTTGTGGATCTGATCCTCGACTTCGCAGCCACGCACACGAATGGCCTCTACGAGAAGTCCACGCGAAGTTCCTGAAGAGATCCAATCCTGCGGAAGTGCTAGCTTGCGCAGAATTTCTTGAGGCTGAAATTTGATCTTCCAAACACTATCAACTTTTGATCCGCCTTCTTGGAAGAACTTGGAGGAAAGGTTTAAAGGGATTGAAGAGGACTTAGATCTGATCTAAAGACTCTTATCAGGGACCCCTAACACTAATGGCGCGATGGACTTAGAGGAGGAAGAAGTCAGCTAGATTGAATGCAGAATTTTTCCATGCATGAACTAGGGTTCCTCTCTTTTCTTTTCCCTTTTTTCTTCTTCTTTTTCTCTCTTTTTTCCTTGAATTCGACCACCAGATGATGGAGGTCCTTTTAATGTTGCTCTCCTACCTAACTTCATGCCAACCATCCCATATTTGTGGAGGATTTTGTGGGGTTTTGAATTTTGAATTCAAAATTCAAGTTCATGTGCCATTACATGATGAAGCTTGATCTAATCTAAACCATTCATCATGTTGCCACTTCCCTCTTTCAATTTCGAAATTCCCATGCCCCTAATCAGATTAGAGGGTCACGTGGTGATTTTGTGGTGATTAAATTCGAAATTCAACCTTAATTAGAAGTGAGATAAAGATAAGGATGACATATGTCATGAAGAGAGAGAATTTGATCTTATCCAATTCTTTTCATGAATTTATCTCTCCATTTCGACCCATCTAATGATGAAAGAGGTCCCTGATGTTGCCAAGTGTCCCATGGCACCATTAAATAAATTAAATTAATTTTTAATCATATTAAAAATCAATTTATGGCGCCATGCATGGATATGTGACAAGTGGATTTCAAGATCCGAATAGTTTCAGATCAAACCCATTTAATTTAATTAAATCCTAACAATTAGAATGATTCAATTACCATGGGTTGAACCTAATCCAATTAGGTCAATCCCTAATTAAGCACAAATTTAATCTAATTTAATTTGGTCAACCTAAGTCCTCTTGATTCAGACCTAATCCAATCAGGTCAAAAACCCTGATTGAGCCCAGAATTGAATCTAATTCAATTTGGCTCATCCTTAGTCTAATTACTCAATCCAATTGAGTTCATTAGCAATCTAATTACTAATTAATCCTCCGATAATTACTTTAATTATTTTATAAGATAATTTGCCAATCGAATTGACCAAATTACCCCTGAATGATTCTTAATCATTCATCAGCCTTCTTGATCAATCAGGAATCTTCTATGCGTGTGACCTCATAGGTTCGAACCTAAGCCGGTAGTATAGGAACGACTTCCTACACTAATCGATGTGACCATCTAGCAATGGTACCCGACGTCCGAATAGGCCGAATATATGCGAAGCAAATATTCTGGAACCCTGAACTATGGTTACTGTATAATTCAATCCCTTTGACTCTTAATGCCAGGATGACTTAGAGCTCACTGTCAACCCTATAATTAGTACATCCATTATGTGATTAACTTTAGATATCCCGTGACTCCTCACTGGGATTACCCTGGCCAAGGTTTTGCTAAATTAATCACAAGACATTATTCCTGTTTCCAGGAGGGGTCAATTCCATCTTGACTCACAACTGACTACGCAAGTACTTGACTGCACCCAGTGACCTTCCGTCACTGAATTAGAAATTCAGGTAGTCCGGTACCAAAGTACAGTGAGTTGCTTGCTAGTCACAGGTTGCGGTCTCAGGTCAGAGGGCCAAACTTATACCCATATCCACTCGGAACATCTCTCGACAGTAGAGCGTTCCAGAATTGGTCACGTTCAGTGAAATGTACTCCTACACTTCACCTGTATGGCATACCAGTGTCTCCACACTCCTTGGTTAAGAGGACAACCAACGTATATGTCACACAACGACCTAATCTCGATAATGTTGTCGTCCTAGTAACAACATATCATTTGGTCGCGAACAAGTTTAAGGACTCAAAGATAAATCCTCCTTTATCATAACATAAGTCCTAAGGACTTCATCATATAAGAGTTCATTTGAAGATGAAATGATGAATAATGCCAAATAATACTTTATTAATTTGTCAATTTATTTACAATATTCAATCATCAATATGCTGACGATTGACATTTAGGATACAATTCCCAACAACTCCCACTTAGCCTAAAGCCAATCGGCACAATAGCTAATACCCATCTTCGACTTGTGTTCGTTGAACTCTTTGATGCCGAGGACTTTGGTAAATGGGTCAGCCAGATTTTCTTTTGTGTCAATCTTCTGAAGATCAATATCACCTCGTTCTATAATCTCTCGAACCAGGTGATAACGTCGCAGAATATGCTTGGTCCGCTGATGTGCTTTAGGTTCCTTTGCCTGAGCTATGGCTCCAGTGTTATCACAAAATATAGGAACTGGACCATCAATGGAAGGTGCCACTCCCAGCTCGGTGATGAACTTGCGCAACCATACGGCTTCCTTGGCTGCATCAGATGCTGCAATGTATTCTGCTTCACATGTAGAATCTGCCACTGTATGCTGCTTGGAACTCTTCCAGCAGATGGCCCCACCCTTAAGAGTGAAGATATATCCCGACACGCTCTTGCTATCATCTTGATCTGACTGAAAACTTGAATCGGTATATCCCTCAAGTTTTAAGTCAGAATCACCGTAGACAAGCCACTGATCTTTAGTATTTCTCAAATACTTAAGGATGGTTTTGACAACCTTCCAGTGGTTGCTACCTGGATCAGACTGGTATCTACTCACTACTCCTAGTGAGTATGCCACGTCTGGTCTAGTATATGTCATGGCATACATTATAGATCCCACTGCCGAAGCATATGGAATTCTATCCATAGTCTCTCTTTCTTGAGAGGTTGTCGGACAATCCCTTTTAGAAAGGTTAATTCCATGGCCCATTGGAAGATAGCCTTTCTTGGAATTAATCATACTGAACCTTTTCAGTATAGTATCAATGTATGTGGATTGGGATAATCCAAGCAATCTTCTAGATCTATCTCTATAGATCTTCATCCCTAGGATGTAAGATGCTTCTCCCAAATCCTTCATGGCAAATTGAGATGATAGCCAAACCTTTATTCCTTGTAATGCAGGAATGTCATTCCCGATTAAAAGAATGTCATCCACATACAAAACAAGAAATATAATAACTGAACCATTTGCCCATTTATAAATGCAAGGTTCCTCTTCATTCTTAATGAAGCCATATGATTTGATCACCTTATCAAATCGTATGTTCCAACTCCGTGAAGCTTGCTTTAATCCATAAATGGATTTTTGAAGCTTGCACACCTTAGACTCATCTGCAGATATAAAACCTTCAGGTTGCATCATATACACCTCTTCTTCTAAATCTCCATTTAGAAAAGCGGTTTTAACATCCATCTGCCAGATTTCATAATCTAAGTGTGCTGCTATCGCAAACATAATCCGAATGGATTTGAGCATTGCCACAGGAGAAAACGTCTCGTCATAGTCAATACCATAACGTTGACGATATCCCTTGGCAACCAGACGGGCTTTATAGGTCTCTACTTTTCCGTCTGCGCCCCGTTTTCTTTTGAAAATCCACTTACACCCTATGGGTTTAATCCCTTCGGGTGGGTCAACTAATGTCCATACATCATTGACCTTCATGGATTCCATTTCGGATTGCATGGCTCCAAGCCATGCATCAGAGTCATGCCTCTGCATAGCATCCATGTAGGTGATCGGATCCTCATTGTTTTCATCAAGTTCGACAGGATCCCCGTCCTGGACCAAGAAACCGTAGTATCTGTCCGGCTGACGTGGTACTCTACCTGATCGCCTTAATGGTGCATCTAAGATGGGTTCTGGATCTGATCTAATCAAATCTGACTCAACTAGTTCAGTAGATGGTGTCGGATCTTCTACATGTTGAACTTCCCTAAGCTCAACATTAGAGCTTTTAGTTCTTTCACTAAGGAATTCTTTCTCTAAGAAAACAGCTCTATTGCTTACGAATAACTTTTGTTCTTCAGCAAAGTAGAAGTAATATCCTTTAGTTTCTTTAGGATAACCAACAAAGAAACATTTGTCAGACTTGGGTTCAAGTTTGTCTGTCTTCAAACGTTTGACATATGCTGGACACCCCCAAACCCTAAGGTGAGACAGCATTGGCTTACGTCCAGTCCACATCTCATGTGGTGTTTTATTTACAGACTTACTTGGAACCTTATTTAGAATGTAGCAGGCTGACTCAAGTGCATATCCCCAAAAGGATATGGGCAGACTTGCAAACCCCATCATGGATCGAACCATGTCTAACAGAGTTCGATTTCTTCTTTCTGATACACCGTTATACTGTGGTGTACCAGGAGGAGTCCATTGGGAGAGAATCCCATTCTCTCCTAAATATGTCAAAAACTCATTGGAAAGGTATTCGCCTCCTCGATCTGATCGAAGAGTTTTAATACTCTTTCCAGTTTGTTTTTCTACTTCATTACGATACAATTTGAACATTTCAAATGCTTCAGATTTATGTCTCATTAAATAGACATAACCATACCTAGAAAGGTCGTCTGTAAACGTAATGAAATATGAATACCCACCTCTAGCATCTGTGCTTATTGGCCCACATACATCAGAATGTACAAGGGTCAATAAATCACTGGCTCGTTCACCTTTTTCGGTAAAAGGTGATTTGGTCATCTTACCAAGAAGACATGACTCACAGGTTGTCAATGATTCACAATCATTAACATTGAGGATTCCCTCTTTACTTAACCTGTTCATCCTATTCTTGTTAATATGACCTAGCCTATGATGCCAAAGGTAGACATCCGTGACATTATCTATTCTAGGACGCTTACTTGACGTGTACATTACATTAACAGGTTGTGATAACAAGTAGATGCCATTGCTCAATTGTCCATTCATTACAGTAACACCATTCATAATGATATCACAAGAATATTTCTTTATTGAAATTTCATAACCGTTCATGGCCAAAAGGCCTACGGAAATTACATTCAATAAGAATGCAGGACAATAGTGACAATCACTCAAGACAACTACATGAGAATTGAAAACAAGTTTGAGATTTCCTAAAGCTAGAACTGGAACAGATCTTCCATCTCCAACATTCAGGAATCTCTCGCTGTTTTCAAATCTCTCATTGACCTGAAGTCCTTGCAATGAATTGCATATATTAAACGGACTTCCAGTATCTAATACCCAGGTTGAATTATCACATATAGAGAAATTACAAGGTGTTATCATATAAATACCTTGATCAGCAACTGATTGCCCTTTTCTCTTGCTTAGCCTGTTCGGGTCAAGTGAGGTAAGGTACTGAGGACAATTCCTCTTCCAATGCCCCTGCTTCTTACAATAGAAGCATTCTGCCTGACTTTGGTCATCCTTAATCCTTTTGGTCTGACTATGCTGAGTTTTCAGCTTTCTATACCAATTATTGAAGTTGGGACTAGTCAACTTGTCATTATCCAATAATGAGCGAAGTGACAAACTTGTGGCCATTTCTACATAAAAGAAAATTTGGCTATTAGTATATGAATTGACTAAACACAGTAGACTTGGACTTTAGTCTAAAGATACTCCCACTATTTTATACAAATTGGTAGCCTCTACCTCCAATTCGAAAAATTACTCCTAATTCTTTAGTGAGCACTAGAACCCAATAGATCGCATATAGGCCCGAGTGTGGCTCGGCTAACCCATATGCACCTATTGGTAGGTTCTAAACCAGTTGCTTCACCAAGCAACTTCTAGTGATAATTTTGCCCTAGGTTCTTCGGCAGGCGTGTGGCGCCTCCACCGAATACCCTAGTCAGGTCCAACCATTAAATGATAGGGTTAAGTCTAATCAACTAATAGACGACCAAGCCCGAGTGTGGCTCGGCTCACCTGACCGCCTATTGAAGGTACACTTAACTCATCATATATTGAATGATAATTCCAATGCTTGATAAGTACCAGGCGTGTCGCGCCTCCAATAATTATCAAAACATTGGACCCATTATCACCCAACTTAATGGGAGGCTATGACCTAGTTATCCCCATAACCATTTCATTTTAAGGACCTAATAATTTTAGAGGATTTCATGATTAGGATAGATGAGAAGATTCGGTTAGTCTAATTTCTCCCACTGACTTCACCAAATCAGATTAGACTCAAACCGGTTAAGGAGACACCTAAATCAGTCAAACTGATTTTCCTTATAGGCATGGGCTAACTCGAATCATTAAGTGATCCAATCAAAATGTGATTGACCATGTCGGCCAGGTAAGTGAGATCGGTGGAAGGGATATGCCATTAACTCGGCAAAGACGAATCAGTGCGAGTAGCTCCCAATTAAAAACCACCGGTCAAAACTGCCAAACTTACCTTAGACACCGACTGGTTAATCAATTTCGATTTGATTACTCAAATGACTCGGGCTACACCTCTGAGCCTAAATCAAGTTCCATCTTGGTCTAATCAAAGACATGGACTTGATCCATCTACAACTATTGTAAATTGATCTAGAATTTTCTTGACCTAATCTAGTTACTACTTAATTAGATTTGATCAATTAATTCTATTTGTCCATGTATGATTCTAACCTTAGGTCTAACCCAATCCTAGGAACTTGATTCAAGCTAACCCATATGCCCAAAGAATTATGCAATGTCAATTAATTGAGTTACAATTCTATTTCATAACACTTAATTCTCAATTAAGTTTAGACTTATGAAAGTTTTGATCATTGCATATTTCTTTTTAATTACATATTAATTACAATCTTTCAATTCTTAAAACATATTTTCAGATCTGAGTTTTTGTAATTAATCACATGTAATCAGATTAAATTCATGTTTAAGTCATTATATTTAATGTTCATGCATCACATATACATAACAACATGAATTAATACAAACAACATACATCTTATGTATTTGTTTTTTTCACTTTTATTTTCAGATCTGATTTATTCATTAAAATCAGAGATCATATGAATCATAAATTTTATTTAGATCTAATCTAAACAATATTATGATTTCAGATTTATTTATGTTACAAATCTTAACACAAACATGCATCATATGCATTCAAAATTTCAGATCTAGTTAATCATGCATAATCAGCAATTAAATCAATCATAAAAAATACTTTAGATCTAATCTAAGCATGCTCATGATTTCAGATTTAATTACAAGAATTAAAACATAAAAGTTTAAACATGAACCTGGCTCTGATACCACTGAAAGTGAATCCTAGGTTCTTCGGTGTTAAGCATGCGGATTTTTTTTTTTTTTAAAACCATGGCTGAACCTGATTGGGTTGCCTACGTACCCCTTCATAAGGGGGATCAAGCCATACGTAGTTCTTTTTAAGTTTTAAAATGCAGCGAAAAAATCGAATCAAACAATTTAATTCATGCATGCTTACAAGATCAAATCTAGAAATTAGCACCTTAAGAACATATAGGATTATGCCGGAATCGTTTAAACAATTATGCTAAAACTTTCATGCATGATTAACTATCAGATCTGAAACTTAAGAACTCTATTCCGATTAATCTCCGAATATCCATTGAATGGATTCTGGAGATATCTCCGTGAGGAGCCCCAAAAGAGGGTAAAACCTCGGGGAATTAGACCTAGATCTTGACACCATAATAAAAGATTAATGTAGGATTAATACCTTTTATGATGGATGAAACTTGTGGATCTGATCCTCGACTTCGCAGCCACGCACACGAATGGCCTCTACGAGAAGTCCACGCGAAGTTCTTGAAGAGATCCAATCCTGCGGAAGTGCTAGCTTGCGCAGAATTTCTTGAGGCTGAAATTTGATCTTCCAAACACTATCAACTTTTGATCCGCCTTCTTGGAAGAACTTGGAGGAAAGGTTTAAAGGGATTGAAGAGGACTTAGATCTGATCTAAAGACTCTTATCAGGGACCCCTAACACTAATGGCGCGATGGACTTAGAGGAGGAAGAAGTCAGCTAGATTGAATGCAGAATTTTTCCATGCATGAACTAGGGTTCCTCTCTTTTCTTTTCCCTTTTTTCTTCTTCTTTTTCTCTCTTTTTTCCTTGAATTCGACCACCAGATGATGGAGGTCCTTTTAATGTTGCTCTCCTACCTAACTTCATGCCAACCATCCCATATTTGTGGAGGATTTTGTGGGGTTTTGAATTTTGAATTCAAAATTCAAGTTCATGTGCCATTACATGATGAAGCTTGATCTAATCTAAACCATTCATCATGTTGCCACTTCTCTCTTTCAATTTCGAAATTCCCATGCCCCTAATCAGATTAGAGGGTCACGTGGTGATTTTGTGGTGATTAAATTCGAAATTCAACCTTAATTAGAAGTGAGATAAAGATAAGGATGGCATATGTCATGAAGAGAGAGAATTTGATCTTATCCAATTCTTTTTATGAATTTATCTCTCCATTTCGACCCATCTAATAATGAAAGAGGTCCCTGATGTTGCCAAGTGTCCCATGGCACCATTAAATAAATTAAATTAATTTTTAATCATATTAAAAATCAATTTATGGCGCCATGCATGGATATGTGACAAGTGGATTTCAAGATCCGAATAGTTTCAGATCAAACCCATTTAATTTAATTAAATCCTAACAATTAGAATGATTCAATTACCATGGGTTGAACCTAATCCAATTAGGTCAATCCCTAATTAAGCACAAATTTAATCTAATTTAATTTGGTCAACCTAAGTCCTCTTGATTCAGACCTAATCCAATCAGGTCAAAAACCCTGATTGAGCCCAGAATTGAATCTAATTCAATTTGGCTCATCCTTAGTCTAATTACTCAATCCAATTGAGTTCATTAGCAATCTAATTACTAATTAATCCTCCGATAATTACTTTAATTATTTTATAAGATAATTTGCCAATCGAATTGACCAAATTACCCCTGAATGATTCTTAATCATTCATCAGCCTTCTTGATCAATCAGGAATCTTCTATGCGTGTGACCTCATAGGTTCGAACCTAAGCCGGTAGTATAGGAACGACTTCCTACACTAATCGATGTGACCATCTAGCAATGGTACCCGACGTCCGAATAGGCCGAATATATGCGAAGCAAATATTCTGGAACCCTGAACTATGGTTACTGTATAATTCAATCCCTTTGACTCTTAATGCCAGGATGACTTAGAGCTCACTGTCAACCCTATAATTAGTACATCCATTATGTGATTAACTTTAGATATCCCGTGACTCCTCACTGGGATTACCCTGGCCAAGGTTTTGCTAAATTAATCACAAGACATTATTCCTGTTTCCAGGAGGGGTCAATTCCATCTTGACTCACAACTGACTACGCAAGTACTTGACTGCACCCAGTGACCTTCCGTCACTGAATTAGAAATTCAGGTAGTCCGGTACCAAAGTACAGTGAGTTGCTTGCTAGTCACAGGTTGCGGTCTCAGGTCAGAGGGCCAAACTTATACCCATATCCACTCGGAACATCTCTCGACAGTAGAGCGTTCCGGAATTGGTCACGTTCAGTGAAATGTACTCCTACACTTCACCTGTATGGCATACCAGTGTCTCCACACTCCTTGGTTAAGAGGACAACCAACGTATATGTCACACAACGACCTAATCTCGATAATGTTGTCGTCCTAGTAACAACATATCATTTGGTCGCGAACAAGTTTAAGGACTCAAAGATAAATCCTCCTTTATCATAACATAAGTCCTAAGGACTTCATCATATAAGAGTTCATTTGAAGATGAAATGATGAATAATGCCAAATAATACTTTATTAATTTGTCAATTTATTTACAATATTCAATCATCAATATGCTGACGATTGACATTTAGGATACAATTCCCAACACCATATCTTCTGGAAGAACCTATATTCTTCAACAACCAACTTGCCACAAAACCTACTCACATAGTCATCAAAATGGACAAGTGAACATTTTGTTTTCCAAACAAATGGGCAAACTTTGCTGATTTGTGAGAAAAACCTATTGCAGAGAGATCACAAAAATAACAGTCCATTACTGGAAGCCATTTTGAGCAAAGGTATCCACAAAGTAATAAACCTCAGGATGAACATCAATGTCTCTTTTTTCCAAGCACATGTTGAATCAACATAAAGGCCATCATTATCACTTACAACAAATTCCTTGTATAAAAAACTATCTCCAATTATCTCATATAGGCAACAAGTCTTCACCTAAACCTTCTATTGTTCGTAACAAAAAGAATTTCGTTAGTTGTCATATGAACAATTAAATCAACATTCTAATAAAGATTGAACAAGAAATTCTTTTACTATTCTTACTTTTTCCATTGCTTGATGGGTGACCAAACTAGACAAAACAGGAACACATAAAGTCATGCAATAGTCTGTACATTGCATCAAATTGGAAATGCACATATTTCAGAATTTAACTAGTTTCCCTTTTGTATATTGCTTGAGTTAACGATAGAACTGTTCTGTTGTCATATTCTGGTGATCAAAGTGATAAACCACACATAAACCTGTAACATTATACGGACATATTACATGCATTTATAAATATTAAATCATCTTAATTATTATGATTATCTTATAGGTGTTTACCCTTCTGTGCAATCTAGATTGGCAGGGTCTGCCAAACATATCCATGTAACAATAAGATATTACTATCTAAATTGACTATATCATAGACTAAGAAGGTTCTTGGAGCCAGCAACAGTAGAAGAAAAAGCATTATACAGAAGTGACGCCAAACAAACTTTAAGGTACATAGAGCAACTCAAAGCTGTCAATATGTTTCATCCATGATACAAAATAGACTTAAATGATATCTTCACATTAATGCAAGTCATAACAAGGGACAAAAGCTCATGCTGAAATTGCCAATTAATAAGCTAGCAATCATTTTTGTCCTACATAGTTCGCTCTTGACCAAAACAATACATAAATGCAAACATTCATACCTAAAATAGTCTGTGCAAATAATATGAACACTTAAATAAGTCCATGTATACATGTACATGCGCACATATGTTACAAATATTATACATCTCACTGAACATATGCATGAATCTATGCATGTGCATATGCATTTACATAAACTATTAATACATGCATATCAATGAATATACATCATATGCATGAATATATATACACACATATAAGTATCTATGTATGAACAATGTAAGTATGTATATATATTTATATGTATACACTGTATCATATACACATTTTTTTTTAAGAAATTTGAATTAATGGAGGCTCTAAATTTCTGAAAGTGCATTTTAATAACATATTTTAAGTCAGGCATAATTCCACAAGATTAACTAAATATGAGAATTACTTCTTCAAAATGCACCAAATTATGTAGCCCAGAAATTTGAGTATGCAAAAATTACTGCAAAAATCTATTAGTAACCCAGAAGTGCTGAAAAGAGTCTAGACAGTAGGCACGATCTTGTCGATCCTAATCCATCTTCTCCGCAGAGAAAAAATTTAGTAGGTGGCTTATCGTTTACAGCACATATTGATGTCTCTAATATCAAATGTTGCTCATCTCCATTACAAAGGAGGCACTAACCTAGTTTGAGCTGCTCCGATCCCCTTAAAACATATTTTTGCCATAGTTGGTGTGATTCTCGAGGACGAAGCTCGATCAAGGCTTATACAAAAGAAGAGGAGAAGGAGCGTGTTGAGGAAGGAGGAGAAGGAGGAGAACAAGCGAGACGGAGGGAGAGAATGGAGTAGGAGAAACTAGCTCGGGCGGAGCGCGCGTTGGGGTCGGTCGGTCGACGCCGGAGAGGAGGTAGGCCTTCTGGAACGTGGCCGTTGGCGTCAAGGAAGTCCGATTCGTGGCTTTCAGCCGCCGGAGAGGAGGGAGATGGGGGCAGCGCCGGAGACGAAGGCAAGGGCAGCGCCGGAGAGAAAAATAAGGGGTATCGGGAGTAGCTAGGGCAAGAATGCGGGCTTGGGGTCGGGCGCTGCGTTTTAAGGGGGCCTTGGCGACGCTTATAAGCGTCGTTTTAGCCTCAAGTCTACGACGACGCGTTTAAGCGTCGTCCAATGCTTCAAATTTCCCACGCTCACAAAGAGCGTCGGGAAAGGTTGGCGCGGGAGCAGGAAATGCCGACGCTTTCCCTTAGCGTCGGCATTTAAGCGTCGGCTTTTCACACTTTTACTGTAGTGGAGGTACTGTATCAAACGCTAACTGCACCTAGAGGTTCATCCCTTCCATTCTGCTGGGTTGTCACTATATGCTGCTAGGTGTCACTAGTGGATTGTGAGACTCAAAGGCATTCACTTGGTGATCAGTGAACCCTAAGAGTAGAGTTGAAATCATTTCAACCCATTGAAAGGAGTTTCGATGATATTATGGTGGAGATCATAATATCTCACTATCAGTCAGAATAGAACCTACGGTGTCACACACATTAGAGGTTTTGATCGTTCCGACGGTTGGATTGCGGTTTAGATTCACAATTAAAATTGATTGTCAATTTGATTGACAATTGGTTTAACCCGCTAAAAGTTAGTAAGTTAAAGAAGAATTTGCAATTAGATTGCAATTTAATTGATTTAATTGGACCTAATTAAATTAGGCTTAACCTTATTGGATAAGGATGGGAAGGCCTAATTAATTAGAACTCCTTATTAGATAAGGAACTTGATTCATGAAGTCCAATTCAAGTCCTAATTGGATTAGGATTCATATAAATCAATTTGGAGAAACATTGGGTTCTAATTAGATTAGAATTCAATTGGCCAAGTGGGACTATGTAATTCCTAATTAGATTAGAAAATAAATGCATGAAAAACCAGAAAGGGATCTTCCTTCATGCCGTGTGGAACAAAGAAGGAAAGAAGGAGGGGCGTCCGCCCCTCCTCCTTCTCACACGCATGAAGAAAGGAGGGGCATCCGCCCCTCCTTTCCTAGTTTGATCCCATGCCACATGGAGGGCTAGATGCTCCTCCTCCTCTTTCACGCGGATTGCTACATGGCACGAGCACATCCCTTGGATTCTCTCCAATCACTTTTAAGTAAGGGTTGTGATAGAATTAAGTAAGGGGTGTTGTTGATTTTGGAGGGATGAATCAAGGATTGATTGATTGATGAAATTATTCCTTGTTTGTGTAGGCATGAGATGCCTATTTAAAGGGACCAGGCGTGATGCATAAGCGAATTGGAGCCTTCAATCAGCCGCCACCCTCTCCCTCCTTCTTCCTTTTGGCGTGAGCAAGAGAGAAAGAAGAAGAGCCGTCGTCTTCTTCTTCCTCCCCTTCGACATTCGTCGTCTTCCTTCTTCTTTCTCTCAAAGTAATTAAGGAGTTGATTAAAGAGAGAGGAATTCAGCCATCAAAAGTGATCTCTGCAAGAGAGCTAGCACCCTGGTGAGATCTTGGAGCGATCTGTACCTCGTGTGGATACCTGTAGAGGCCGGACGCTTGTGCGGCTTCAAAAGAACCAGAAATCCTACGATCATCAGATAGCGGTGAAGTTCTACCCGCTCAAAGGTAATGATTAGATCTTTATAAATTCTATACAATTAGGAATTGTAGTAGATCTGAAATTAATCATGTCTTTTAATTTTAATCTTCCCTTTAGATTTCATAAAACTGAGTTAGAGAACTCTAGAAAATTTTTGAAATCTACGTTCTCTAGAACGTTCATGAGATGAACGCCCCCGCACGTGTCTTTCCGCTGCGATCGTCGCAACGCATGTGGGGGTAACCCAACAGGCAGAGCTCGTCCATATAGTGTTTGGAAGGGGATCATGCCTGCAGTGGCATGATAGGTAGTGTTGTACCAGTACTCCGTCCAAGCCAAGTTGTGCTTCCATGTCTTCGAAAACTGGTTGCACAAACACTGGAGATACTGTTCGACACTTTGATTGACAATTTCAGTCTGGTCGTTGGATTGAGGATGGTAAACTGAACTCATGTTCAGTGATATCCCCTGAAGCTTGAAGAATATGTGCCAGAAGTTGCTCATGAATATAGGGTCTCTATCACTGATGATCAACCTTGGTATACCATGTAATCGTACAACTTGGTTGGCGAAGAGCTCAGCCACTTCCCTTGCAGTATATGGGTGGGATAGCACTAGAAAATTGCGTACTTAGTGAGCCGATCGATGATGACCAATATCACATTCTTTCCTCTGGACCAAGGCAAACCCTCGATGAAATCCATAGAAATATCCTCCCACACCTGAACGGGTATCGGCAAGGGTTGTAGGAGTCCGGCCAGAGATTAAGCCTCGTACTTGTGCTGTTGGCAGATTACACACTCCGCTACAAATCTTTGTATGTCTTTCTTCATCAAGTCTCAGTGGAAGGCTTGGGAAATCCGTTTGTAGGTTCTTAGTGCTCCCGAATATCCACCGATTTTTGTGTTGTGGAATTCTTCCATCAGCCTTGCTTTTAACGACGAATTGGGAGGAATCAGAACCCGACCCTTGTAGTATAGAATCCCTCCTTTGAGTTGATAATTCTTCATGCGGTCAGGCTCGGCTCTAAGCTATTGAATCTTGTGTTGCAGGTAAGGTTCTTCATGGTTGGCAACCTGTATCTCCTCCTAGATGTCGAAGATGGGGCAACTGAGGGCATGAAGTGCAGCCCCTTCGAGTAGGCATGATAAAGCATCTGCAGTAGAGTTGTCCTTCCCGAGTTTGTAAGTGATTTCATAGTCATGCCCCAGCAGTTTGGCTACCCATTTCTGCTGCTCCGGCGTGCTCACGCGCTGCTCCAAAAAATACTGTAGGCTCTTTTGGTCGGTGCGTATTTGAAACTTTCTTTTCAGCAAGTATGGCCGCCACATCCGCACTGCCTCCATGATCGCCAACATTTCCTTAGCATAAGTAAACCACCCCTTCTTTGTTATACCCAACGCCTTACTCATGTAAGCGATTGGCTTCCCTTCTTGAGTCAGCACATCGCCTAGCCCTTTGTCTGAAGCATCGGTTTTGATCACAAAGGTTTCTGAAAAATTGGGGTTGGCGAGCACTGGGATGGTCGTCATCGCTTGCTTAAGGAGGTGAAATGCTTGATCAGCCTATGTATTCCATTGAAACTGCCCTTTTTTTAACAATGTCGTCAAGGGGGCGGCTATGACTCCATAGTTCTTAACAAATTTTTGGTAGTATCCGGTTAATCCCAAAAATCCCCTTAATTCTGTCACAGTTATGTGTCGCGGTCATTCCTTCATTGCTTGTATCTTGGTGGCATCGATCTGCACTCTAGCAGTGGAGACGATGTGGCCAAGATACTCAACTTGTTATTGTCCAAACAAGCATTTAGAGGGTTGCAAATAGAAGCGATGGTCAGACATAATCTTTAGTGCAGTGTTGAGGCGAGTCATGTGAAGCTCCAAAGTGGTACTGTACACCAGGATATCATCGAAAAAGACCAGAATGAACTTACGCAAGTACCTTCTGAAAATGGAGTTCATAGCAGCCTGAAAAGTCGATGGGGCATTACACAATCCAAAGGGCATCACCAGGTACTCAAAGTGCTCGTTGTGTGTGCAAAAAACCGTCTTGTGGACATCCTCGGGGTGGACTCTAATCTGGTGGTATCCTGCTCTGAGATCCAACTTGGTGATAGCATTGAGAGCTCTATAGTCTGTGCAGAACCTTCATGTGTCGTCTTTTTTCTTTACTAATAGGACTGGAGAGGAGAAAGGACTCTAACTCTCTCGGATATTCCCAGCTTCCAACATCTCAGCTACCTGCTGCTCGATCTCATTCTTCTGGTAAGAAGCATATCGATACGACCGGACGTTAATCGCTGAAGTTCCGTCTTGTAGAGGAATTCGATGGACAAACGCTCATTTCAACGGTAGTCCTTGAGGTTTCTCAAAGAGTGAGGAGTACCTCTTTAGCAATCTTTGGAGGTCTATAGGCAGCTCTCTCTTCTCTACCTCAGATGGATGTTCCTCTGTGCCTCTAACCATGATCGCAAAGAGTTGAGTATTCCCTTTGATCTCCTTCTATCTTTTCTGAGAATATAAGGCTCGGGCAGGTCTGGCTGGTTGCTTGGAAAGCCCACACTCTTGGCCGTTCCATTAGAACTTCATTATCAGGTGTTTTCAGTTGCAGAGCACGGGGACGAGTTGCTCTAGCCATTGTATACATAGGACGACATCCAACCCTACAAGCGGCAGCATATAGAACTAGGAACTTCTTCCCTTATAGCTCCACCTCCACCGACCAGAATATTTCTTGGCATTGAAGGACCTCTCTGCTTGCCACTCGGAGTCCAAACTTGACTGTGGCATCAATGGGAAGTTGGAGTAATTTGACGACACGATTACTAACAAAGTTGTAGGTTGAGCCACCGTTAATAAGGACCGTAAATGGTTGTCCTTGGATATGTGCCACCATTCGCATCGTTCGAAGCCCATCCCATCCGGAAAGAGTATGTAGAGAGATCACCGGTCGTGCCTCGTTTTCGGTTTTGTCTTTGTTGTAATGCTCGATTTCGCCACCGTTAGACCCTTTGGCCTCCTCCAAGCGATCGGCTTCGATTAAATAAACCTGAGGGGTCTTGCATCGCTGCCTTGGAGTGAACTTCTCATTACATTTGAAGCAAAGGCCACATTCCCACCGCTGTTGCATCTCCTCCTAGGTGATACGTTGGATCGGGGTCGGTGCAGGTAGCCGTGGTGTGGTAGTAAGCAGGCTTTAGATTCTCAGGACGCCAGCAACTCGTGGTGCAACACTGTGGAGTGTTTTTCGCTTCTGCTCCAGCCTCTCCTCCCGCATACAGACAATTGTAACTGCTTTCCGCAGAGAGTGGGGTCGCCTTATGCACACCTCTTTCGCGATCTCCTCCTTGAGTCCTCCGACAAAGGTGCCGATGAGTGCATCCGGTGGCCAACCCCTGACTCGATTGGCCAACTTTTCAAACTCCTATTGATGCTCCCGCATGGTCCCGTGTTGCTGAATACGTGATAGCTTCTAGTTGAAGTTCACATACTCATTGGGCCCAAACCGAGCCAGCAGTTCACGCTTAAACACCCTCTAGGTAATTACGGCTCCTTCGTCTTGGTATGTCTGTCGTATCCACTGCCACCAGTGGTTAGCTTCCTTGTCAAGTAGAACGAAGTGGTGGATACCCGCCGGTTGGCTAGAATTTCTTGGCCATCGAAATATTGCTCAGCTCGATCAAGCTAGACGATCGGGTCATCCCTGGTGAACCGTGGGAAGTCCATTCTTGGATAACGTTGGATCACAATACCATCCTCCGTTCGCCCGAGGGCTCCTTCCCGTGGTGACGGAGGTAATGATGCCGTTGGCTCAAGTAGTGGTGGTGACTGAACTGAGATTTGGAGGTGTCAGATAGCCTCTAGGACCTCAATAAGGCGCCCATCCATCCGTGTTGCCAAGTCGTACTGCACAGTACTCATCTCAACTTCCAAATGCTCTATCCTATCCTTATTCGACATAATATCGCTCTAATACCAGATGATAGGTCCCAGTCAGAGGAGGTGGGTGGTTGAAAAAAATAGGTGAGCTTTATTCAAGGTCTCTACTTTGGGTCAGAGAAACCCATATATCACAGAGGATAGATGAATAAAAACTAAACTCTTACTTCACATCCCCAAACCCAAGACATTCCACAGAATTAAATACTTCTTCCCCTCCCGTCGTGAGATCCGGGCCATCACTTATCAACTCCTCACCATCACTCATCAACTCTCACGTCCACGCCCCTTGCTTCGGAATCCTTCTCTTCTCCTCGTTCCACATCCATGAGAGACCCGGGCCATGCACACGGCTTCAGCTCCCATTTCGAACGTGCTTCGGAATCCTTCTCTTCTTCTCGTCCCACATCCACGAGAGACCCAGGCTATGCACACGGTTGCTTCAGCTCCCATTTCAAACATGCTCCGCTTCCTCCGTCCACGCAATGGAACCACTAGCAGAGCGAGTCTTCCTCTCGCTCCCAGCTCCATCGTGGTCGACTCTGCTCCTCGCTCCCGATGGTTCCGACATGGTGGTTGCTGTGTATGGGATGTGGTCCAAAGACACCAAGTAGCGTGGATTCGGCTTCCAGACTCATTGGGGTTGGGTGTACCCATTAATATAGTGGCAAGTGATTTTTCAAAAGTGCATACTTTATAATGATTCAATTTCCAAAACATTGACAACATAGCTTATAAGGGTGGGTTAAGGATCAAGAAGCTTCAGCAAAAGCCAAAGCAAAGACACAAGATCACGCAACTCACTGATTTTAAATATGATTAATTAAGAAAATTGATATATCCAAATCCAAATTTGATGAATTTGAAAGATGAAGTTCTTTCTTTTCTATTTTTCACCATACAAATTTATTTTATCATGGCTCGTTTGCATTATGGAATTTCTTTCCTTTATTTGTTTTTGTTGGAAGAAGTCCTATTGCAATTGTGAGCAGCAAGTCCTATGTTCATGTAGGAATTGGAATGTATTTTATGAACTATTCACATTTATCACAAATTTTATTTCTCAATGAGAAATCTAAAAACATTAATTGCGATTCATAATTTAAATTTTAAATTTAGGATTCTCCAAAAGTGCTTTTCTATTTTTAAAGCATGTCATAAATTATTGCTTAAGATGGAGAAAACTTCTAAGTTTTATTCCTTATTAATTTTGTTCAATTGTTCAAGTCAATGAATTCTAGTATACTCTGCATGAGTTGTCAATAGGACATGGCATCTTGTTGTATCAAAGCTGGCAGTCCCATAGGATATGATCCTTACAGTATATCATACATATATATATACATATATATATATATATACATATATATATATATACACATATATATATACATATATATATATATATATATCTATACATATATATATATATATATACATACATATATATATATATATATATATATATATACATACATATATATATATATACATATATATATATATATATATATATATATATATATATATATATATATATGTATATATATATGTATATGTGTGTGTGTGTGTGTGTGTGTGTGTGTGTGTATATACCCTCTACCATGCAAACATTACACATTTACACTTGCAGAGTCCACAAAACATAGAACTCTTATCAGTCCTAACAAGGTCCAAGGTTGTCCTTAGTCCATTCTGTAACTCCAGTGGACCTAGCTCCAACATTAGCAAAAGCTCCAGCAATTGGGTGCACTTTGCATTGTAAATGCTAGTCATTATTATTTTGTAAAAGAACTAGTATTGCCGCTCATCCTTGCTCCACTACTTGCTACACTCTCTTCCTACGTGGCAGTTGGAGCTTGGTGAATGCTATGTACCCCCACGGGCCATCACAGCAAGATCTACTGGCTTGTAAGGAGAAATTATCGGATGGATCAGGTCTATAGACCGGTTGCTTTGATCTTAAATAGTTTAAGCCCCGTTTGGCAGAGCCTTTGGTGGGTCTCGTAGACTAGTACCGGTCCATCAAAAGTATTTTTGCATGGAATAGAAATGTTCGGTAAAAAAATCAGAAAACTATTTTAGCTTTCTTGGGAGAAACTTCAAAATGGAGCTTATTTGGAAAATAAATTTTAGCATGCATCGAAAAACTATTTTGATTTATAATTTTTTTAGACCAAAATATCCATGATAAAATATTATAATTACGGAAAATGTCCTTTTATATCGTAGAAATATGTAGAAGTCCCAACAAAGAAAACAAGAAACCCAAAATAGTTCCTAAAAATATTATATTTAATAAAGTATTAATAAATAATGATAATAATTATAATATTTTATATCTTTATTATTGTATTATACTATAAATATAATATAATATAATATTATATTATAATTTCAAATTATGTTATATTATTATGTTATAGTATATATATTATATTACTATATTACAATAATATTATATTATATTACAATAATATTATACTATATCATATATTTATGTATTATTATATATTATATTTTATTATGCTCTATTGTATAATACTATGCAATATTTTTTATGGTCATTTTGTTATATTTTTTTTAATTTGTTTACCAAACACATATTAAAATTTTACAGTATTTTAGAAATGTGGTTGCCAAACAGCAAACAACTTTTTATAAAATCTTTACTTGTAAAAACTCTACTGCGAAGCCTAAATATAAGGATGGCTAATGTGGAGTGGGTATTAGAATGGTCCATTAGATGTGGTTTGCCCTACCTGGGAAAGCAACCCATGCCATCGTTATCTCAATGAAGCCAAATCATCAACCATCCATCCCCTCAATCAACAGCTGTCCCCTGATGACCTCAACCGTTTGATCCATCAATTATAGAACCGCTGCATCGAACTGTTCCAGCAAAACCATCTCAGGTTCCAAGAAGTCTCCGGCTTGATTAAATAATTGGGTAGGTAATTGGATGGCTCCCGTGGGAACGGATTCCCATTACGACCGCGGCAGAGAGGGGTATGTTTATATCCGACCCCGAACCGAAACGGTGGTCTCATCCTCCGTTGTGCGACTCTCGTCGCCACGAAAACCATAAATTTGTGGCAAGAAAATCATCGAAGGATATTCGAAGTCGAGCGAGCCCCAGCGTTCGGACGAGTCGAAGAGGAGGGCGGCGATGGCGGCGAGGGATCTCGTCACCGGTGGGGCGGCCTGCGCCGTCCCCGGCACTGCCTCCTCTTCCAATCCCTTCGGCGCCCTCGCCAACACCATTCTTGGGTCGTCGTCCAAGGCCCAGGTACCTTCTTGTGGCTCGAATCTTGAATCGTAGTTCAAGAATTCGTTTGGTCGGTTCTTTTTTTAGATCAAATCGATCAAAACCACCGGATATTCAAAATTTCTTGCATATTTTTCGAGAATTCAACTCGTGGATGGTGTTTGATGTGCAGTTTGTTAGAAGTGTTGGATTTCTTGTGAGAAGTTTTCACTTCACAACTTGTTTACTCTCTATTAAACAAAGTCCAGCTGTTGAGTTGTTTTGATGATTTAACTTCTTTTGGACTTTCACGTGCAAACTAACGGCGGAACTGATAAATTATTCATCTTTTAATCTTTCTCTTCGAAGAATTCTACTCAAAACCTCATCTTTTGTCGAGAAACCATTAATATCCGTGTAGATAGTTGATAATACGGGTCTATCTCTCCACACCTCTTTGATTGACCTGGAGACGTGTTTTTATGCACTGGTTCCACTGAATTTTGTCCACCTTTCAGAGAAATCTACTCTGCTTCTTGTTTTCGACATATTCTAATAAAATTGTCGTTACTTGTGTGAGCATTTATTTTTCCCTTTCCATAGGAGTTTTGTGTTGCTAAGCGAGGAATATTGATAACTGGGGTCATCTGTCATGTATAGCTTTTTAAACGTGTAAAAGTACAAGGCGCATTTATCTTTTGCTTCATTCAGCTGAATCTTGGTGCAAAGTCTCAAAAATTTAATTCTTTGAGGCTCTCTTAGAACTTTTCTGAAGGAATACTGCCCCAGACAAGAAAATCTTTTGGATTTTTATTAGGGTTTGAGAATTAATTATCTTTCTATATTCTTGCTGGAACAACACAACCACATAGGGATCCTTAGCTTATTTTCAAGTACGTGCTCCTTTGGATTTTGCATCCATTTCATAATGTTTTCAGAAACTTGCTCTTGCACATGCTTTCTAAGTGCTCGCTTGCTATTTATATCTTTTTGACATAACTGCTTCCACCCACACCTACACCTTAATCCACTCTGCAATTCAGGTGACTAGGATCTTAGTAGCATCTTAGTTAAGGCTTGCTTGATGGTGAACTTGTATCCTTTTATAATTTTTCATAGCAGGGAGAGCCATAACGGTTATAGCCTATGTGTAAGACATGAAGCCAAGACACCCATAATTTTCTGCCAACACGTGCATTTTCTATAGCTTAAACATCTAGATGGTATTAGATTTATGTGTTTGCATTCAGTATCAACATTAGCATCCCTGATTTTGTTTGTTCTTCGGGATGGTGTTGGAGGAAAGAAGAGATTTTTGAATCTCTATATGGTGGATGATCGTGGTCCTATCAATGCCTATTGCCTACTTGATTAGCTGCTGGGCTTTCAGAATCTTAAAAATGACTCGATTAATCCAAAGTTTGAAAGTCCAAGAGGAGGCTTTCAACTTCACTGGGGATATACCTCTCAGCTCTTTTACAGAAGAGTATAACTTTGGGTCATTTGAGGAAATGTCTGTTTCTTGAGCTGACTTGCATGCATGAGTTTTTTTTTTTTAGCCATTTGGATACACCATATTAGACGGAGTCATGATACAAAGAGGGCAAACAAGAGACCCTCTTTAAATGTTTTGATTTGGTTGACTCATGCCATGTGATGTATGATTGACATTAGGTGAAATTTAATTACTAAATGGTTATAAACTTGTTTAGTTATTTGTTGGAACAAAGTTCCTGTTACTTGATTGTTTAAATTTCGAGCAAATAAAATGTGTTCTTGCCTTTTTAGAGAAGAGATAAGCAGTTGAATGTAGTTAAATAAGCTTAACATGGTAAATGCTCAACCTTCTCGACCTTAGTCTTGTTGGAAATCTTGTATAAATCATTTCCAACTTTAGAATACAGGTGCTGGTCAAGTAAACATAGTCGATAGCAGTTGATGGAGCTTTTGTAACTCGTGCACATCTGTGAATACATGAATGTCCCTATTTAGTGCTTTGATTTTCCCTCCTTGTTTCTCCTTCCCCTGTTCAATCAGTTGATCCATTACCTATTGTTTTTTAACAGGAGTTGAAGGGGCTTCCTGGAACCTCAGTTAATGTCCCTGGTTCATCTTCTGACTTTGGGCCTGAAGCTCCTTTGACAACCATTCCGGGGTCAGAATATGAGGGTCAGCAGCATCAGCAACTGGATGCCCGGGTATAATTTTACCCTTTGAAAGGAAAAATCTTACTCTGTAGAACCTCTCTAACTGTAATTGACCTTCCACAGAATTCTGAGTTTCTACATGGCTTCCGAACTGCTGATCATGGTTTTGAAGATGCTTGGGATGAAATTCATCGACCTCCGGTTCTTTCCCATGCTCAGGGTAGAGAAGGTCAGCCTCACTTTGCTGAGTTTGAGCAAATTTATGACCATAGTGGCAGTTCTGTCCTTCAACCCACTTGGGATGGTATGCTCTCAGATATTTTTTTTTTATTATTTTATTGTTATTAATAATCCTGTAAACCAGCCATATGTCAGCAATTTTAGCTGGTTTTTTGTAATTAGAAGCAAGTTCAATTGGCTAAGAAATGCACAAAATTGCTCCTCAGTATGCTTTAAGGTGCATATGTCATTTTTCTTTCACCTGATGTTTTCATCTGCTATTTCCTTAAATTACATGCTTGTTTGGACAGAAATTTACCTCTTTAAAGCTTGCTTATAAAAAAAGCTACCTTGTGGTAGTTTTAGCAAGTTTCTCTACTATGTTGCTGCATTTTTAATGCACCAACCTCAGGATCTTGTGAGGACAATTTGCTTTTAGCATGATATATATTCTTTTATCTTCATGCTTGGCTTCTTTATTTTCATTATGGTATCTACCTACCAGCCTGCTTTTTCTTATAATTTGCCTGGTTTAGATGCCTTGGTTGTTTCAGTAAAGCATACTTTATCAAAGAAGAGGCATAGTATGGTCATTTGTTTCAGTAGTGGAAGTGCATAATGTAACGCAAAAAAAATGTTACTAGAAATCTAGAATGAAGATAAATTGGTTTAATCATTTTGGATGGAGGCGTTTAATAGAACATAATTTACTGAAGGGATAAAAAAGTCATATTTGATACTTGGAAAGCCTTTGCAATTTAATTAGTTTTGGCTTAGGTCATGATTATCATGCTACTCTTTTTTTTTTCTCTTTTAATAGGGGAAGGCACTTAAACTAGCTGGCAAGAATTTGATAAATATTTCTGAATGCTCATTTTGATTTGGACTTTAACCACTCAAGGATTTGAAATTTCACTAGGCAATGATGTAGGATTGATACGAAGTTCCTTCTTCTAATACCAGAATACGGTTATACTATTTTTTCTAATCCATTCATATGCTCCTAAATCAGTAACAGTCATTTGGAGGTTTAAGGATCTTATTTAGGAGCACATGCAAAATAGCAATTCGGATGTGGTACTTTTCTTTCCTTTATACATTTTAGTTGGAGACATTGATAAGCCAAATAACCTTTTTTATAATTGGAAGATGGTTTGATACAGATGAATTTGCTTTCTTGATTATAGGTTGGTGTATCTTTTCTTATTATTGGCTGGATTAGTTATCTCAGGCAAGGAAGTTTGAAAGAATAGTGCAAGAACCAAGGGCAGTATGTTGGGATAAATGAACAGGAGGGAAAAACTTGCCACCTCAATTAAGAGTAAAATTGTCATCAGTGAAATGTTTGAAGATACTTATGGCGATTTATATTAGTGGTTTCTTCATAGATCCTGGCGACATCTCTTGGTGTTAATTGGAGAGAATTGGAAGTTTATTACTAAGCTGGGTAACTCCTACTTGGAATATAATTGAGTTATAGCTTAATGGCAGCTCATTAGTATTTTCATTGTTCGGGTGGAGAAATTGTTGTATTATTCGCTTATGTTGGTAATCTAGATGAAGTGGCAGAAGACCTCTTATTTAGGGAAGGCTTTCATGTAAACTAAAGAATCTGGGGAAGTTTTAGTTAATGAAAATATCGTGGAGGGTGACTCAAGTTATAATATTGCTTAGCTAATAAAGGGAAACATTTGGTAGGATTAAGAATAATAAAAGTCGGGCATCATCTAGCTGTCAATTTATTTGTAGACTTTCTTGCTAATAAGGGTATTCTAGATCATAAAAACCTTCTGTTAATAATATATTGCCACTTTTTCCTTTGGATTCTTTTGGGTCTCTTTTTGTGACTTGTCATTTTTCCTTTAAATAATTTCCTGTATTATTAAAAAAAAAGGACTATCACTAATCTTTAAAAGGAATATACTTAGAATAAGATGGATACAACAACATCTATATGAGTGCAACTTGATGGAAGATCTCTCGGAAATCCCAGTCATTTCAGTGTCATGGGTGTGGCTGAAGATTCATTTCCTTTTAGCATCATAGCCTCTCACATAACAGATATAAGTGATATGTGGTAATCCTATGCTTCAGAATATCTTTCTTAAGGACATAAGGAGTAGCAATATAGAAAGTACTTATTAATACTCTCATATGATTTGCAGAATATTTTCCTACATTAACTTGTCGCAAGATTGGATCTTCTCTAAAATGATAATCTAAATGAACATGTGGAGCCTTAATGGCGTTCGATGTGTTGGGCCAAACTTTCCAATGTCAAAAACTGTCCTCTAAATTTAAAGAAAGAAGCAGGTTGTCAAAATCTTGTAGAAACTCGAGGATACAAGATCACGTTATCAATTTTAACCCCTACTTGTGAAAACAACCATGTACTTGAAAAGTTCCAGCTTTGCAATTCTAAAGGAGTAAGGCCATGCGACATTTAGATAAAGCCACATTATTGTTAAAAACACACTATTGCTTCTGATCCACTTTGAACTAGACTATCACCCTAATGACCTTTAAGCTCTTTGGCAAGGATTAAGGTACCTTGCACTATCTATTGTACAATACATATTGTGTTGGAGAACTATATGCATGGTGTAGGGGAGTGTATGCTTGCATCATGAGCCTATGACCTGTGTTGGTGTGTGCTGGATTGGTAGAGATCAACATGGGCTAATAGAAATCAAAATGGGTCTATTTCCTTCGCCATTAGTTGTGGCATGCGACTGACATGGCATGACATGATAGTAAGGTTCACCATACTGGTCAATACCATACTGTATCAGTACCGTACCAACACTCAGCACACTTTGCTGTCTCGGTATTGCATACGGACATTGTAATAGAATGGTATCGGTACAGGGTCCGGCATCGAGATGGTGAACCTTGCATGATGTAGTATGGTATCTTGTCAATTTGTAATTTGCATGGGTTTGGCACCATGATACTTTAATCCTTGATCTCCAGGACCCTTTCTAGAGGAAAGAATTGTTTGAATCAGCTCACTTCATCTCCTTTCTAGAAAGCTGAAATTTCATCACCTTTCCTGAAAGAGACCTACTTTTCCATTGGGGCCATAACAATACAAAAGATTACTTGACATTCAAGGAATCTAACTAGATTGCTCCTTTCTCCAAAGAGACATGCTACTAGGGTCATTAAAGCACAGCAGCTGCCCGCCTAACAATTCAAAGTAAATGGACCTCCCCTTGAAGATGATTTGTCACAATTGCAATAAAAGTTGAAGAAAAAAATATTGAGACCAGGAAAGATTAAATAATATAGTAATATTGGTAATCCTATTCCCCATCTAATGAATTGTGCCTCTAGACTTTGCTAAATTGCTAACTGAGTGCTCAAAATTGCATTCAGATAATTTTCTCATTAACTCATGATACCAAGTGTACTACCAATGATATCAGAAATTTGTTTACCTTGTAGCCCTAGAAAATTCTAGGTTAAAGGCATAATTAGAGGCATTTAAGCAAATTATAACAACATACTTGGCTATGCCATTCTAAGGTGCTGCTAAATGGAAGGATCTTATCAATGTCCATGAATGATAAATCATATATCGAACTGCCGAATTGGAAAAATTGGGTGCAATCTGGAATTTTCTTACCATGTACCCCAAGTGAACTTTCAAGGTGAAGGATATAACAGATATTGTCAAATTATAACAGTCCATTTGTGTTATCATAAAGCTGAGAAACCTATTCAATGCATCATGATAGAAACTTAACATTTTGTATCTAGACTAAATATCACTTGTATGCTAGTGTGTCAACACGAAAGCTGGTAGTTCATGGCAAATAAAAAAAGAGAAACTTCTCTGTAGCCTTGAATAACTGCACTGTTTTCGTTGGAATTTGACCTGTATGTTTCTTTATGTATAGAGCTAGTGTACAACTAATAGATGTTTTAAAACCCTTGTTTTAGGCTGATATCTTCACAATCTATTGCTCTTGTTGGCTAAATTCTTGTGAATAGGAGTCATAGTAGTTGCAGGAAGACAGTGCAAAACAAACATTATTGTCAAGAAAGGACTATAACACCTCCTTAATGTACCCTTTGATGACTTCCCATAGGTTGCGAAGCATGACAGAGAATCTGTTTAGCTTCATCAAGTATTATTTTGTTATCTGAAAAAAATCCCTGGTCATTCTCCTTTGAAGATTTAGGTCGTCAATCTCACGAAGATAGTCTAGTCAAGACCTTGCACTCTAGGCCGCCAAAATCCATATCCTATGCGATATCAAGGTTTTTATTTTGTTCTCAAAGAAAATACTTTTTTTTTATAAACTTGTTAAAGCATGACTAACATTGTCCACTTTCCAATGAATCTTTGCAGAATGTTTCCTAATTTTATGATCTTTTGGCTTATTACAGGAACACGTTTTGATCATAGAGATGGAGTAGCCTTGGTTTTTTATCAGTTGTTGTATCATGTTGGAATTATAGAATGCAATGAACATGTTCTTATTAGAAACCTATAAGATCACATATATGGAAGGGAGATTTTTTTTGTGGAAGTGAGAATGTTGTGTCCTTACATGATCTAGATAAAAATTTGTCTCATGGATATGTTTTCAATTAGGCGAGAGAAGCAAGGTAAAAAATAGTGGAGTATGAGAAATGAGTCGCAAGAGTTTTAGTGAATGATGTGCAAAGTATATTTTTGAAATATTTGACAAGCCGATTTCGAAGAAACTGGGGTTCTTTGGTGAGAGCTTTCATCCAAAGTGATCACCAACAAATGACCCAAGGATTGTTATAGGCTTATAGCACTCCAATTTTGTCAGATGAAAATTGTCAAGCATGATAATCATTATTGGATAAGATGTTAAGTGCCCTACAGAGTGCTATGATCTTAACATCTAGTGAGATTAAATATAGATTCGCGAATGCATATGCTGCAGTCCGGGATTTGTAAAGTAGCACCACAGGACAACATTATGCACCAACTGGAATGTTTCAGTGATCTCCTATTAGATTTAAAGGTTCCTTTAATTGAAATAGCAGAAATTCAATCTGAATGGTGGGAGAGGAAGGGGTGGGGTTAGCTTGATGGTGTAGTTGTATCATCATCTGGGTGGAATGTTAATCCTTTAATTTACATTCCAATTGAGTTTTTCTTAGGTGATATTTGTCAGGCAATATATTTATTAGACTAAATTGTTTTATTGGCATCTGCTTAGTATCCACCGTAGGCTTGAGCTGGTTCAAAGCTTATTGGATTTGAGCCTTCTAAATTTGGACTTCTGGCTGGAGCTCTGGGCTGGGCTTGTGTTGAATAGAAAAAATAATATTTTGTGCTAGGTATGAGCGACCTTTGGATTGATCTGAAAACAGTTTGAAACCCAACACCAACCCACCCAAACTCAACACCACCACCTTTTCCCTTAACCCTCCCACCTTATATGCTTATCACCTGCCACCTGCCACCAGCCACGTGCCACTTTTTTCTTTTCTCTCTAAACAACCCTGCATGCTAATCCATTTCCTTATTCTTCTGTAACCAATGTATCCACTGGATCCTTCTTTCCTCTATTTCTAAACACCCTGCCAAACTGCTCCCCTTCCCTAATAAGCTCATATATGGTTTTTTTAGTTTTGTTCACATCATTTTTTAATTTGACATTGTTAAAAAAGCTTTTGATGTTTATAAAGCAAATTTCAAGGATAACCATAAATGATTTAAAAGTTTTAATCACACTCTTTTTAAATAATTTCTCAATATTTCTGGATTAAATTGTACACGAGAAACAAATTCTTATTTGTTACTAACTACTCATTTTACTATCTTTATTTTTCATCTCTTTTGATGGCTACATGTATTAGAGAGAGTGTGTAACCAATTCAATCAAATTCATTACGAAACTGATTCAAGAGCAGTACGCAAGAGCTTATTGGCTGCATTGTTATACGTCTGTTACTATGTGTTATTTGAACTTTTCTTGATGTATATATTTTTTGTGATTGGATGCACATTCTTCTTTTGACTAGAGATATTTTAATCATTCATGGATGATATTGATATATCCATATACATTTCAAGAGATATGAATTTAAATATGTAAATCTGCTAAAGTATGTCTATTTTTATTTTACACATTTGGTACAGATCGAAATCAGTAATATCCATATGTGCATAAAATACATCCAGAAACAAATTAAATACAAGTAATGCTACTATATTTTAAACAAATATTGGGTGGAAATTGGATATCACCGCACCTATGGTCCTATATCTGTTTCAAACATATATGAATGTGTCAAATATGACAAATATGATAAGTAAATAGATCTATTGAATATATTGTTCTTTATAGGAAGTATTATATATAACTAATCATATAACTTAATTAAATTCTAAATATGTTATTAAGATAAGGAAAAAGCTATTTTGTGAAATGTTGATTTCTATATCCGTATATGTGTTCTAGTATCCAGATATTCATATTTCATATGTTGCTTGAATTATGCATCAATATCCGTATCGTCATGCAGATCTGAAAAAAAAATCCTAATGAATCCCTATATGGACTAGATGTACAGATACATCTCTATATTCCACAATTGTTAGATATTGGGGTTATTATTAGATTATGTCTGATCCAAGGTCGGCGGAACCATCCTGAATTGTCCGGTTTGGGGCGTTCCGAGTTATACCGGTGGCGGACCGGGACGGTTTCAACAAAAAAACCCAGACGCCGTCACCGAAGAAGGAAAAGGAGAAGGAAAGAGAAGAAAAGAGAGCGAGCAACGGAGGGAGGGAGGTTGCCAGAGGGCTTGTACCAGCACCAGTCTTCGCCGGCCCTCTGCCAGTCTCCCTCCCTCTCCCTCTCCCTCCCTCCCCTGCTCTCTCTCTCTCTCTTCTTCTTTCCCACAGTCTTCTGTGTTAGGCCCAACACGGCATGGTGCGGGTTCGTACTGACTTGTTTCGTCGGGCAACTGATATGGTGCCCGGTATCGGCACAGTAGACCCTGGTCTGATTTGTTTAAGCCATAATTTTTCTTCCTATCTTGATACAGAAAATATTGATGTAAAGCTTCTAAACCTATGATCAAACCTTATCGATTACATATTGGAAGAGAAGTGCAAAAGCATATTAGTTCTTTAAACGTCGACACAATTTATATCACTTTTTCTCTTTGCAGGACCACCACAGAGAGTGTTGTCTAGTTTCCTGCATTCCTTTGTGGACAGTGGTCGTGCTGGTGTTCCATTCCGTCCGGCAGCACTACCAGTTCTTGGGTTGTCTGAAGTTGACAAACAATGCATACGTGATCGTAGCTGCATAATGGCTAGGCATATTTTTGCAGATAAAAGCGAAGAGTTCATTAGTGCCCAGGTTGGCCAAAGTCTCCTATTTGTTACACATGATATTTAGTTATAAGTCATTGCTATTGTTTTGTGGGCTGCATTGAAAGTTTTCAGGTTTGTTGGGTTGATCAATCTGGAGTCTGCCCAGATTTAATGCTCAGTCAATATCTACTTCTGTATATTACTTGATGTTCATATTCTTAGCTGAAAGAGGCCTTTGAATGTGATTAGTGGGAACAATGAAAGAAACTTCTTTTTCTCTTACCAAAGAAAACCTTGTTATCCCTCGGTGTGCTAGCTTGAATTGTTTAGATGAAGTCACAGATATCATGTGCCTTTTTTCTTAGATTCATCTATTTCCTTTTGTACACCATTTTGCTATGTTAGTAGCTACAATCATTCGAGTTCTGTGCCTTTTCTTTTTAAATTTTGCTGGTCTTATATATAACTAATGCCTGTCTCAGTTAAATGCATTGCTGCACTCTCTGGATATTGATAGTGATCATCGAATTAGAGGCCCTATGAATGGACCTTTTCGAGAGTTGGAAGAATATTGGAATGAGTCTCAAGGTGCCATGAAATCTGGGATGCCTAATTCTGCAGATAGGTGGGTTACTGAATTTAATCAACCGAGGGAGATTGCTGACCCTGAGGCATGGGCTCATTCTTTTGAACAACTACATGGTGCTAATGGTTGGGCATCTGAATTTGAGCAGGTAAAGAGTCCTGCAGATAATATAATCTGAATCGCATGATTGGATTGTTATGTACTGCCAAAGCCCCTTAAAAGAATAACTTCTCTAATGTTACTGAAAAATGCATGTGCTAGTATATCTGGATTACTTATGATTTATATAACGGTGTTGTGAGATCATTTAATGGCATGGACATAAGTTAACTGGCATATTCCAATCATAAATAGCATGGGATGATGCTCATCTGTTAGTAGATGCATCTATATAGACTTCTGAACAGTTTCAGGAGTCCGTTCTCTATCTTCTTTTGTTTCATGATGGTGATCTATAGAGTCAATTTATTATGCACTTTTATCTCCTATTGATACTGGTCACCCCTTCTGAAAAAAGAAGGGGAAAACAATCATAAGTATGGGTGTTTCTGCTGCTGGAATGAATTAATATTATTTTCCTTTTTTCTTTTTGAAATATTACTTTTCCCTTGAAAATTGTCAAAAAAATGCTGAGAAACTAAATATACCGTTTGTGGTAATCCTTGGTGTAAAGTCTGAGCATAAGAAGATGATACACCAAATTTAATTCAAGAAAAAGGCAATTTGCCTTGCCATGCACCTCGATTCAGTGAAGCTATTTTTATGACATATACCTGGTTATAAATTCTGAGTTAGGAAGGCAAGTCTTCCTAGTTGAGTTGGTTCTTTTACATTCTCCTCTACCCTGCTAGATCTAGTGGATTTAGTGAGGGTTTGAGGATGGTGTTTTTATGTATATGTCAGACAATATGGATGCTATATTTCATGGATTTATTTGAAAATCAGGTCAAAATTCAACTCGGCGTTGTCATGAATCAACTCTACCTGGATTTGTCTGAATTATATAAATGCTAGATGTAGTACTCTGAGCTTGACTAAATTTAACTTCACTGCCAAATTTCTTTCTGATTATGTTTAAAGATATCTTATTTTTAGCTCATCTGAGTACAGGTGTTTTTTCTTATTAGGGAATCTCCAATCCCTTCTTGCTCCCACTTGTTTTCCCTTTCATGCTTTCATTTGCCCCTATCTCTGGTTTCTAAACTTGCTTCATTTTATTAACTGCCTGGCTCCACAAATTTCAGTGTAACTTTCCTTCTTATCTAGAATCTAGATACAAGAAAAATAAATCCTCCAAATAACAATCTTTTATAAACTCATGGAGTTTGAGATTACACTAAGCACAGTTTCTACCTTTTGTTTGTTTGCTGCCAGCAGCCCATTCTAAGCTGGATCTAAATTCCACCAACTACCAACCCATATAAAATTGCTCTTTTTGGACGATCGTTGGATGTTGGTTGGATGCCATCGAACTTAATCAAATAAATCCTTGTTTAGTGACATCTGTCACTTAAATTTTGAGGGTTGGTGCTTCTGCTGTGACATCCAAAAATTTTTACGAACATAGCTGCTGTTTAATTAGCAGATGATTGAAATTATAACCTGATTTACTGTTGTTTAGATAAGACATAGTCATTGAGTTCTACCCTTTAGAATGATTTATGTACTCTTGCAAATCTTAAAATGTTCTTCCCCCTTGGGCTTAGTAGCTGGCAATCACCTGCTTAATGATAAAGTGACTTAAGGGCTGTTTGGTTTGTCAGGTTTTACGTAAACCAATTCAAGGTAGCCTACAAAAAATGAGTTTTATAAATACCTCTTTGGCTGCTATGCATAATACTTGTTTTAGAAAAACTGATAGATCATCAAACCTGAAGATTGAGTTTTGTGAGAAACAAGTCTCCCTCTGTTCTTCATAAATCCTATTTTACATTAATCCAGGTTCCATAATTATCTATTTTGGTAACACTCACAGGCAACCAACAAGCCCTTGAGTTCATGTTACTCTGCACTTTTATATGTGGCAAATTATTATCCTTGACTGTCAGGAGAAAGCTTTTTACACAAAAAAAATTCAGCATGGATAAGGTCTTCTATTTTTAGTATTATAATTTATCAGATAATTTACAGTTCAATTTTAAATCAGTGCTAATGAGGCCTTGGCAATTTCTTCACTTTCAGGAACAATCACAAATGGCTTCAATTGGTCAGCTAAGTGGCGGAAACATGTCCAATGTAGCAGCTATGGAGCAGAGCCGTATGCTTGCACATACTTTAGCACAAAATACCAACCCAAAATTTCAGGTATAAAAATATCAGTTGTAATTTCTTTGTAGAAAAAAATTGCAGTCATCATTCTTTTGTTTCCAGTCACTCAATCTCAATGAATACTGAGAGCACTGGCCTACTTGACACATTTTTTTATGTAGCTAACGAAACATGGCCATTTTGTGCAAAATTTCAATTTCAATTATATTTAGTAGAAATTTGTTTGAAGAAGGTTAGGCTGTAGTGTTCCTATTGCTTTGTGTATATTGTGGTTTGTGCTTCATGCATCTCCTTGATTTCAGACAATTCAAATATATGGTTGGTGGGAGTTGTCTTGAGGATGCAGTGCAAACCAACAGCTTCATCTCTATGTAACTTATGACTGTTTTGAATTGTGACTAATATTGTGTTTGGGTTTAGTGCTGCTTTACCATAAATAGTGACTTAATTAGTTAATTTCTTAAAATTGTATGTCTCAATGCGGGTCGGAAGGTGGTTGTGTGTGCTTGTGCTTCTGTATCTGTGTTCATGTATGAATGGATGCATATATATGTACATACATGGAAAATATATAATGTGATATGCCCTAGTGTGTCAATCAATATGCTATGATATAGAATTATTGACCAAGACTAGGTTAGTTTATACCACCAATTATACAGAAGGGAGATGAAGCATCAATATGGAATTCATCATAGAATATTGGTCATCTTAACATTTTGACTTTTGCGCTTAATAAGAGTATCCGGTATTCCCAAGAGAAGAAACTTTGAACTTTAAATGTTACTAGCTAGCCTTAATAGGCCACACTGTCCTTAATCTCATTTAATGTTGTTTTCTTTAAATCTCTTGTACTGTAGACATCTGACCAAGGCTTGCTGTCTCGGTACCGGACCTCGTACCGGTGCCACACTAGCACAGTGTTGGTACGGTACAGAGTTTTTTTGGCTTACCGCATGTCGGTACGCCACCTGTACTAGATATCGGTACCGAACTGGTATGGTAAAGTATGCCTTGTACCGTCCGGTTCGGGCCAATACTGCGTACTTTAGATCTGACATTATTTTTGTTTCATGTTCCACAAGAATTCAAAGTTTCTCCAGTTTGTTTCAAAGATGAGCCGTGGTGAGCTTATAGTTGATGAGAATCAAATCAAGCCGGCTACTGGATCTATCTCTGCTGATTGGGCTGATGAATACCAAGCACAATATAATGTCAGTCCTAACTCTTGGGCTGATCAGTTTGTACGTGGAGAGGTAAATTATATTCTGTATTCATCATGAAGGTAAATTATATTGTGTATTCATCATGAAGTGTATTATTGTATTCTATATTTGTCATGAAAAATACTATTTTATGCTGTACTAATTGCGAAGTATACTAGAGTATTTAATTTCTTTTTGAATTATTCATAGAAGTATGACAGCAAACTTTGTTGGTTTTTTATGTGCTCTGCTAGTCATGTTCATTATCTAAAACCAAATTTTTGTTTTCATTTGCACCATTTTCCTTTTTTTTTTCCCCTATTATACTTCATTAAGTTGAAATTGGAAAATTTGTATAGGACCTCATGGTTTGAAATCACCAAAGTCTGCTTGTTAGCTGATGACTTATGTGCTACCAATTTTTGATGTCTTAGCTTTCACAAGGAACAGATAAGTGGGCGGATGAGTTTGCTAAGGAACATCCACAGCACAAAGCTGATGATCAATGGGTAAATGAGTTCTCCAAATTGCATGTCCAAGACTGGGCCGAGGAATTTGGACAGCAGGTCAGTGAAGGTCTTTTTGGGGAAAGTTCTGCAGATAATTGGGCAGATGCATATGATAAGTAAGTCTAATTGCACAGTTTCTTTTAAAATGGTCATGATTATGCTTCAAGTAAATCATTATGCATATGCTATCTTTACTAGCTTCTTTATTAAAATTTCTTTATCCCCTCCGGCCGTGTAAACTATAAACCTTTCAGAATCCTTTTGTCAAGTGATATGCTTAACTTCCTATGAAAGATCATTTATCTGGAAATCTCTTGAACAGTTAAGAGAATGCAAGTTGTTAATCTTCTATTGTAGCATACTTTCCCAATTGACTTGGATAAATTTTTGAAAATTTCTTTCCTTACACTAACCTTTTAGTCTTCTACTAATAGGTACCTCGATGAACAACTACTAGGATCCAAGCAACAGTCCAGTGCATCAAGAGGGGTTTATGTCTTTTCTGATATGAACCCTTATGTTGGTCATCCCAATCCTTTGAAGGAAGGGCAAGAGCTCTTTCGCAAGGGGCTTTTAAGTGAAGCTGTTCTTGCTTTAGAGGCTGAAGTTTTAAAGAATCCTGACAATGCTGAAGGTTGGAGGTTGCTGGGAATAACACATGCAGAAAACGATGACGATCAACAGGTAAATGAACTCCTACCTGTAAAAAGTTATTGTCCTTCTCGCTGTTAGTTTATGATTGCAGAATTCATGATGTGGTGTTATGAGATTCCACAAACATCCCCAAACATGCACTTTGGCATTGGTGATGATAGCAGGTGGATCTCCCAATTGTAGCAAATTTTCATGAAATGAAGTATGATTATTTATCATTTACTGGGTTTTCCAAAACTAGTGAATCAATTCTTTTATTGCGCTATATGGTTAGTTTTGTTTCCGTATCAATTTTTGGGATTTTTTTCCATTCTAACTTCAAACATGTTATCCTGTTATATGGTTTCAAGCAAGGTTTGCTGGAAGGTACCAAGGATCGTACTGGCTGGTGGCTAGTTCTATGTGGTAGGAGTCCATATTGTGCCAATCCGATGTGTACCGAATCAGTGAGAGGGAGAGGGAGTGGGGGAGGAGAAGGGGAGATAGAAAGGGGCTCATGTAGAGGGGAAGAGGGAAAAGGAGAGGGAGGAAGAGAGGGAAGGATGGAGGGGGAGAGGGAGAAAGTGAGAGGAGGGGTCGAAGGTGATGATTGCTGCCAAAGAGGGGCGGGGAGGGGGCGGGGGCGGGAGAGAGGGGGACTTACCTCGTCGGTGGCCGCAGCCATAATCCCTGAACAACTCGGTCGACATTGAAAGAAGCAAAGACTTCTAGCGAGCTAGGGCATGATTGAGAGAACCCATTGAGGAGAGAGGGAGAGCGAGAGTGAGAGAGAGAGAGAGAGAGGGGACTTGCCTTGTTTGCTGTGGCCAGCATCGAAAGAGAGCGCTTTGAGCGAGCTAGGGTACAATTGAGACTTCAAGAGAACCTATCGAGAAGGGGGGAGAGTTTTATAGGCTAAACCAACCTTTGTTTCAGCAATCCTTGGTTTCATGTTGGTTCGGTTTGATATAGGCAAATTGCCCGGTTTGGGTCGTTTTAGCAATTCTTGGTTTTAAGTTTTGATCTATGGTAGTTTGTGCCAATTGGCACATATTATACTGGAAAGTACTCACAATATGCATTATGCTGGTTACTAATATATGATGAGCCACTCAATATCAAGCGATGCCCGCATAAGTCTAGTAATTTTAGTTTGGCATAGGTTGATACTTGACATGCCTTGGCACCTGGCTAAAAGAGTTCGTAAGTCTATTATTTATTTGTTGATTTGTTTATTATTTTGTCATGACATGACATATCAGCATGGGATGGCATGCCATGGCAAGCAACGTGCCATGTCAGCCATCCTTGTGCAAATGACATCCATCCCTTTATCTAAGCCCCCATGTATATTCTATTCTGTTTGTCCTAAAAATCTCTCTCGTAAGCTAATGTAGAAAATCTTCTTCATGATGGTATTTGATAGGGGTTGTTATCCCTCTAAATGGGTCCTGTTGTAACTGAGAGAGAGATGATAGATTCCAAGAAGGAAACTTTTACGTGCAAGTAAAAATGATATAACTTATTAAGTGAATTGGGTAAAAATGATAGTGCAAACAGTATTGTATAAACTCATGTTCTCATAACACCTTGTTATAGAATGAAGTTCTCCAGAGCCAGGTACAGAATGTTAACAGTAATAAAGATGCTAAACTGCTAATTAATAGGACAAATATTTGGCACTTGATTACTTATAAGTCACATATAAAGAGGGTTAGATAAATATTTGTAGCATATGAATAATGTAGGGGGGAAAAGTAGAGATGGATTGCATTATATGCACATAGATGGGAATGTTTGTGAAAGACACTCAGTTCGTGAAGGAAAGGATAGTCGTTGTAACTGTTGAATGATGATAATGCACTTGGAGTATGAAGGTAGAGCAAGATCACAATGCATGGGGTTGAGTAGTGGAGATTCTACTAGAAAGGATGGTGACTTAAGCAATGATGTGTAGAGTTAAGACTTGAAGGCCGAATATAATACCATTTAAAGTTTGAAAATTTTTGGAATTAACCTAGAGGAATTTGTTGAATAAGATCTTCAAATTTAGGCTAGAGGAAAATAATACTATTTTACATGTATGGGAACAAATATGAAGAATTACACAAATTGCCAAGGTGTCGGACTCATGGTCTGCTGAACCGACCTGTACCGACCCAAACTGGGTCGGAATCGATTGGTTCTGTACCTAGACCGGCGCGAACCGGCCCGGTTCGCGCCGGTACAAGCCGGTACCGGTGCGAACCGGGCGCGTGGGTGCGCGGGGAAGAGTGCCCGCGCGCGGGGCAGCGCGCCCCACGCACGGGGAAGAGCGCCCGCGCGCGGCTGGAGCCCGCGTGGGCCTCTTAATGCCACAGAGTGGCATTTAAAGCCACTCTGTGGCATTTTTTTTTTGAAAAACGCGCGCGGACGCGCGAGCAGAGAACGCGCGCCCGCGCGCGATTCCCCGCAGGGAATCGCGCCCGAGCGCGGTTCCCCACGCGGGGCACCGTGCCCACGCGGGTTGGCAGCCCGTGTGGGGGCATTAAATGCCACTCTGTGGCATTTGACATGTCCGCGTACGCGTTTTTTTTTAATTGGGAAACGCGCGCGGACGCGCGAGCGGAGCGCACGACCGCGCGCGATTCCCAGCAGGGAATCGCGCCCGAGCGCGGTTCCCCGCGCGGGGCACCGTGCCCACGCGGGCTGGCAGCCCGCGTGGGAGCATTAAATGCCACAGAGTGGCATTAAATGCCACTCTGTGGCATTTGAAGCGTCCGCGCGCGTCTGGGACGCGCGCGGACGCGTTTTGTTTTTTTAATTTCCGCGCGCGCGTCTCCGGTTCGGTACCGGTTCCAAGCCGGTACCGAACCGGAACCGTACCGGAACCGTACCGGTGCCGGTGCTCACCGGTACAATCGAACCTTGGTCGGACTAGTGCAAGTGTTGTTTGAAATATAATGATTTGCTTCATGAATCTTTATGTAAAACATTACTTGTAAGTGTTTGGTGTTATTGCAAACTTTTCCATATTCTTTTTATAGCTTTCATCCATGCTATCTTAAATCTTCCATTTCTCAAGTGCGAGACTCATATTTGAGCCCCTTTACTCATTGGGGCATCCTCTGGACAGTTTTATACCATCTGAACTGGCTCTTCATCACTTTGTCTTTCATTAGCCTCTTTGTGTGATATTTCTCACTCTATCTTTTCTAGTTTTTCAAAGGGATCAGCGATGGTCACAAGTTCAAATGATGTAATAGGTGGACAGGTGATGTTGGATTAATTAGTAGTAAAAAAGAAGATCAAACTATGAAATGGATCCTAATTCATTGCGGGAGCAGATGCTATTCAAAATATAATGAATCTTAAAAAGTTATTATGTTTTTGATTTAGGAAGATTAGGTCTCAGTAACAACTACTGAGTTGTCCATATTTGACTTGTATGGAGGTTGGTTACTTGATGAACAAACTTGTACCAACTCCCTGGATTGGAGAACTTGTACTGGTTAATATGATGCCACTTGCTTTTACATGAACCTAAAGCTAGAGATGGTATCAGATATGTCATAAGTAACTTAAGAATTTACATGGGCGGCAGGCTTGGTTCAAGTGCCTTTAGAATAGCTCACATGCTGAATGTGGCAAGACAAGTATCAATAGTGATCCTCCACCCAAAGCTTGAACATCTATGAATGGAAGGTAGTTTAAGGAAGGAACTTTTTGGGTGTTTGCAGCCATATGGTCAAGAATGGACTGTGAAGGCCATAAAGCACAATTAAATGCACCAAGGCGATGTAAATCAGATAGCGATAATCGAAGGAGAAGTCATAAAGTGCAAAGGAGATGAAATACCATGTTTTCTATGAAAGTTTCTCAAAGCATGAAAACTCGCATATTATTTAAAAAGAAATCTTCCCAGAGGCAAGAAAGAGATGAACATAGAGGCAAGAAGAACAAGAAAATAAGGGGTAATTGCAAAGCAGCATTTAGTCAAAAAGGTATATATCAGTTAAATAACAGAGGGAGAGGTTATGAAATCCAATTAAAACTAGAAAAAAACGTATTGAAGGTTTGGAGGGGTGGAAGTGGGTGTAGGATGGAGGGAAAAGAAGAAAAGAGAGACTTCATAGCAATTCTATGTGGCTCAAAGTGCAATAAAATTAAAATCGTAAAAGGAAATGTGATGCATGCACTATAATATCAAGTTGATATGCACTTGACCTGGAGTGTGTTAAAGGCTAACAAGAGGAGCAAAAGATGATGGCTGACATAGAATGTCATGATATCATGCTGTTGGCTGATTGAGACACCCTTTGATGGTTGATTGACTAGTGCAGTTGGCAAACAAATACTGAAGACTTGCTGACATATCCAGTATAACCACATTTGGATATTAAATGTCCGATGAAGAAGAATCTAGCATCAGAACCATTTGATATATTTTAAAGACATATACTAAGGAGATTCTTTTCTATCTTTTCCATTGTTAAATCTTGTTCCTATTTCAGGGCTAGGTTTAAGGGTATCCATGCTTGTAAGTTGGGTGGTTAACCATTGTAAAGCCATCTTTGAGTTGATTGACTTGCTTTTCCCCTTGTGTAGGTTTTCAAGTTAAAACCTTGACATTAGAACTGCAGCAATAATCGACTATTGACAAATATGTCAAAAAAGATGGAAGAGGCCAACTTAATGATGGGGCATCATTTGGATTGACTATTTACTATCTATTGCAAGTCTTAATTTTTTTAGTTATAGGGATATTACATTCCCTGCTTGTATGCAGTGGTGGTGCTCATGTAGTGAAAGGTAGCAAATCACATCTTGGGAGGTGACAGCATGCATGGCGAATGTCGTATCACACTCTTAGATGTGATGATATTAAAGAGTCATGAGTTTTTCGAAAGTCATTGTGTAATGCACTATAAAGAGTGGATATAATTTGCACTTGGTTGTCAAGATCAGTCCAAAAGGAATAAGGGAATTGATCTATAAAATGACATTTGAAACAAGGTTATGAATTCATGAAAAGTCATAGTGCGAAATGGGGAAAAAGAAGGATTAAGACCCCGTTTGGCAGAGCTTTTGGAGGGCCAAAAAATACTTTCTGGCCCTCTAAAAGCACTTTTAGATGAAATAGGGATGTTTGGTAAAAATTTCGAAAAGCTGTTTTAGCTTTTCTAGAAAGCTAAAAACAGCTTTTTGGGAAAAGCTTCATTTTGGAGCTTCTCCAAAAAAGCACTTTTAGGCTACATCGACAAGCTGTTTTTTTACCAAAATACCATAATAAAATATAATAATTACACGAAATAATATTTTACAATAATAATTATAATATTTTATACCTTTATTATTGTATTATACTATAAATATAATATTATATTACACTATATCATAATACATTGATATGGTGTTAAATAATTTAATATTATATTAAATTATTTTGCTATAGTATACAATATTTTATTACTTTATTATGATAATATTATATTTCATTATAGTAATATTATACTATATCATGTATTTATGTATTAATAAGTATTATATTTTATTATGCTCTGTTGTATAATACTATGCAATGTCCTTTATGGTTATTTTGTCACACCAAAAGTAGTTTCTCAGTTTGTTTACCAAACACATGTTAAAGTGCCACAACACTTTAGAAATGCAGTTACCAAACAACAAACAACTTTTTATAAAAGCTCTACTAAAAGCTCTACTGCCAACAGCTCTTCCAAAAATGGCCTAAGCCATATGAGTCATTCTCCTTTATCGCTTCTCTTTCTCTCACACACACTCTGGCTTTATGTGTGCGTGCATGTGCATGTGTGCATGAAAGCGTGTGTATATGTCATCTCCTTTCTCATCTTCCCATCCTCATTTCTTTTTTCTTTACTTTCTCAGCTGTAATCCTAGTTTTGTTCTTTATCTTACATTGTGTTTCCAATTTTTTATCATCTGTCTCTTTTGTCTCCCTTCTTAGAAGGATCCGCAGCCTATCTCTTCTATTACTGAAAATTGGAAAAATCTTATTTTCATCTTTTTTCTCATCTTATCATGTTAAATGGACATGGAGTTCTTCAGAGGCTCTTAATAAGTTCATAGGATACCTTTTTCATCTCTTTTCTTAAGATGTGCATTCCTATGCCTTATTGCCTCTACCGTATCAGAGAGCTCTCTCTCTCTCTCTCTCTATATATATATATATATATATATATATATTATATGTATTATATGTTTGATTTGCTTTTCTCTTGTATTCTCCTGCACCTCTAGAAGAGTTAGCCAGAGGACATAACCAATAAAGAAGGACAAGTTGGGATTTGCTTGCAGGTACTATTCATTAGGTGGAACTTACCAACTTTAAAATGCCTGAACCTGTAGGTAATTAAAAGAAAGAAAATCCTGCACCTAGGATTTTTAGGCAACTCTATGCAAGTTTTAAAGCGGCTGGCTGACTTTGTAGAAAAAAAGTCCTCCTGGCAATCATAGCAAGCAATATTACTGGCAGATCATGTACAATTGATGCCAAAGTCTAATGGTGTAATTGACCCTTGGAAAAGCCAATATCCAACTTCAATCTATCTTAAATTAATCCCTTGTTCCTGCCCATAGAAGAAGTAATATGTAGGATGAAAACATTTGAATCATGCGATTTGTACCCAAAACAAATGCCTTACCAAGCTGTGCTACATTGCTTTTTTGAAGTTCTTGCAGTGTCGTCGTACAAAATCCATCTTACTTGGCTGCTTAAATCATTGCAAAGTGTAAAGGTATTTATGTTACAAATCTCATTAGAACTACTTGTTTTTTATCAGAAGCCTGAGATTTAGTTTTTGATGCAACAAGTAGGGGAAAGACATCTTAGTTCTTGCTACAAAAATAAAGAATTGGATTCAGTAGCATCAGCTGCAATAACGGCTTGGTGTCATTAATTTAATAACAAATTGGTCCACTACAAAAACAAGACTTCATAAGTTCAGGGACTTTTAAGCAGAACAAAAGATGGGAAATCAATTGTCTTCCCAAAAGAAATGCAGCAATTTTGGCGAAATTGTATCATGCAACTAAAGTCCACTTGTTTGGATGAACAATGTGCAATCACAACAAGTTAATATCCCATAAATTGCTTTTGAAGGTCACATAGAGAAAAGCCACACATGAGATTTGATATCATGAAACATGAGTGTAGGGGTTGGTTAGGTTGCAAATTTGCAGCAATACAACTGAAATCCAGTGAATGGACAAATATTCCTTTATGTACAATTGCAATGGCCAATGTTCTTCTCACGTATATGCGACTAATGTGCATATCATGGTATGCTGAACCGGCCTGTACTGGCCGGTTCAGCCCATACCGGACCGGTTCGGTCTGGTTCCGATCCGGTCCAGTCCCTGACCGGTTCGGTATAGCCGTGGAAAACGGTTTTGGCCCTATTTGGGCTGGAACCGAATGGTACGAAACCCCTACCAGCCGGTACAAGAGCGAACTGGACGGAACCGGTCCGGTTCCATCTGGTTCGGCCGGTGGGAACAAGCACCCATAGATGCCACATAGTGGCATTAGCGCGCACAGGGGGGCGCTGTTGGCTGGCGGGGCTTTGCAGTCCCAAACCCCGTGCCAAGAATCCGCCGAGGGAGATGGGACGGTTGTCGTGGGACCGTCTTTAGGCGGGTAACGCGACTATCTCTTGTTGCCTTGGAATCCTTGCCTATGCTCGAAGATCCTATCTAAAGGCCCGACAAAAAGAATAACACGATATGGGGAAGAAAACAATGGATTCAATTCCAATAGACAACGTAAACAAGAACTCTAGTAAGGACGGGGAGGGCCATAATACCTTTTGGACAACTTGAAGCTGAACTTTTCTGCAGGGCTTTTTGCTATGTAGGTATTATCTTCAAGTAGACATATTGTCCAGGTTCGAAAGTTACCTCTCTATGCCCTTGATCATAATACCTTTTCATGCGTTGTTGAGCCTTCAAAAGCTCACTCTTGGCGTTGGCCAGAACTTCGTCACTTGAAATCAATTGTTGTCCACTTCATCTGTTTGGGCTGTGCCTCTTTCGTAGGATGTCAGGGTTGGAGGAGGCCTATCGTAGACGAGTTGAAAGGGACTTGTCTTGATAGATGAATGGTAGGAGATATTACACCAGTACTCGGCCCATACCAGATATTCTTGCTACTGTGCCTGTTGGCTGTGGCAATAGCGCCTGAGGTGTTGCTCCAAGGTTTGGTTGACAACTTCTGTTTGGCCATCAGTCTGAGGGTGATATGATGAACTGGCCTTTAGTTTGGTGCCTTGCAAAGTGAACAACTCTTTCCAAAAGTTACTCAAAAAGATTCGGTCACAGTCTAAAACAATGGTCGTTGGAATGCCATGCAATTTGACTACCACTTCTACAAAGGCCTTGGCTACGAACTTAGCTGTATAGGGATGCTTGATGCCTATAAAGTTGGCATACTTGCTAAGTCTATCTACTACCACTAGGATGACTTTATATCCTCTACTCATTGGTAGGCCTTTTATGAAATCCATGGATAGGTTTTTTCAAATCATCCCAGGTATAGGAATTGGTTGTAATAGCCCCATTGGTACCCTAGGGTCATATTTTATCTTTTGACATACATCACAATGGGCTACCATTCTTTTTACATCATTTCAACCCTTTCCAAAAAAAAAATGTTTCACACGAATGTATGTGCGAAGTCATCCTGAATGTCCTCCCTCCTTACTATTATGGAAGTGGTCTAGTATGTCTTTCCTAAGGTGAAACATAGACATACCCTTTGTAGAGAATGAGTCAATATCTCAACTTGAAGTTGGTGACTCCATCGACTACGGCTTCAATCCTTTCGCTGATTTCTTAGGCTCGGGCGTCTAGCTTGACAGCTTCTCGAATCTGGTCCCAGATTCTCCAATCAGCGTCGCTGATGGCAATGCAACTGGACTCCTCTTCGGCCTCCTGAAATTCTGCATGTTGAATAGCATTGGTTTGCAAAGTTACCTCGGCTTGGAAGAGTGATGCAGAATCTGGAATTTCTGCTGCCGCAGAAATTTCTGGTGCAGAATCGGGTTCAACACCTGGTTCTTGGTCGCCAGTTGAATCCGAGTCACTACATTCACGAATCATGAAGGCGCAGTCGGATTCTTCATCAGATGCATCAGCCTCAGTTTGGCTTCCATTTGAAGTTGCAACATCTTCATTGGTGTCTTCTTCACTGCAAGGCTCTAGCACAGAAACTTGGCTGCGGTTGCATCGGTGGCCCTTCTCCCACTTGGTACCGCACTTGTAACATAAACCCTTGTTGAAGTAGTCTTGAAGTTCTTCATGTGTTAACTTTTTTACTTCTTGGGGCTGCGCTTTGGATGTGCTTGCAGCTGCATGTGGTGCTCTCGGATGCAAGGATTTGATGTCCTTGCAGTTGGATGTCTCTTTGGCCGGCCGTTGATCGAAGTAGCCGCGTTGGTCAAGGATCTCCGCCATTCTCATTGCATCTTGAAGGCGTGTGGGCTGCTTGAGTTTGAGTTTCTTGGCAAGCCAAGGATTGAGCCCGTCGATGAAGGTGCCAAGCAAAGCTTCTTCGGACCACCCGTCCACCATGGTTTGCAATAGGTGGAACTCATCGATATAGCTTTGCACCTTGCCTTCTTGCTTTAGCTTGGCCAACTGGCCATGATGATTTACAACAGGAGACGACCCCTATTGAGTCATGAACTCCTTCTCAAATACCGTCCACCCCAACCTATTTTTCTCTTTTTCATATAGGTTCCTTAGCCACCTCCATCATCTACTAGTTCTTCCTTCTAAGTGAAAGCTGGCTAGGGTTACTCTCTCTTCTCGTGAGATCTCATAAACATGAAAATATTGCTCAATTTTGTCGAACCACTCATAAGGATCACCACCTCCAAAAGTAGGAAAATCTATCTTGGGTTTTCTAATCCCTTTCTCCTGGAAACCCGAAACTCTTACATCTTTATCTACTTCTACCCGGTTTCTTCTCCTTCTATCCTCTTGTTCTCTTCGGCCTAGGGCCTCCGAGGGTGAGGATGCCTCTCGGGTTCACTCTCTTCTTCATACAAACTCTTGGACCGATCCTCTTCAGGGATACCATTGGCCCATCTATCAACTACTTTTTCTCCTCTTTCTACTCCTTTTTTTCGTCTCCCTCATATTTTTTCTTAACCCATTACTTGCATCACTTTTTTTTCAGCAAATCTTCTCTCTAATCTTTCAATATTGACATTACTTTCTCGCCTCATATCGGCCAAGGTATTCATTACACTTTCTAAGATTCGGCCGAATTGGGCATTACTATTTTCAAGGACTTCAACTATTCTTTGTTGGGTGTTGGAATCACCTCCCGACTTTATGATCTATCTATGTAAAATCAGCCCCCAACAAACACAAACACTCCTCCTGTGGCTGTCACCCAAGAGATGATCCGGCCCTCCTCTTTGAAAGATGTTACACCACTCAATTAATCACCAATATCCCACGTATGGGTTATACAAAAAGAGATTACAAGATTTAAAATCACTCAACCTAAAGAGGTTTTTGATGCACTACTTGTTCCCTAAAGCACTAAAGTTAGAAAAGGCGCACAAGGTACTACTAGTAGCCTCTCTTTATGCGGCCCCTAATATACCCTCCAACGAACAGTTGGGTCAAATAACACTGGGTATTACTAGTAGCCTTCCCGTTGTGTTATCCCTATATGAACAAGGTACAGACCAGTAAAACTCTTTTTTCCTTACAAAGAAAAGTTCTCTTAATACATCAATAGACCAAAAATCCTCAAAATATTCAGATCTCACCAAAGATATAAAAATCCAGATTTGAATCCAAACTTCAGATCTTTCAAAGATATACAAAATAAACTCAGATTTGAAAATAAATTTTCTAAGGAATAGATTAGTGCGTTACCTCTTTAGATCGCCCTTCCTTGGACCTCATGAAGGTGAGTGCCTGACGATCTATCTCAATGAAATCTCGAAGTAGAGTCTTCGACGGAGCTTTTCTTGAAACTTTTTCCGACGAAGATCTCAAAGAAAGCACCAGTGTTGGCCCGCGGGACATTGTGGTCCCAAACCCCGCGCCAAGAATCCGCCGAGGAAGATGAGATAGTTGTCATGGGACCATCTTTAGGCGGGTAACGCGACTATCTCTTGCTGTCTTGGAATCCTTGTCTATGCTTGAAGATCCTATCTAAGGGCCCGGCAAGAAGAACCACACAGTATGGGGAAGAAAACAATGGATTCAATTCCAAAAGACAGCGCAAACAAGAACTCTAGTAAGGACGGGGAGGGTTCATACTAACCTAATACAATCTAGAGAGGATTGATTTATCCTACTCTAGCCCAAGTCTAAGGCTTAACCTCTAAACCGAAAATTGGCACAAGTGCCTCCCAAGCTTTGCGGCCGACTTCCTAAGGGACTTACAACTCAAATGAGCAAATACAATGATCAAAGATATTCCTCACAAGAGGCTTAAGACTCTCTTATATAGACCTGAGACTCATGTGCCACATATGGCTTATTGGCGGGATAATTTAAAATTCGAAAGACTTCCTAATCGACCACATAGGAAATTCAAATTCAAACTTCTCCCATGCAGGTCACATGCTGAAATTGCAAAGGTGGAAGGCTGGATCCTTTGGGTGCGCGCTTGGTTGGCCGAAGCGCGTGATCCGTTCATCCTTTGACAAGTGTCCAGCTGATGTCCTCTTTGGCCATGGATTGCTGACTTGTCACACGCATGGGGGATTCTTTTGGCAGCATGGAGATCTTTCTTATTTTGTGCTTGCCTTTGGTTGGCACCTTGATGATCCTGCCTTGTTTGTATTTCCTCATGTCCACGGATTGGTGACTTGGCACGCACATGAGGTGCTGATATTTGGCCCGCTGAATCTGGGCCCTTGCTCTCACAGATCGGATGGCAATGGAAGAGTCCTAGGACTCCTCCATGGATTACTGATGTTTGCATTCTCGGAATGGAGGGCTTTTTCCTTTATGCTCCCACACTTGTGGCCTTTGGATGAGTGCCACTTGGCTCGGCTTGCTGTTGACTTGGTCTTCTGTTGGGCATGGGCTGGCTGAGAGCTAGGTGGCGTGCTACTTGGGCGCGCATGGGTTCTTTGTGCTTGCTGGTGCACAGCCCTTTTGATTGGGTTTAGCTGGACGCGCGCTAATGCGGTCGAGCTTAGCTTGTTGTAGTTTGATGTGGATAGGCTTAGCCTGAGCGCTTTCTTCTGACTTGGTTGGCCGAGGGCTGGGCAAGCCTCTATGCAGTGGAGTTGGCCCGATTCTTGGCCTTGGCCGAGGTTGGCCTCAGTTGAGCCGGCATGCACTTGGCTTGGCGTGGCTGATTTGTGGTGGCGTTTTTTGGGGTCCGCAACAGGTGCGCTGGCTGCAACGTGGAAAAGCTTCCCCGTGCAGGAAGATGTGCAGGAAAACATGCCTAGCGTGCAGTTCTCCGAGCCTGTGCGCATTTTTCAGCGCCCGCACGGGCGTGCACTGGATGCCTACCGGTACGACGTACCTTGGTGCATATAAAGGAGTGTTTGAAGTTTGAACATCTTGGCATATGATACATGTATCTCTATCAAATTTTGTGCTTCACATTCTAAAATATCATCTGTATATTTCAATGATTCTGGTTTTTCAAATTACATAGTCGCATTCCTGTAGCAAGATGTGGCGATGCTTGGTTCACAAGCCCCTTTTGGATATTGGAATGGGTCATCTCGAAAATAAGTGAAGCTATGCTTTACATCCTGTTAAATATTATTATAGGTTGGATGAGTCTGGCTCTACGCTGATGAAGAATGCTTGTTAATATGGCCATTTTTTGTATAATGTCAAGTAGCAGCACTTGTGAAGATGGAATGTCAGTCTGTATTAAACCTCAAGCACACATAATTTCTCATTGATGAAATCATAAGATGCATTTATGCCGTCATACTTTTGCATTGGTCTGTATTTGTGTGTTACCTGTCAAATAGGTCTTTTAATAATTAAAACTTGGTCATTATATGTTTGCTTGTGTCAGAAAATTCTGAGGTAGCAGTCTTATTGGAGAATTTGGTTATCATCCAGTTTCTTTCGGTGCCTTACTGCTTTAACCAAGGAAATTTGTTTTCTGTTATATCTTACTGGACAGAAGCTGAGATTGATAGACATGAAAGATGAAAATCCTGTCATATACTTCATATATGTCGCTTCATTCCAGATGTGGCATTTTGGGTTCTGTTTATTTCAGTTTGTGGTAAATTAATTGTTTGCATTTCAGGCTATTGCATCCATGATGCGTGCCCAAGAAGTAGATCCAACAAACCTTGAAGTGCTTCTTGCTCTTGGAGTTAGTCATACCAATGGTAAGGATAACTCTTCATGAAATTACTATGTGCCGTGAACCGTGATCTTTGACTACTTTGGTGTAATTGTTGTGTGTCAGATAATTTATGTTAGACTGCCAATTTTCCCTGCTTTTATGTATTCTAAACCAATAAATCCTATTACTTAAACAGGTAATAATTTTGGGGCATGTTTCCCTGAGTTCTTTTACTAGCTTTTTATTCTAAATTACTAACACTTGCTTTGCGCAAATAATTGACATGCATGTTTTAATTGATGAGGAATCATTCGTATTATTACTGAAAATAAGTATGGGACATCTGGACTTGTACTTTGCCTTCACTGTTTCGTTAGAAGCACTGTTGTTTGTGACTACCTTTGTTCTTTGTTGCAGACTGATGACTACCAAAAGTGTTAATCGCTTTTCTTATGTCCACTTTTTGGAAACACTTCACGTCCAAAGTAAATACTTGCTTTAGCTGATAAAACTTTAAGAAATTTCATTCGCCATTTTTTTTCTCCCTCGCTGATTATTATCTTTTGTTTGAACCGACCATGCTCTGTTTCTTGGTGTTCTTTTCATTCTTAACACTTATGCTTGATTTTTCTGTCCACTTTTCTCTGAATTCTACTTATTTATGTTACCAATAATCTCGTATAGATACTTAAGATCATTAACCAATTTCTGGTCTGAGATACTTTTCTTCCCATGATATTTACAGAACTAGAGCAACCAGAGGCATTGAAGTATCTTTACAAATGGCTTCAAAATCATCCAAAGTATGGGGGGCTTACCCCCCCAGAGCAAGCTGATTCTCTATATTATGGTGATGTAAGTACTCCAGAGTCCAGACAATCACGTTCAAGTTCTTGTCACTGTTCTTAGTACATTAAGATGAGTGACGAGAGAAGCTCGTCAGTTTTTATCTGTTTTTTTCAACCCTCATGCACAATAGTTTGGATTTCGGTGCACCAGGTCTTCTGGTTTTAGGGCTTATCCTTGACAAATACCTTGTGAATAGTCTAATGATGTAAATAACCATCCCTTCTATTTCTTGGTTTTGGTGGCTTCGGAAAACTAAGCTTGATGTTCGTTTCTTATTACTGCAAGATGGCAATGGAAGCAAGTTGGTTGGGTCAATCAACTTGCTCTATCAACCCTTTTTTTTTCAAAAAATTTTAACTGATATAGTGGGGATTGCATCTAATGTTGTTGCTAAAAAAACTAAATGGTATATCAGGTAGCAAGGTTGTTCAATGAAGCTGCTCAAATGTCACCTGATGATGCTGATGTCCATATAGTACTTGGTGTGTTATACAACCTGTCAAGGGAATATGACAAAGCCATAAAATCCTTTCAGACAGCATTAAAACTCAAACCACGTGATTACTCTCTCTGGAACAAACTTGGTGCAACTCAAGCAAACAGCATTCAAAGTGCAGATGCAATATTGGCATACCAACAGGTAGATTTATTATCTTTTCCGTTGCATCTTTTCAGACTATTTCCTAAACAGGTCTTTACCTTCTTTAAAAGATCAAAAAGAGGCCATGATATCTCCATTGATTTGATTCCTTGGGCTATTTAGTTGACACATCACATTTTTATGTGCCTTTGTGATGTCAGGCAGACCATATTACTTGTCCAAATTCTAACATTGTAAAATCTGCAACTGGCATGCATCCTTGCAAGCTTCCTGTCGCCTTCACAGAGTTGTATCCATCAATTTTTTCTTTGGTTGCAGCTCTGTTACAAGAGTTGTAGCTCCATAGTTATTTTCTTCTAGATAGTAGAATATCACATCATTGTTTTTGGGGAATGCATTTTTCACACTTTAATGGGCCTGCATGTTGCATTCTTTCAAATGAATAGTGAATCCTTTTAACAGGGAGCATTTCGTAGTTTCCTGCTGCTTAATCTAGTGGATTATCAACTTTTGGCTTCTGTAGTTTTTTTACTTGTTTTCCTTGTTCTACCTCTCTTCCCAGGCCCTAGACTTGAAGCCCAATTATGTCCGTGCATGGGCCAATATGGGTATCAGCTATGCCAATCAGGTTCTTTTCCTTTAAAACCGATACAACCTTTACCAGATGGAAATTAATTTTAATTGTTTATTTTCTGCAGTTAGCTTGTGAAAAAAGTGATGGTTTTGTGATTCATGCTACACATTGTTTAGTAAATCTGACGATGGTAAAAAAACTGGCTTTGTTGTTTGTACTGTTTCTTTCTGGTTACTCGAGCAATTACTAGGGATTGCTTCTTGCCTTTTCCCATCTCACTGGAGATTTCTCTTTGATTCTTGGCCAAGATAAGCTGCCTTTGGCCAATTGTGATCACTGACCTGTGTATGTTGTTATAGGCTTCTTATCTGTCCTTTAAAATAAGGAGGAGAAACAGTGGGATATATTACCTCTTTTAATTGGAAATAGTGGGAAGACTCGAGGTGAATGCATAAGACAACTATGAGGAAGACAAATTTGCCCACTCTAGTTTTCCTGTGTGCTGTTTCATGGTATAGGAACTTGAGTGGCACAATTGGGAGTCTGGGACTTTTGGTAGTTGTTCACAGTCACACTCTCAAGTAGCTTATTGCATTAATGTTTCTAGTAAGGTAATGATCCATGCCTGCACCCAAGGGTTTAATCCTGGTCCCAGGGCCCGTACTAATCTGGGGCCAATTCGGGACATTATCAGGACACTCTCATCCTGACACTTGAGACGAGTTGGCATCCTGGTGATTCATTAGCATGCCCTTTTTTATTTTTTTAAATTATTTTGATGCTTTTAGGAGTAGTTTGTCAAAATTTGGGTTAGGGTTTGAGTCAATGGTTGGGTTTAAGGTGCTGATGCTGGTATTTGTACCAATAGATTGAAAAACTTGAAAAATGAATTTAAATGAAACACCATTTATCAATTATATCATGGAAAAAAGTCATGAATTTAAATAAAATAACAAGAGAGCCTTCAAATAACCATTAAAAACAAAGAATAAAAAACGCATGAAATAATTGGCATCGCTGTGAATTATTGGGACACAAGGCCATCCCAAAATGTCAGTATCTTAGTTGTAGGAATCTTCCATTTAGGGTAGTGTGCTTGGTTCTGAATCTTCTTGGAAACTTGTACCTACGCCTGCTTTCCGATTGTTTCTTATTAATTTTTTTTAAGATATGCATTTCTATGTACCTGCATTGACCCGCTTCTGGTAACTAAGGTCATGATGTATTGATTCTAGTTTGTCTTTGCTAGGATATATTAGGGCAGACCGGAATGACCGTCTAGAGGGACTTGGGGTCCCACCCTTGTTTAAGGACCCCTATCTTCGATTGATCTGGGACCAATAGACTGACCGGATCAGATCGAGTCTGTGCAACACCTAATGACTAGTAATTTCTGTTTTGCCTTGATGTCTTCTTTCCTATTTGCTTCCTTGTGTTTTCCTTTTTGTGAAAAAGGTGAATCATGGAAGCAAGCTGGATTATTCCCATTGTTCTTTTCCACTTTTCCTTTAGGGGCTGTTTGGTTGCGTGTATTTATCATCTGCGGTTAACTAATGATCAGAAATTTTACCTATTGCAGAGAAATAAAGGATAAAAAAAGTATTTAATGGGTTTGAGAGGCATTACCGTGCCCTCACAATTCCTCAATTTTTGAGATAACAAAGTCCACCTGCAAGGTGGTTTTAGTTATCACTAAAATCTAGGGATTTGGAAGCTACAAGGTTCCCAAATCAGGAGAGAAAACCTCTCTTCACTCTCTGCTAAGCCCTTGCCTCCACCCCAAACCCCCCTTTCTTCTTTTGCTCTTACTTCAGGCAACACCATTATATTCCTAGCAAGTCCGAGCCAAACCCCCCTTCACCTCTCAATAATCAATGCATGGTGATTTCTCAACCTCTATAAATTGCAGTTTCTCTCTTGCCAAATTTATAAATTTTGGAGAATTCATATGCCAAATAATATTCATTATAATGATGATTGTAAATAAACCAAACACGATACATAAATGTAAGATTTCTTTTGTCTATAACCATATAAAACCTATCTTGGGCTTGCATAGAACAATTGTTCTCTATGTTCTTGGGGAGTACTACTTTTCATCTACTTTCAAATCAGATTCTTGCAAGTATTGTTTATAAACAATTATAAACTCTATTCTTATACAACCCCAAAAAAGGGAAAACAACCAAAGTAATTTTATGGTCTATCACAATCATACCTATTTTTGTGAATCCAGTTTTCATTGAAACAACATTTACAAAGACTTGCAACAGAAGAGCCCCTAAAAATAATTCAATAAAACCCGAACATCAACAAGAAACTGAAAAGTAAAGGGATTATAAACTTTTTTAAGAGATAGATATCTGGAAGAGAACAATATTATAGTACACATAATTGTTTTTGCTTGTATGAGCCAACTGTTTCTGTTTGTAGCTTGGTTACCTAACACTTCGCCCCTTTGCTTTTCTTCTTTCTTTGTTCAGGGTCTGTATGAAGAGTCTTTGCGATACTATGTGAGAGCACTTTCAATGAATCCTAAAGCAGACAATGTGTGGCAATATCTACGGATTTCTCTCAGGTATGCTGCTGATAAGTTTCTTTTCTTGCACATATGCATTCAAACTGGAAAATGCAGCAATTCATTGAAACAAACAGAAGTTTTTCTTTAGAGGAAAACATACCAAAAAGCATGTGATAATATGCTCTTTCCATTTGTACAGTTGTGTATCTCGGAATGACATGTTTGAAGCTTGTGATTCACGAAACCTTGATGTTCTTCAGAAAGAGTTTCCACTGTGATCTTGCATGTACCATAGACCAGAAGTCTTCAGTATTCCCATGTGGAAGGTAAGTCGCACATAGTAAAAGAGTAATGCTTGAAAATGCATAACCGGGAGTATGCTAATTTTCACTCAGATTTTGGCCTTGAATGTTGATTCTGATAAATTTGCAAGCCCCCCTGAGACAATAAACCAATGTACAATAAGAGCCTGAGACAATAAACCGATGTACAATAAGATTTAAGCTGGCCTGCCAATTCAGATTCAGAATTTTGGAGGCTAAGCTTCAAATTGAAGACCTGGAGGACTGGAATCAATGAAAAGTCAAAATGGGCACTAGGCCTACTAGACACAATCTATAGAGCCAAACAATAACATTTATTTTGCTGGTGTATAAATAAGAATATTGTCTTATTTTGCTGGTGTATCATGAAATCACATTATCGTTGTATGAAGTTGGGCAAGAAATCTCTTGGAAATGAATGCTCACATTTATGTTAATATATGTTGCAGTTCATCAGCATTATTTTGTTGAATAATACTTTTTCAGTGCTAGTCCTTCCTGTTAGGGTATGGGGTCAAAAAGCTTTATGTTACTGTGTGCCAGACTTCTTTGTGCTGTGGCTTTTTAGCAATTTCGCAATCAGTTTATGTTCAGCTTGCATGGATACAAGAAACATTCAAGGATTTATCTAGTCTATAGCTATTTCCTGAAAATCACAGATCCATGCATAGTGGGTTTCAGGTGTTACAGATTGATCAGGTGGATTAGATAGATATGGTCAATCAAGGAAAGCAGATTAGTTGCCTTTGTAAAAGTTTTTAAACTTTTTAATATGATGCGAATTTGCAAAGAAAGAAAACACTAATAGGAAGTAATAACATACAACTACCGAAACAACAGCAAAGAGATTGATTATATGGAAAAAAATATAATTGATTACATCAATAAGAGAACTGTTCTCTAAACCATGCTAAGAATGGGATAAATTGATGAGGGTCTAGGATGCAGAGTTTTTTTGACGGATCCATCTCCTCTACGATGGAAAGAGACTTCAAGTTAGAATTTTAGACAAAGTCAAGGTTGTAGAATCCTGTTGATGCTTATTGCGAGTACAGGAGTCTTATCCAATGTCAGGGTGGTCAAGCATTCATGTATGTAGAGTGGGAAAGTATTATTTCCCTTTTATGATGCAAATTGGTAGTTATTTTTTGCGATAATTACCCTCTTTTTGTTTTTTTGTTTTTGTTTTTTTATCTTGGCAACTTTCTTCTTGCTGGTTGCCCGTGCTTACCTTTATGAATAAATCCCTCGTCTTGATAACTTTCTTAGGAAAATAATTTCAGCAATTAACTACCTAAAGATGACCTTTATAAAAATGACAAGCGGCTAAACATGGTTTCTTTAAATGTTACGCACAAATGATTTACCAAATTCCAAATCTTAATCGTCTTATATTTTTGATCATTTACTCTAATGTATCAATGACCGATTAATTTTTGGAGAAACATTACCCCCCATGCCTCGATGAAAATCTAAATATTTTTGTTGAGTCAAATTGTCATGTATTATGTGTACTTTGAATTCTTTAATCTGCCCCACTCTATGATTCATTTCGCCAAATTCGGTAGAAAAGCTGCTTATGATTTTTCTTGTGAGGTCTGTGGTGGAAGCGGAATGCTTGGGCTGACAGGCCCAAGACGAAAGTCCATCACTAATCTTTTCCAAGGGTGCGGGGGAGGAGTCCTACAGTATGAACTCAACACGACTTTGATATACATCTTTTTTTTTTTAATTTCTTTCTTGGACAACATGAGAGACAAAGTGTATTGGGGTTAAGATTTTGTTGAGAGGTGGCTTTATTTTTTGTACTCCATCTTTTTGATTGTCATAGAAACTCTACTCCATCCTCGCTTGTTGATGTAGGTCTGTGACCAAACCACGTAACTCTATTTGCAACATCTTTTCTCTCCATCTTCTTTAGTTTTTTTTTTTCTGCTTCTTCAGTTTCATCTAGATCTGTTCCATCATTATATGTTCGAAAATATAAAATGCTAGGTCAGCTAATAATCGGTCAATCATCTTGACCACAACATATTGTCATAATATCTAATCCATTGACCATGCATATTAAGTACGATGCATGATGCAATTTAAAGTCAGCTAGGCATGCTATTAGCCAGCCCATAAGTTCGAATGTGTCAATCGTATTTATCAATCATGATAATTGCTATAATTTTAATTAGGCTGATCATATTTATCAACCATAATAGTAGATATAGTTTCGAATAGACCGATCATGCTAATTGGTCATGGTAAATTACTCAATCATTCTTAACAACCGTAATAATAATTATATTGTTGAATATGTAGATCATACTCATCGACCATCATAATGGCCATAGATTTGCATAGGTCGATCATATTCACCGGCGATGATGGTGGCTCTAGTTTTGAATAGGCTAACCATGCTGATTGGTCATAATAGTGGCCATAGTTTTGAATTGATTGGTTGTTTTCTTATGGACCACGACAATGACTATATTGCTGGATAGGTTGATCATATTTATCAACCATCAAAGTGCCCATTGTTTGGAATAAGTTGATCATACTCGTGAGTCAAGCTTGAGACCCAGAGAGAGGAAGACTTGGAGACATGTTTCCACCATCTACACCTTTCATCAAGCTTAAGCCAGTGACCCAACTGTTAGCCTTTGAAGTACTCCAACGGAATTTTTCGTATGCTTGTCATGCAGCTCCTTGTTCCCGAGTACTCCAGCAAGCTTCCTTTCTCTAGGCCTGCACTTCTTTGTCTACCATAAGCAACCTCATCGTCCAAGCTATATCCTCCCTAACAAAGGAGCCATACTCTTCCTTTCTCAGAACCACTACCCTGAACTTCTTATCCATTATGAGTCGAGCATTGAGGCCTTGGTCGTAGGCGAATGGTAGGAGCACGAGGGTGACCCTTAACTGGAGAGCCTCCACAAGCGAGCTCCCGTCCCATTAGGTCAAGAACCAAGTGGATGAGCGGAGGGAGGTCACAGTTGGATGCGAACGGGCTTTAGATGAAGGTTGAGATAGAGAGTTAAGTCTAGCTCGAGCCCCTTACTACCCGCTGAAGAAGGATGTCCTCTGGCCTCTGTATGGGATTCGTCATCCAGGAGGGCCTCTTGGTGGTGACGACGGCGGCGTCCTCCTCCTTCACCTCTGGTGTTCGTCCATGGGAGCTTCCACACGGCCTGGTGCTGGGCCAAGCATTGGCTTCCCTTCTTCTCTGCACCAGCTTGGACTTTGATGCCCTTAACCTCTTCGAGTCAGGTCTAACCCCTTTTGATCCCTTATTTTCATTTTTAATTTGTTTTTATTCATGCATATAATTTGGATATAAACGTATATGTTGGCTCAAGCTTGATGGACGGGACCGGGATCTTATTATGTTGGAGGGCAGTTTGTTCATTTCATAAACATCATCGACAGTGTCGTATGGGAGACAAGGATGAATGTGGCACTGCAACAAGGCTTAGGCCCTGTTTGGGGGAGCTGTTGGCAGTAGAGCTGTTGGAAGTAGAGCTGTTGGAAGTAGAGCTGTTATAAAAAGCTGTTTGCTGTTTGGTAACTACATTTCTAAAGTGCTGTGGCACTTTAACATTTGTTTGGTAAACAACTGAGAAAGTACTTTTGTATGACAAAATGACCATAAAGGACATTACTAGTATTATACAATAGTGCATAATAAAATATAATATATATTAATACATAAATATATGATATAGTATAATATTAATGTAATGTAACATAATATTATTATAATATAGTACTATAACATTGTATACTATAGGATAATAATTTAATATAATATTAAATTATTTAATATAACATAATATTATATTATATTATATTTATAGTATAATACAATAATAAATGTATAAAATATTATAATTATTAGTATAAATTAATTTTTTACTCTTTTGATGACCATTTATTTCTCTAACAAATTTTCTAACTAGGTGAAAAAATTGGTTAAATAATTACTAATATTTTTTATTTATTTATTTATTTATTATTTTATTTCATTGAAATATATTTATTTATTATTTTATTTATTTATTTATTCGTTCATTTATGTACATATTTATTTATTTATTTATTTTTCTTTTTTTTCTTTTTCGGCGGTATTGAGGAGAAGGAGATAGAGAGGGAGAGAGAGAGAGGGGGGATGGTGAGAGAGAAAGAGGCGGTGCGATTGAGATTTTTGGGAGGAAAAAGAAACTTTTAAATGGGGGTATTTTGGTCAAAAATACAGCTTCCCGACAAAGCTGAAAACAGCGTTTTCGGAAAGCTCCAAAATTGAGCTTCTGCCAAAAAGCTGTTTTCAGCTTCCCGCAAAAGCTGAAACAGCTTCTTGGAATTTTTACCAAACACACTTTTTTACCTAAAAAGTGCTTTTGGAGGGCCAGAAAGTGCTTTTTGGCCCTCCAAAAGCTCCCCCAAACAGGGCCTTAGTCTTTAAGAAAATATGAGACCTATCAGTTTGTGCATTTATTTTTATTGTAAGTTGAGGGTGTTAGTTTGGAGAGAAGGACCTTTAATAATCCTTTTCTTTTCCTTTTTTTTTGTGTGGCTTGAGACCGTTTACGAACGACCATTTTGGCATGCACATTGCACTTGACAACTTTTTGAGGCTTTGATTTTTTTTTAATTTTTTGATTTACATTAACAAAATGTGGGACGTATCTCCTAGATGGTTGATCATATAAGTAAAATTTGACATACTGGTGTAACCTATAATCGGCTACTATAGGTGTAGATTGATTTTATAATAGTCAATTATGGTGCGATTGATTAGACACTTATGCAAATGCTCATCATCCCAAAAGATCATCATAAATGTATATGAACACAAAATAAAACATGATAGATATCTTATTAATAAAGCCTAATTAATAAAATATAACTAGTGCAGCAAATTAAAAATACCTACAACAGAATATTAAAAAAAATATTGCCAATAAACTTGGGTTCCAAGGTGTGATAGCTGGCAACGATGGTAATGATGATGGGTAGAGATAATGATTGGTGGATGAAGAAATGAGAGTTGGGTAAAAGATGGTGATAGAACTAGTCGAATAATTATCTCTGCGAGTTTGATCCCTCCAATCTAGTGAGAATATTCAGGCCATGCTCTACTAAGGTATCGAGACGAAGGATGACGGGGTCGAGAAGGTGGCTCCAAGAAGAAATAGGTCAAGAAGTAGGATGAAAATGGAAGAAAAAGGATTTCTCAGGGCTTTCCCGATGATGACACTCACCTTTCTAGGTCCCCCCCCCCCCCCCCTTTTTTTTTTAATGGCTATTGTCCCTTCTTTTTTATAGGCGCCAAAACAGCTGAACAATCTTCCTAAAATTCTCTAAAACGGTTCCTATAACTCCTTCAGTAATTCTTATCCAACAACTTTTCCAATAGTCCTTATCTTTCTCCCACTCATCCTTATCTTCCGTCTATGACTATTCCATGAACAGTAACTCAGGTCGGGTTACTGTAGTACTGCCCACGCCTAGTGTCTACTCCTCACACGTTAAGAATATCCTCAATACCCTTATGAAAACTGGACTTTGAGCTGATGCTGGGTGGATCTGGAACTGCAACCGCCTTTGGTGGATCTTCATGTAACAGGTACAGGTCAGCGACATTAAAAATTGGGAAAGTCTGGACATTGTCTATAAGCTCCAATAAATAGGTATTCTCCCCCAGCCTTTGACGTATGCGGAATGGACCATACTTTCGCGGGTTAAGCTTGTTGTAACTACCCAATGAAAATCTCTCTCTCCTGAAATAGGCCATCACCAGATCGCTCTTTGCAAAGTGAACGTTCATGCGATGACGGTCAGCATCATCCTTATACCTAGCACTGGAGTCAAGCAAGCACTGACGGACTTCCTATTGGATGTGATGGACCTTGTGGAGTGATTGATCATAACCCTATTTGATTTTGATGAGCTCAAAGCATCTGAGTATATCTCTTGTTTACTAATGAATTCAATTGAGTGTTTCAGTGAAAATCTTGTCTAAAGTGTTTCTAGACTTGGTTCATAATATTTTGGATAAGTTAAGAAGTCAGTTTGAACCAAAGTCTGAGACTCGAGTCGACTCCAGAGTATTACGAGTCGACTCCAAGCGTATCAGAATCACTGGCACGGGCTCGAGGCGACTCCGGATCATTATGAGTCGACTCCGACTGAGAACAGACAGACGAGCAGAAAGCATCAACTCAAAACCTGTCAGCGAGTCGACTCCTGAAGTGCGCGAGTCGACTCCGATGTTTACCGAGTCGACTCCGGAGTAGTATGAGTCGACTCCAAGGAGTTACAGACAGAAAAGTCAGAGAGCGAATTTCGACCCTGAGATTCGAGTCGACTCCTGTGGAACGCGAGTCGACTCCGATGGTTGGTAGGTCGACTCCAAAGAAAGCGAGAGTCGACTCTCAGTGGTTCACAAAGCAAAAGTCAGAGAGCAGTTTTCGGACTCTGAGATTCGAGTCGACTCCCGTAATGCGCGAGTCGACTCCGAGACAGCGCGACCCCAAAAAGACAGAAGACCGAATTATTGTCTCTGAGAGCCGAGTCGACTCCCAGACAGCTCGAGTCGACCCCAAGGCAGCGCTATACCAAAAAGGCAGAAGGCCATGTTTCGGAAACTGAGAGCCGAGTCGACTCCAGAACAGTCCGAGTCGACTCCAAGACTGGACGAGCCAAAAGACAGAAGATCGGGAGTTCGGGCTCTGAGCGCCGAGTCGACTCCCAGGATTGTCGAGTCGACTCGAGTGGGCCAGGTTGAAAATTGGCTCCGTGGACTTCATGGGATGAGCCGACTCCAAAAATGCCAAGTCAGCTCCAGAAGTTGGCGAGTCGACTCCGGGTCAAGTCGAGTCGACTCCCAGTCGAAGAGGCCACTTTAATTCAAATCCGAAACAGTTGCCGAGTCGACTCCAGAAAAGCATGAGTCGACTCCCGCTACAGCCGAGTCGACTCCTGATCGCGCGAGTCGACTCCGACCCCCAACGGACATATTGTCAGGTTGTGCAGAGTGTGCAGAACGGGCAGAAAAAGGTGTCTAACGGCTAGTTTCCGTGGGGGATGGCTTAAATAGCCACAGAGGACTGTAGCAAGGCAGGGAAGCACCATTCCATTCAAAGAAATCAAGCATTCATTCTCTGCATACTTGTCTTCAACGAAAAGAAGGAAGAGCGCCATTAACTCCATCCAACTTCCTCTTCCCAGCATTTTAAAGAAGCCTCCTCCTGCATTCAAGTCGACCAGACATTCCAGAGGAGACTCAAAGTTCAAGAAGCCCTACTCTACTCCAACTCAAAAGTGTTTGAGGGCTCTTAACTTCTCTCTAGTTTATATTGTAGCAAATCTGCTTTTTAAGAAGCTCAGTTTTTCTGTTTGTTTCTTATTCTTTCCATATTGTCTTTGCTTGATTTAATCGGGGGATTGAATCAAGGGTGTAGAGGTTGGTTGGTGAGCCGAGTGTAAAACCAACGTGTAAGGGTTCGATTGTGATCCCGGAAAAACAATCGGGGTGGTTCTAGTCGGTGAGCCAGGAAAAACCGACCGAGTTCGTTGTGAGCTCGTAAAACAACAAGTTTGGTTGTGAGCTTGTAAAACAACCGGCTGTAATCCGAGGGGTTATAGTGAATTCCCAAGTGAGACTTGGGGAGTGGACGTAGGAGCAAGGGTTAGCTCCGAACCACTATAAAAGCCTTGTGTTTGTGATTGTGTGTCTCTTTTTTTTACTCTCATTTCATTCACAGCACATAGCAATTAATTAATCATCTTGGTAAAGCATTAATTAGTCATCCACAACGTTTTAATTGCAAAATTATTTTAAAACCCAATTCACCCCCCCTCTTGGGTTGTCTATCTGGGCAACAAGTGGTATCAGAGCCTAAACTCTTCTACCCTAAGAGTAAAAGATCAAAATGACAACCCCATTTGGATCTTCCCACATTGAGGGTCAGTCCACCCAAAGACCCCCATTCTTTAATGGATCCGACTACTCATATTGGAAGGCTAGGATGAGAATATTCATCCAAGCCCAAGACTATGAGATGTGGACCATTGTAGTAAATGGACCATACATCCCATCCATCTATGTAGAGGGTGTCACTGTACCTAAACTAGAAAAGGATTGGGATGAACATGACATGAGAAAGGCACAACTCAATTCTAAAGCAATGAATGTGCTTTACTGTGCATTAGATAGGAATGAATTCAATAGAGTCTCTACTTGCAATTCTGCAAAAGAGATTTGGGACAGACTTGAAGTGACCCATGAGGGCACGAATCAAGTCAAAGAATCCAAAATAAATATATTAGTTCATAAGTATGAACTATTTAAGATGGATTCTAATGAGACAATCACTAGCATGTTTACTAGGTTTACTGACATTGTCAATGGCCTAAAAAGCCTTGGCAAAAACTATACTAATAGTGATCTTGTCAGGAAAATTCTTCGTTGTCTACCAAGGTCATGGGAAGCCAAGGTGACGGCAATCCAAGAAGCTAAGGACTTGAACAAGCTTCCACTTGAAGAGCTCCTTGGATCCCTAATGACTCACGAGCTAACAATGAAGCAGCACAGCGAAGAAGAGTCCTCCCATAAGAAAAAGGTAATAGCTCTCAAATCTACATCATCTAACAAAGATTTGTCTTGCAGTAGCAGCAGTGAAGAAGAAGATCATGAGGGAGATGATGATGAGGCTCTTCTTGTGCGCAAGTTCAGAAAATTCATCAACCACAAGAAGTCCTATCATCAAAGGAGAGGCCCCTCAAATTCCTATCGCAAGGATAAAGGTAAGGAAAGAAAAAATGAGGGGATTGGGTGTTATGAGTGCAAGAAGCTGGGGCACATCAGAGCTGAGTGTCCCTTACTAAAGAAGGGCAGCAAGTACAAGAAGAAGAAAGCCCTTGTCACCACCTTATCGGACTCCGACGCATCATCTTCATCATCGGATGAGGAACAAGAAGAAAAGGCCAATTTCTGTTTCATGGCCAATGAAAATGAGGTAACATCCAACACGCATCTCGATTTTACCTTTGATGAATTGTATGATGCATTTAATGAACTAATGATTGAATATAAGGCCATAAATCTTAAGAATAAAGAACTAAAAATAGCTAATCAATCTTACCTACATAAATACGATAAGTTAGTTAAGGATAAGGATTGTATCACCAAAGAAAATGCAGAACTTAAAACAAGCAACCAAATCTTGATACAAAAGAATAATACCTTAACTAAAGAAAATGAAAGGCTGAACAAAGAAACAGTAGAACCCAAAAATAATAAACATATAAATGAGAGTATCACAAAAGAACTGAATGATTTAAAAGCAGAAAAACAAACACTAACTAAAGAACTTGAAAAATACAAACTCTTGGTTGAAAAATTTACATATAGTTCAGAAAAACTGAATATGATACTTAATAGTCAACGAGCAGTATTCAATAGAGCAGGTTTAGGATATAAACCTAAAAATAAGCAAGAACTTCTGAGTAACTTCTTTGTTAAAGCTGGAGAAAGCAAAACTAAGAAAGTAACCTGCTTTTGTTGTGGAACTGTAGGACATAAAGCAAATGTATGTGACTATAGGAAAGGGAAAACTAAAAGAAAAATTAAAAGGATATGGGTTCCAAAAGGAACCAATATGACTAACCATGAAGGACCCAAGAAAACTTGGGTACCTAAGATTATATGATCTGCTTGTGTAGGAGTGTCTTACAGCCAAGGTCAACAAAAATTGCTGGTACTTGGATAGTGGCTGCTCAAGACACATGACGGGTGACAAGGATCAATTCTTCACCCTTGAAGCTAAGAAGGAAGGTGCTGTGACTTTTGGAGACAATAACCAGGGTCACATCATTGGTATAGGTAAAGTTCAAATTATCCCTTCTACTTTTATTGATAATGTTCGCTATGTTGATGGTCTTAAGCATAATTTATTAAGCATTAGTCAATTATGTGATAGAGGTTATAATGTTATGTTTAAACCATCACTATGCATCATAACAAACCCAAATGACAATAGTTTAGTTTTTAAAGGAATAAGACGTGGAAATGTGTATGTTGTAGACCTTGAGGATCTTGCCAAACACAATCCATGTTTAGTTGTTAATGAAACTAAGGACAATGATGCTAGTTGGTTATGGCACCATAAGTTAGGTCATGCAAGCATGGACACAATATCTAAACTAGTTAAAAGAGATTCGGTGATAGGTTTGCCAAAATTAAAGTTTGAAAAGAATAAAATATGTGAAGCATGTCAATTTGGCAAACAATCAAAGAACTCCTTTAAATCTATAAATAGTGTCTCAACCTCTAGACCTCTAGAACTACTACACATGGACCTATTCGGACCAACTAGAACCACAAGCCTAGGTGGAAATAAATATGGTCTAGTTATTGTAGATGATTATTCTAGATACACTTGGGTCATGTTCTTAGCTCATAAGGATCAAGCTTTTTCAGTTTTCAAAAAATTTCATAAAGAAGTAACCAATGCTAGAGATACTTCAGTAATAGCTATTAGAAGTGACCATGGTACCGAATTCGAAAATCATTTATTTGATGAGTTTTGTAGTAAAAAGGGGATAACACACAATTTTTCTGCACCTAGGACACCACAACAAAATGGAGTTGTGGAGAGGAAAAATAGAACTCTAGAGGAAATGGCTAGAACCATGTTATGTGAAAGTAACCTCCCTAAGTACTTTTGGGGAGAAGCCATTAATACTTCTTGTCATATATTAAATAGAGTTTTATTGAGACCTATTATAAAGAAAACACCTTATGAACTTTGGAAAAACAGAAAACCAAAGGTAAACTATTTTCATATCTTTGGATGTAGGTGTTTTGTTCATAATAATGGGAAAGATAATCTAGGAAAATTTGATTCTAAATCTGATGAGGGCATATTCTTGGGGTACTCTACAACTAGTAAAGCATATAGAGTCTTTAATAAAAGAACCCTAGTTATAGAAGAATCCATACATGTTGTCTTCGATGATTCTAGTGATATCTCTTCTAGTAAGAGAGTTAATTTTGATGATGATACGGAAATTCTTGAAGAAAAGATTGACGAGATGACATTACAAGATAATAATCAAAAATTAATTGGAGATGCATCATCAAGCCAAGAGATTATAGTAGATCATGGGCTAACTAAGGCGTGGAGGTTTGCTCACGGGCATCCTAAGGAATTAATTCTAGATGATCCATCTCAACCCGTTAGGACAAGAGCATCCCTTAGGAACTTAAACACTCATCTAGCTTTCGTTTCACATTTTGAGCCCAAACACATAGAAGAAGCTGAAAAAGATGTAAATTGGATAAATGCAATGCAAGAAGAATTAAACCAATTTACTAGAAACAAGGTATGGAATCTAGTCGAAAGACCTTCAGAATATCCAATTATAGGTACCAAATGGATTTATAAAAATAAACTTGATGAAAATAGAATTGTCATAAGGAATAAGGCTAGACTAGTAGCAAAGGGCTATAATCAAGAAGAAGGTATAGATTTTGATGAAACCTTTGCTCCTGTAGCTAGACTTGAGGCTATTAGATTATTATTAGCATATGCATGCTCTAAGGACTTCAAACTATTTCAAATGGATGTAAAAAGTGCATTTTTAAATGGGTATATTAATGAGGAGGTATATGTAGAACAACCTCCTGGTTTTGAAAATCATCAATACCCTAATCATGTATATAAATTGAACAAAGCACTTTATGGTTTGAAACAAGCACCTAGAGCATGGTATGAGAGGCTTAGCAAATTCCTATTAGAACATGAGTTTTCTAGGGGTAATGTAGATACAACACTATTTCTGAAAAAGTAAAACAAAGATATGTTATTAGTGCAGATTTACGTTGATGATATTATTTTCGGTGCTACTAACAATCGCCTCTGCGAAGAATTTGCTGATTTGATGCAGAGTGAATTTGAGATGAGCATGATGGGAGAGCTGAACTACTTCCTCGGGCTTCAAATCAAACAGTCTGAAGGAGGCATCTTCATCAATCAAGCCAAATATATCAAGGAGATGCTTAAAAAGTTTGATATGGAGGGGAACAAGTCAATCAGCACCCCCATGAGCTCATCATACAAATTAGACCAAGATGAATCAGGTAAATCTGTAGATCAGAAACTATATAGAGGTATGATAGGATCTTTATTGTGTCTTACTGCAAGTAGACCTGATATCATGTTTAGTGTTTGCATGTGTGCTAGATATCAGTCTAATCCTAAGGAATCACATCTAATTGCAGTTAAGAGAATCTTTAAATACCTAATAGGAACTAAGAATATAGGTTTATGGTATTCTAAAGAATCTAGCCTAAAATTAATAGGATACACAGATTCAAACTTTGCTGGATGTAAACTTGATAGAAAAAGTACCAGCGGGTCTTGTCAATTTCTAGGAGAAAACTTAATCTCATGGTTTAGCAAGAAACAAAACTCGGTTGCATTATCTACTGCTGAAGCTGAATATGTTGCAGCCGGGAGTTGTTGTGCTCAAATCTTATGGATCAAACAACAATTAGAAGATTATGGCATTAAACAAGATAAAATACCCATTAATTGTGATAATACAAGTGCCATTAATCTAACTAAGAATCCAATTCAGCATTCAAGAACTAAACATATTGAGATAAGACATCACTTCATAAGAGATCATGTACTGAATGGTGATGTGACACTACATTTTGTTTGTACTGATGATCAATTAGCTGACATTTTTACAAAACCCCTAAGTGAAGAGAGATTTAGTGTGCTTAGGAGGGGATTAGGAGTGATTAATCCATGCTAGTGGTGTTTTCCACTAGTTCATTGATTTTGATGATTAGATCGTGGTTAATTTAGAGTCTCTTTACAATGATCATCAAATCAAATCATAACTTAGTGATTTTCCCTCATTCGGCACGAACATAGCATGATTTTTAGGTACGTGCCAGAGTTCGAGACGACTCGAGTAAGTTTCAGAGTCGGCTCGTAAGGGGGAGTCGACTCGCACATTTACGGGAGTCGACTCGAAAACAATGGCAGCAGAGGGGGAGTCGACTCGCATACAGTAAGGAGTCGACTCGAGGTCAACAGGCGCCTAAGGAGAGTCGACTCGCGCATATTTTGGAGTCGACTCGAGGTCGAGTCGACTCGCGACTCAGTGGAGTCGACTCGCAGTCGGGATCCGACTTTTTAACCCTAACTCCATCGTTTAGAAAACACTTATTTTCACCGCCGCCACTGTTCAAAACCCTAGAGCCGACTCCTAGAACGTCTCCGGCCGCCCCTAGGTCCTTTTCCCGTTGATCCTTCATCGTCCATTAGGATTTCATACCATTCTAGGTCAACCATGCCTCGCAAAGCCACTGTCCCAAGCCGGAAGAGGCCCCATTCCGCGACCGGTGCCGAGCGGCGTTCCAAGGCTCGGAACGACCCCGTGAGGCCACAACCTCCGGCTCGTTCCCCGCCGAGGGCCGTTCCCTCGAGGCCGTGTGCCGGGAAGGCGGTCTCCACCGGGAGATACGTCGATTTCGACTATCTCTCCCGGGAGGGCTTCACTATAGGAGATAGACTTAGGGCCCAGGGTTTAGAGTACTTTTGTTTCCTAGACCTCCCCACATATCCTGGCCTAATTAGAGAGTTCTATGGTACTGTCCATAGGGGAAATGGGGGAATAGAGGAAACCGTAGCCGGTGTCCCATTGTTTATTTCCGAGGATTTCATAGCCCAAATTCTCCACCTTCCACAGTTAGGGGTGGCTCCCACACACCCCGAAGATAGGACTGAGGCCCTTACGGCCATTCTAGGGCATCCACCCCAGTTCCCTTTAGATGAGGTGTCCGCCAACTCACTTTCAGTTGAGATGCGGCTCCTCTTGAGCATCATTTCTCGGTCTTTGTTCCCAAAGACCGAACGGTTTGATTTTGTGTCTGAGAGGGACCTAGACCTCATGTACTATATTCTTCAGGATACCCCCATAAACTTTCCCAAGATGATATATAGATACCTATGTGAGCCACTAGATAGACCTAGGCTCACCCTCCCCTATGGCATGATGTTCACCCTTATCTTTAGGGAGGCCGAGATCCCTATTCCTGAGGGGGAACCCTCTCGCGCATTGCGATGGACAGATCGCATGCGTCCGGGGACCCTACACAGGATGTGGTTTCGAAAGGTAGAGGGGACTTGGGTTAGAAAGTCTTCCACCTCCACACATACCACCAGACATTCCCCTAGTCCTGAGCCAGACTCAGATTATCCTGACTTTCCCTCCACTTCTGCTCCTACCACCTCAGCCGGACCCTCCTCCTCAGCTCCTCAGCCCATGGAGGTCCAGATCGCTCCTGAGCAGCTCCGGGAGTTGCGCCAGGAGATAGTTAGAGACCTGCGGGATGATCTACTTCGGGAGCTCCGGGGTTCAGTGCCTGCTCCCTCTCCTGCACCATCTTCAGCGTTGGTCCCTTCCTTGACAGCCGTGACTGAGATGACGGCCCATGTGCGGAAAGAGATCGACAATGTACGGTTCCTGGTCCAAGCCCAGTTCCATAGCATGAGCGAAGTCTCGAGCACCACTCGGAAGATGCGCGATAACGTCCGACAGGATATGGGCACCACTACCCAGGGGGCCGAGCGCTTGGCGAATGTGCTCATCGACAAGCTGGACACACTTCAGAAGTCGGTGACCGAGCTCGATACGACACATAGCAGGGCCACCTCGGCCATTATCCGACAGCTCGAGCACGTCACCAATGCAGTCACACTACTTGCAGAGCGCATGCCCCGGGGACCCGCATCCTCCTTGAGGAAGCCTTAGATCATTTTGTGTTATTTTGACATGTACTTTTTTGCTTTACTTATTGTATTCTAAAATGCATTTACATACACATCAATACAATGAGTAGACATATTCTCTTCAATTGTGTGCAATTTGATCTCTAAGTGATTGTTTGTTCTGCTTACCTCCTTTTTGATATGATGACAAAAAGGGGGAGAAATATTTAGTAGATATGTAAATGGAATCAACATAAAAGAATTCAAAATGAGAATCAAAAATTAAAACATAATTTGTTCTTAGTGGATTTGGTACCTCGAGGCTCATTATCTCTCTGTTGGGGCTCCTAATGGAGTAATCTTCAGAATCTATTCAAGGGATATTCCGAGATTAGCTGAATCCTACTCAAGAACAAATTGACAGATTTTCCCTCTAAAAACCAAAAATTTCAGTTCAAAAACTTCAATGCATTAAAAGAAAATTCAGAGAATCAAAACAAAGTTGAATGCATATGTTGAGGGGGAGAATCTGAATTTTTAAGAAAGCTAAATCATTAAATATATATAAGCCAAACAATTGATTGCATGATATGAAGGCTTATATAATTTCAAATGAAAGGGGGAGCTTTAATTCCAAAATTTATTGTTTCACACCTTTCAAGCTTGGATAAATTAAATAACCAGACACTTGAATTTATTTATGGATTTTATTTTTTTGTTTATTGAGCAATTCACTTTACATATACTCAATGTTTTGTCATCATCAAAAAGAGGGAGATTGTGGAGTGATTGATCATAACCCTATTTGATTTTGATGAGCTCAAAGCATCTGAGTATATCTCTTGTTTACTAATGAATTCAATTGAGTGTTTCAGTGAAAATCTTGTCTAAAGTATTTCTAGACTTGGTTCATAATATTTTGGATAAGTTAAGAAGTCAGTTTGAACCAAAGTCTGAGACTCGAGTCGACTCCAGAGTATTACGAGTCGACTCCAAGCGTATCAGAATCACTGGCACGGGCTCGAGTCGACTCCGGATCATTACGAGTCGACTCCGACTGAGAACAGACAGACGAGCAGAAAGCATCAACTCAAAACCTGTCAGCGAGTCGACTCCTGAAGTGCGCGAGTCGACTCCGATGTTTACCGAGTCGACTCCGGAGTAGTATGAGTCGACTCCAAGGAGTTACAGACAGAAAAGTCAGAGAGCGAATTTCGACCCTGAGATTCGAGTCGACTCCTGTGGAACGCGAGTCGACTCCGATGGTTGGTAGGTCGACTCCAAAGAAAGCGAGAGTCGACTCTCAGTGGTTCACAAGGCAAAAGTCAGAGAGCAGTTTTCGGACTCTGAGATTCGAGTCGACTCCCGCAATGCGCGAGTCGACTCCGAGACAGCGCGACCCCAAAAAGATAGAAGACCGAATTATTGTCTCTGAGAGCCGAGTCGACTCCCAGACAGCTCGAGTCGACCCCAAGGCAGCGCTACACCAAAAAGGCAGAAGGCCATGTTTCGAAAACTGAGAGCCGAGTCGACTCCAGAACAGTCCGAGTCGACTCCAAGACTGGACGAGCCAAAAGACAGAAGATCGGGAGTTCGGGCTCTGAGCGCCGAGTCGACTCCCAGGATTGTCGAGTCGACTCGAGTGGGCCAGGTTGAAAATTGGCTCCGTGGACTTCATGGGATGAGCCGACTCCGAAAATGCCAAGTCAGCTCCAGAAGTTGGCGAGTCGACTTCGGGTCAAGTCGAGTCGACTCCCAGTCGAAGAGGCCACTTTAATTCAAATCCGGAACAGTTGCCGAGTCGACTCCAGAAAAGCATGAGTCGACTCCCGCTACAGCCGAGTCGACTCCTGATCGCGCGAGTCGACTCCGACCCCCAACGGACATATTGTCAGGTTGTGCAGAGTGTGCAGAACGGGCAGAAAAAGGTGTCTAACGGCTAGTTTTCGTGGGGGATGGCTTAAATAGCCACAGAGGACTGTAGCAAGGCAGGGAAGCACCATTCCATTCAAAGAAATCAAGCATTCATTCTCTGCATACTTGTCTTCAACGAAAAGAAGGAAGAGCGTCATTAACTCCATCCAACTTCCTCTTTCCAGCATTTTAAAGAAGCCTCCTCCTGCATTCAAGTCGACCAGACATTCCAGAGGAGACTCAAAGTTCAAGAAGCCCTACTCTACTCCAACTCAAAAGTGTTTGAGGGCTCTTAACTTCTCTCTAGTTTATATTGTAGCAAATCTGCTTTTTAAGAAGCTCAGTTTTTCTGTTTGTTTCTTATTCTTTCCATATTGTCTTTGCTTGGTTCAATCGGGGGATTGAATCAAGGGTGTAGAGGTTGGTTGGTGAGCCGAGTGTAAAACCAACGTGTAAGGGTTCGATTGTGATCCCGGAAAAACAATCGGGGTGGTTCTAGTCGGTGAGCCAGGAAAAACCGACCGAGTTCGTTGTGAGCTCGTAAAACAACAAATTTGGTTGTGAGCTTGTAAAACAACCGGCTGTAATCCGAGGGGTTATAGTGAATTTCCAAGTGAGACTTGGGGAGTGGACGTAGGAGCAAGGGTTAGCTCCGAACCACTATAAAAGCCTTGTGTTTGTGATTGTGTGTCTCTTTCTTTTATTCTTATTTCATTCACAGCACATAGCAATTAATTAATCATCTTGGTAAAGCATTAATTAGTCATCCACAACGTTTTAATTGCAAAATTATTTTAAAACCCAATTCACCCCCCCCCCTCTTGGGTTGTCTATCTGGGCAACAGACCTGCTCATTATTGTCTTTTGCTTCGACACTTATCCGACCATGATAGAGAATGGAAGCACGTTTAAGTATGTGTGGAATAGGAAAACCATAGATGGAGACTTAGTAATAGTATGATTTATAAAGTTATTGTATGCAAATTCAGCCTGTGCTAAAACCAAGTCTCACTAAGTAGGACGCTCACTAACCAAACATCTAAGGATGTTACCAAGTGTACGGTTTACTTTTCTTCCTCTTGAAAGTTCTCTCTCTTCATTGATTGATTTCGTTTCCAATGAAAAAACTGAAAGATAAAGAGAAGGTTCCCTCGGGGAATCGAAGAAGGCACTGAAAGAGATAGTGAATTTAATTTTGTTAAGGGAGTGATAAGCATTGCTGAAGTTTAATTTTGTTCCTAATTTGCTCCAAAGAGTTTTTAAAAAATAACTAGTGAATTTTGTGTCCCTATCAGATGTGAATGATCTTGGAAAACCATGCAGTGTAACAATTTCTTAAAAAAATAAATATGCTATATGAGATGCATCAGATGTTTTCCTACATGGAATGAAATGTGCCATTTTTTAAAATTGGTCCATCACAACAAAAATCGAATCAACCTTCCTAGCTGTCATGGGTAGTCCTACAATGAAGTCCATGGTGACATCCTCCTAAAGGCCACTAAGGATAGGCAACAGAGTGTACAAGTTTGTATTCTGGACCTTTTCCTTTTCTTGTTGATAATATTGACATTTTCGCATGTATCTAATGACGTCGTCTATCATCTTAGGCCAGAAATACCTCTCAATTAGGAATCCTAAAGTGCGGCTTTGTCCATCATGAGCAGCTAACCCTCCTTTATGAAATTCTCGAATTAAAGTCTCACGCAATTCATCTCCACATATGCACAAGCGTGATCCTCTAAACAGGAATCCGTCCTGAATGTGAAAGCTATCGGACGAAACTGACCCAGTCGTCTGATATGACTCTCAAATCTCACCAAAATATGGGTCAGTAGCATACTTATCCTTCATGGCATCAAAGTTTGTAACTCACGCCCTCAAAGTGGCTAACAAATAAACTCGACGACTCAAGGCATCTGCCACTTTGTTAGTGGTTCTAGACTTATATTTCAAGTGGAATGTATACTCTTGCAGGAAAGTGGACCACTTAGCATGTCTTCTATTCATTTGTAAATTCAAGTATTTCAAAGCCTCGTGGTCAGAGTTGAGTACAAACTCCCGTTGAATGAGATAATGCATCCAATAGCGCAAAGCCTAAACGACTGCATAAAATTCTATGTCATACGTAGAGTAACGTGAATGAGTGTTATTCAATTTTTCACTAAAGTAAGCCACAAGACGTCCTTCCTGACTCAGGACAGTTCTTATGCCTACATGTGAGGCATCACAATCCACCTCGAAGACCTTATCAAAGTTGGATTATGCAAGGACAGATGCACTGATCAGCTTGGTCTTAACGAGTTGGAAACTCTTTTCTGCTGCGGGTGTTCACTTGATGGGATTCTTCTTTAGACAATCAGTTATTGGGGCTACCAAGGTACTGAAATTACGAATGAACTGTCGGTAAAATGAAGCTAACCCATGGAAACTCCTGGTTTTCGTGATCGTCTTAGATGCAGGCCACGACTCGATGGCCTTTACCTTATTAGGGTCAACCTTTATGCCCTCTGATGACACAATGTAACCCAAAAAAATCAGACTATCAGACAAAAAGACACATTTCTTTAGATTTGTATACAATTTATGGTCTCGAAGTGTCTACAACACTAGCCTCAAATGATCTAAGTGAGACTCAGGGCTAGGACTATATATCAAAATATCGTTAAAGTACACCACTATGAACTTTCTTATGAATGGTCTAAGTACCTTGTTTATGGTGCATATGAATGTACTTGGGGCATTGGATAGACCAAATGGCATGACCAACCACCCATATAATCCTTTGATTTTAAGGCAGTCTTCCAGTCATCTCTTGGGCATATCCTAATCTGATAGTACCTACTCTTGAGATCAACTTTGGAGAAAAGTAGGTACATCACATGGACTTATGCTCTTACGAATGAAACCCTTTCGTAAGAGTTCGGTCACCTGCTTGTTCAGCTCCTCGTACTCAATCGAACTCATCCTATAGTGAGGTAAGTGTGACAAACTTGCACCCAGGACTAGATTAATGTAATACTGAATGTCCCTCATGGATGTTAAGCCATCTGGAAGATCCTCATAAATTAGGTCCTTGAATTCAGACAATAAAGGTTGGACTGCCTTTGGAATCTCCACTTCCTCCTAGATCTCTTTTTCTACTACCGAGTCCTCTTTCAGTTTAGCCTTGAAAGATTTTAAATTTAAAATCAAGACCCTTTGAGTAGGTTTTTTGCCTCTTTCTTTCACAGAATTTTTCATGTTATACCCATACAATTCTTTTTATGGATAGAGTGTTATATTCATTTTATCTTTCACAAAATAATATGTATTCTTTCCTCCGTCATGTTGGGTCTTTCTATCATACTGCCAAGGCCTACCCAACAACACGTGGCACACTTTTATAGGTATAATGTCACACCATACCTGATCTTGGTAACATTTCCCAATGGAAAACTCTACTAGACACATGTGGGTGACTGAAATCTTAACTCCCTCCTTAAACCAAGACACCTTATATAGTTTATGAATCTTTTGTGTAGGTATCTTTAGTTTATCAACCATGTGTTGAGACACAAAGTTTTCAGTACTGTCACTATCAATCAAGATAGAACATCTATATCCTCCTGCAGTATCTATAGTTAAGAAAATACTTCGCCTCAACCAATTATCCTAGACAAGTTGCTTAGGTGCGACCATGACACGGTGAATCACCATGAGTGGGCCCACCTCATCACTTGTAATGTGGACATTGTCGTTCTCCAACTCATCGTCCTGTTCAGATTCACCCTCATTTGCCTCTAGATTGGGTTCATCTAAATCATTCTGGCATCCTTGCTCAATCAGATGTGACTGAGGCCGAGATTTTCTCAGGGGACATTCAGAGGATTTGTGTCCGGATTATCGGCACTTATAGCAAATGATAGTGGAATCAGGTGCTGGTGCTAGTACGCCTTTGCCTTAGTCCCATAATTCTTTATTAGAATTGGGCTTTAGGGCAGTTATGGTCTTAGTAGGGTTCTGAAAACTTATTGTCTTATTCACTGACTTTTTTCTTGGGTAGTGGAGTTTCTGTTTGAGTTCCACTTTCGACCACTGGTTCATTTTTGTTGTGCTTCTACTCTCAGTGCACGGCGATGGGCATCATCAATACTCAAGACATCGAACATCTCCACCTGGTCTAGGATGTCCCATCTCAAGCCATTGATATATCTATTGGCAACATGAATAGAGTCCTCACTAAGGTCGTTTCTTGCTTGGAGCTCATAGAACTCCTCGGTGTACTCATCCACGGTCCTAGTCCTTTGTCGGAGATTTTTGAATTTCAAATAGAAGTTTTGGCAATAATCCAACGGGACAAATCGCTGCATCAACTTCTCCTTTATCTTACTCCAGGTACGGATCTTATCCTTACCTTGTTGAACTCTTCGTTCCTGGAGTTGCTTCGACCAAACCAGTGCATGTTCCTTTAATTTGAGGATCACAAATTTGACTTCTTTATCCTCAGAAATTTTCTTCAAATCAAAATATTAGTCGATTTTGTCGACCCAATCAATAAAAGCATCTGGCTAAAAATGCCCCTCAAAATTCTCAATATCTATCTTAATGCCATCATCCCAATATCTAGCACGAGGGGGTTTTACATATGGTGGTCTCTCTCTATTTCTACATAATGGACGGTCATCTAAGTCATTTTTTATCTCATCTAACTCACTATTCTCGCCTACCCTTTGATTGACTCTTTGTCTACCTTGAGGTCTGACTCTACGTCTTAGTTCATTCTGATGATATTTCTCTCTCCCAGATCTTACTATCTCAGGTATGTTCAATTCTAGTCTAGTCATGAAATTGAAGCGGTGTTCTACCTATCGTTGGATTTGCTCTAAGGTTTGCTGTTGGGCTCTAAATACATCTTGCCAATTTTTAAACATGATTGTAGGCTAAGATTCGACCCAAAATTATTTTGAAGGTATTTCTAATGTTATGGAGGTGAAACAGATTTTTTTCAATTTTTTTATTTTTTGCCAAAAATTAATATTTTAATGTAAATATATATTTTTTATTTTTTAAATGTGGAAAATGAATGCATAATTTTTTTTTTTGTTTTCAAAATGCAGAAACTATATTTTTTGTATTTTTAACTTCAAAAATTAAAATTTTTGTAGTTTTAAATGCAGAAAATATAATTTACATTTTTTTAATCTAGAAAATATACTTCTCTGTTTTGAAGTGCAGAAATTTAATTCTCAGAATTTAAAGTGCAAAAAAAAAGAATGTTATGATGCTTAATGAAGATCTCTAGATATGCAATACCTATTGGCTCTGATACCATTTTGGTGCAACCTATAATCGACTACTACAGGTGTAGAATGATTTCATAATAGTCAATTATGGTGCGATTGATTAGACACTTCAGCAAATGCTCATTATCCCAAAAGATCATCATAAAGGTATGTGAACACAAAATAGAACATGATAGATATCTTATTAATGAAGCCTAATTAATGAGTGCGGCAAACTAAAAATAACTACAACAGAACAATAAAAAACTACTGCCAGTAAACTCGGATTCCAAGAATGTAATAGATGACAATGATGGTAATGATGATGGGTAGAGATAATGATTGGTAGATGAAAAAATGAGGGCTGGATAAAAGATGGTGATAGAACTAGTCGGATAATTACCTCTGCAAGTTTGGTCCCTCCAATCCAATGAGAATATTCAGGCCGCACTCCATCAAGGCATTGAGATGAAGGATGACGGGGTCGAGAAGGTGGCTCCAAGAAGAAATAGGTCAAGAAGTAGAATGAAAGTGGAAGAAAAAGGATTTCTCAAGGCTTCACCGACAATGGCACTCATCTTTCTAGGTTTTCTTCCTCTCTTTTTTTTAATGGTTGTTGTTCCTTTTTTTTTTTATAGGCGCCAATAGCTAAACAATCTTCTTAAAATTCTCCAAAATGGTTTCTATAACTTCTCTACTAATCCTCATCCAACAACTTCCCCAATAGCACTTATCTTTCTCCCACTTGTCCTTATCTTCCGTCCAACTGTCTATTAGTAATGTTCCATCCTCATTTCAGATTTTTCAAAAGCAAACTTAACGAAATTCTGAACTCCATTCAAATATTCGGCACTGAATCTCGACTTATTTATCCAACTTTTGTCCATTCTATTAAAATACTGATTGAATTGCAACTAATATAAAAAAAATAATAAACAAAATTAGGGTATGAATCACTAATACAAACTCATGGATCTATAGGGTGGCTTTTCAAAATTAAACTCTAATTGATATATGACTGGTTAGTTTTGCTACGTGGGGCCCTAAAGCTAGTAGGCTCTTATGGATTGGAGTTGCGCAAGCATGTAGCCAATACTTCCTAGGCCCCTTTATAGCAACCTTTGACAACATTCAGGAGTACTAAATTATAAAAAGTACCCTTCACTTTCCAAAATTCTTCTCAAACACTTTGAGGGAGGTAGATTTAGGGCACAAACAAACATGTGAAGAGGCCCTAGATCCACTAGTTCAGTCAACCAGATCACACAGACATGCAAGGAGTTCAAATGTCCATTTTTATTAGCTTTAAGCAAGAGAGAAACAAAAAGTTATGAAAAAAAATCTTCTCAAACACTTCAAGGGAGGTAGATTTAGGGCACAAACAAGCATGTGAAGAAGCCCTAGAACCATTAGTTCAGTCAATCAGATCACACAGACATGCAAGGAGTTCAAATGTCCATTTTTATTAGCTTTAAGTAAGAGAGACAAAGAAGTTATGAGAAAAGTTCTTCTCAAACACTTCGATTCCATGCCTTTACCATATATAGGAGTAGGACTAGGTCTCCACACGGATGGGAGTCCGTGTTGGATCCAGCATTTGAATGTTGGATCCAGAGAAATGCTTGAAATGGCTTTCGGTGCATCCAAAAGCCATCTTCTAATTGGTCTAAATCAGATCCACTTAGTACATTCTTTTTAAGCAAACATTGCTACCTCTAAGAAAAAATTGTATGTGCCCTCTCCAACTAGAAGATGAGTACAGAACATAGTGTTCACGCACGAAATTCCACCAACTAATAATATCTAGAGAAGTACAAAAATCGGAAGGAGGAGATAAAAGATAATCAAAACTATATTTCACCAAGTTAATTAAAATATTTAGAGATTAAAACGCTATCACGAGATCAAAATTGCGAAATTAGAACGGAATAAGAGATTCTTCTTCCATACCTTCGGCCGGAGATTCATCGGGAGAAACAGTTGGAGGAGAGGGTGGGGAGCCGGTGTGCGGAGGACGCCGAATGCTGGAGCGCCGCCGCCGGAGAGGAAGGAGGAGGGTCAGCGCTGAAGAGGAGGGAGGAGGGTCGGCTAGGGCTTGATATCGATCGAGGATGGGGGAGAAGGGGGCGGCTGCTAGGTTTTGTTTAGAATTAGATTTTCGACGACGTGAATAAGCATCGTCTTAGGTCACACACTACAACGACACTAATTAGCGTCGTATATTGCCAATGCTTTTTACAAGCATCGGCCATTTTAGGCGCTAGAGCAAAAAGTGTTGGCACAAACCAATTTTGCTGTAGTGAGTGTTCCGTAAACAGTAGCTCGAGTCAGGTTACTGTTCACATGAACAATGTTTTTTTTTTTCTCTGTGCGTATTTTTGCAGATTTATGTTGTATTTTTTTTCTTTTCTAACTTCCTTCCCCCCTTCCCCCCTTCTTTCATACATTCAACATGCACAATTCTATTTTCAAGACTATCATCCATCCTCCTTCGTTTGTAGAGATGAGTGATGACCGTGGGTATTGAAGAAAGGCCAAGGCTCAAGCAATTAAGTGTAGTGGTTTGTAGTTGAGTTAGGCTTTCTATCATACCTAGGTGGACCCTTTTTGCTCGGTAGTCCCAGTACATGACTCGACTGAAAATTCAAGCCTAAACATGGCTTTGGATGGAAAACACAGAAACAACTAAAAATATAAACTATGTACAAGATGGAGTCTGAGACTACCTTACATACATATCTTACCACAAAAAAAATGATGCACATGAGAATGCTTAAAATTTGATATAATTGGCTATTATAACACTCCTCAAACTATGGCTAAAGCTTTGTACACTTGTTAAAAACAAACTAGAGAGGGAGGGAGAGGGAGAGAGAGAGAGAGAGAGAGAGAGAGAGAGAGAGAGAGATCTTGTACGGTTAAATTCACAAAATTGAAGAGTAAGTTAAAAAGAAAGTGGTTGAGGCACAGGTGGACTCCTTTTATGTGCTTATTTATTCTTATTTTTTTTCAAAATTATTAAAAAAATTATTACATGCCTTGCAAGGATATTTTGACTTCTTAACCTCTAAACATTTTTTCTATCAAACAATGAAAAATCAAAAGATAATTTTAACCTTCTATTTTTGTCAGCCAAATAGAGCCTAAGGAGGGTAAATTAAAACAGTTTCTCAAAAAAATGAGAGATGGATGAATTAATTAGTCTTTAGTATCGACGGTGTAAACTGGCTGAGTTGGTAAAATATTTAGTAAGTAAAAAGGGAAGTCTAGGCAACTAACTACTTACTTTTGATCCTGCCTTCATCTTAATTTTGGCTAGATTTCCTTCCATCCTATTTTTCAAAAATAATACTCTTTTATTGTTTAAAATCAAAATAAGAAAAAAAATGAAGTGCAAAGAATAAATATCAAAACAAAAGAATATATATATGAAGAGCCACATGGATGGCTATCTCATGTGAGAAATTACAATAAAGGTTTCTCACCATCACTTAAATTCCTTTTAGATGAACAGACGGGTAAGATCTCTTGTTAGAAAGCATAGATATATTTGTTTTAAATTTTTTTAATTTGTTAAGCTTTAGCTTCCAAACCAGTACTTGTGATTTGCTGTGAATTTTTAAATCTCTACAAATTTGAGTCTGGCTGCAAAAATCTTTTTAGCTGAATAGAGAAGAAATTTATATAATGCAAGTCTACCTGCCCATTTGTCAAATCTACTATTTAGAGAAAAACAAATTGACTAGATTTTGGGAAAATATAAAATAAATTTTTTTTCTGAAAAAGCTTCCAATAAAAGGGGAAAATCTTACATGGTGGTCTTGGACTCTCATTTCATCGGCATGAGTGGGAATGGCTCTATACGGTAAATTTTGTCATGGGGTCAAGTAGTCGAGATCTTTGAGAAAATTTTGTAAAAACTTTGAGGCCTATGTGAGTTCATATTCTCAAAGCTTTAGGGCACTGCAACTCAAAACGTGCTACAACATAAGTTGCACTATTGACTTAAAAGGAAGCACACTTCTTGTGTTTGGAAAAGAGTTTGTGAAAAAGAGGGATATCTTTGACAAATATTCTATTGAACACCTTGCGAGCAGATGTCAGATCAGAGCACTCGATGTACATGGAGAGAGAATGTTTTGGATGAAGAGATTGGTGATGAAGTTGTTAATAAATAGGGCCTGATTGTGGATCTGGACTCCCATTGGGAGAAAGTGGGTATTGGTGCAAGCCTTGAGGATGGCAGTGAAGGTGCAATAGAGGGGTGGAGGGAATGGGCGATGATGGAGAAGGAGGGCGGCATGATGAAGTTCGAGATAGAGGAGGTGGTTGTGAGCCTCCTGATGGTGACAAGGGCGGCAATAGCATTGATGGCGGCGATGAGGAGGGACTCAAGAGCAGAGCGGGAGAGGAGAGAAAGAGGGATGCATGAGGTAGAGAGGCCTTTTGAGGTGAAGTTCAAGATGGAGGAGGTGGTCATGGACCTCTCGGAGGTAGCAGGGCCGGTAGCAGCATCAAGAGTGGCGACAAAGAGGGACTTAAGACTTAAGAGTAGGGGTGGAAAAGAAAAGCGGAAGGGCAGGAGCAGAAGAGAATTTTTTAAATTAGTATGCTTACTCATGGTTGCAACTTAACTTGTGACTATTTTAACTGCAAGTAGACCTATGGCAAGATAGCTCTAAGTTATAGTCCAATGGGTAACTTAACTTATGTGCAACTTGAGTTGTAGGCATCCAAATAAGTAGGTTGGCCTGCACCCGCAGCTCTAGTCACAGGTCTCCTAATAACCCCTAAGAGAAGCATAGGTTTTGTCTAGCTTTTGTCTTAACAGGTTGCATGGTGGGGAGGGGAAGTAAAGGCTCAAAGTTTTTCTTGCCCTCTCTTTTCTTTTAAGCAAAATGGTGGTCGCTCCACCAGGCTTCATTTCACAAAATGTAAAACAAATCATGAGAGGCCATCACGGTTGACTGGAGTATCAAAAAGAATATAAAATGGATGGAAAATACAAGAAAGAATTTAAGAATGTTAGAGGATCCAACTCCGAATAGGAATTGATTAGAAAAAAAAAAATAGAAATCTTCTCCTTGAATTTAAGGGTTTCTAATTATTACCTTACTTGGGGCCTCAAATGCTATTGATATGTGCCCTTTTCCCAGTATCTTGAACAACCAAAGTCATGACTACTTGGAAAAGAAAAGGAATTGTTAACATGTTGGTAGAAGCTGATGGAAAAGAAAAATAATGACGGGATGCAGTCGAGCTTAGCCACCTATCTATATTATGTATGGTTAATTAGTAGCTTATCTTGTCTAGGGTACTGGAAAAATCATGACTAATTAAAATAGATGCTATATTTCCCATCAATTATGTAAATGTTTTTGGAATTACATATCATAGATATCCAGTCAATCTTGTGGGATCACATACCATATATGTTTTATCAATTATGGAATTTTGTGGGATCAAATGCCATGTAGAGTCCATCCATCTTATGGGGTGTCATACCATATATATTCCCATCAATCATGGGATCATATGGGACGGCATACCAAATACATTCCCATAAATCATGGAATTATGTTTCTTTATATATATCATATTTGTGATGTGAATAAATATTACATTCACATATTTTTATATGATATTACAGCTCAAGTTTGCTAGAAGTTATAAGTTCTAATTTTTCCAGTTTAATAATTTATTTAATTATCCCTAGTTTATTTATTGTTTGATCTTATCTGTTTTTGACTCAGCTATCCCACCATAGGCATGGTCTCGTCCGCACATAAGTGGGGGTATTAAGCTTTTAAAGAGCATAGTATATATTGTTTTTCTTGCTCTTACAGGAGCACTTATGGGCTAACGTATATGCATGCTTTAGTGATTATGGAACAAAAGTACTAGATTTCGGTAACATGTAGATAATGGTAAAGAAATGATAAAGAAGAAATTAAAATAAATTATGGTGCATGAGGGTGATGCATCTCTATCTATCCCCACCACGCGGGGGGGAATTCATCATATCTATCTAAAGTTTTTATTTGCCACCATAATTTCCCCATATGAAAATACAAACTTCTCTTCGACGTGAAGCAAGAGCAAATCATATATTCTAATGGTGTAACTTAAATTTGAAGACTATAACTGCCATTTAGACCACATTCTACAAGAGGTATTAGAATGCTCGATACAATGACAATATAGTTTGCTAAGGTACATCCCGAAGCTTAAGGGGTCTGTTGATGATGTAATTCCCAAGGGGATTTCTTGAAAGGGGACAAGGTGACCGCCTAAATTTAGGTTTAGAAGTCCAATGGTTTTGTTTGAGGGGACAAGAGGCAGAATTTAAGGTGGTGGGAATGGAATGGTGCAGTGCCATGGATTATATCGAGGGAACGAATGGGTGCAGAAATCAAGAGCACCTCCCACATATCTTGGAATTAAGCACTAGAAAAAAGAATATATTAGAAATACAGGTTATTCATCTGCAGAGAAGAAGGGCCTATATATGTGTTGATTAATCTCATAAATCCCATTTGCTGTACTGTTATATTGTAGGGCTTTAAGTAGTGGCTAGTGGAGACCCGGCATAATCAGTAAAATAAGGAAATATAGCACAAACCACCAAGAAGCAGGACAGTGATGTAGCAAAAAACCATGCAAACATGAGGACCCATAAAGAAAAAGAACACGGGTGAGGCAAAGCACTAGCACAAGCAACATTATAGCCCAAAAGCCTAAGCAAAGGCCATACGAACAACCACAATACTGTGACTTCGTCGATGGCATCTAAGAATTTGACATCTGAAACACTGCAATATATCGCAGGATTACAGGGATAGCTAAATTGCAGGGAGCTGGCTAGCAAATGGACTAGCCAAACAAAGAGAGCAAGTAAATTGCTGAGACATAAGATTCTCTTTTCTTCACTACTTTCTTATAAGTGAAGCTGGTCACTCTACATCTTTTTCTTCACTACTACAAAAATTTCGCCATTGCAATGTGCACCATCATACTCATGAAACATCAAGCAGAGTCGAACAATCATGGTTAGGGTTTTTCAGCAAAGACCTCACCATTTAATGCTATATCAACCTATCGATGTATCTATATTTTGGTCCCTCTTTTCTAGTTGTTTTTTTTTTGTCATCTGAGAACCCCACTGGTTTTAAAGAAGCAAAACTCGCCACCAAGGAAAATGGAAATTGGATCAAAGAGGCATATGCAAAGCTAACAAATTGAGGAGATCAACTAGGGTTCTTTCTGGCTTGGCTGCATGACGTGCCAAGAAGAGACTGAGAAGAGGGGCTTGTGCTGCCAAGCTAGAAACAAGCAGTTCTTCGACATCTGAATAAGCTGGTAACCTTCCGAAGGGTAGTGCAGCCGGAGCAGCAGTTTTGCCTGCGTCAGTGCAAAGGGGCTCAGCTGGAGGCTGGAGAAACCCCTACCCCTCATCAGAGCCTCCCACCATTCGAACCGCTCGTGCCGCTCCCTCCTCTCCTCCCCTTCCCTGCCGACTATGTCTTCGATCTCCCTCCCAAGCCACATCTCCTCCACCTCTTGCCGCTCCCGGCTCTTGGGCGGCAGTGTAGCCTCCAAAGACTCGAAAAACGCCGCGTAGTGATCCAATGCCTCCATGAACCTTTGCAAGAATACCGGTGAGTTGTGGCTAGCCTCCCTCTCAGCAACTGTCACCACTGCTGGGTTCATCTCCTTGACCGCACGAAGGAAAGCCATAAGTTTGCACACAGGATCGTCGCTGCCTCTATCCCTCAGAAGCTTGTGCAAGAACAGCGTGCAATTCACAGCCAGGGTCTCGCCCGGGTGCGGTTGGAAAGAGCTGAAACTAGCACTAGTATCAGGATTGGTGGTAGGGAGGTGAAGGGGGTGGAATTGGAACCTGAGGCCTAAAGAGCTGGCGAATGCTTTGAGGCGGTCGCCAGTTCGGTGGAGGACATCAAGGTCGGTGCCGGTGCCGGTGATGCGGACGGACGGCCGGTTGGAGGGCTCAGAACGTTCGGCGATGGCTTGCAAGAGAGGAGGCCATTGCACACCATGCGAGGTGTCGAAGTCGAGGATGTGGATGGATTGGCGGCCATCGACGGCCTCGAGAATGGCTTGGTTGGCGGTTAGGTGAGCAAAGCGGAGGAAGGGTGTGACTTTGTTTAGGGAGAGGTAGGAGGACTGGAGGGTGTCACCATTGGACGAGAAGAATGAGGGGGGGACGAGATGAGTGAGGCTGTCGATGTGGAGCGAGAGGGCACGGGTGAATTGGTGGACGAGGCGGTCGGTGGAGTCGCCATGGGGAGAGGAGATGGTGGAGAGGAGGGAGATGATGCGGCGGGCGGCGGAGTAGTCGGCGCGGTGGATGAGCTCGGCGCAGCCGATCAGCAACTGGCAGGAACGGGTTGATGGGGCGATATGTCCACGTGGTAAGCTTTGATGGCTGGGGTGGCGGTGGTCATGGTGTTGTGCGCCGCCTCCTCCTCCGTGTGAATTCAATGAGGTGAGCATCTCAAGTAGCAGGCGGAGGTTGTGAAGCCGAGGAATGGAGTGGAGTTATGGGTCCAGCGAGAAGGCAAACATAGCATGGGAGGTTTGCGGTCCCTTGCGTTGATGAACATCTAAGAATGCATGCAGTTGCTTTGAGAGGGCATGTTCAACAAGAGACAGAGAGGAGAGCATTCAAAAGGCCCCTTTCTCTCTCCATAGTATTCTAGAGAGGGAGAGAGAGAGAGAGAGAGAAAAGAGAGCTTTATACCTTCTTTTGTCCTTTTCTAGATCCTTTGCTTTTGGACTTTGATAGCCTCTATGTAAACTGATTTAATATTAGCTTAGGAGCAGGTAAATGAAAGGGAGGAATCTAAAACATTCAATAAACTTGAGTGGCGATGCAGCAGAAGCAGTGAAAGTTAGAACCGCCAGGTTAGGAAAGAGAGAACCAAGGCAAGAGAGAGATGGGATGGTGAGTAGGGTTCCATGAGCATGTGTGAAAAAATAGATCGCCACTCAGCAAGCAAGTAATAATGGAAGGGATGAGTGCAAGAATGGTAACGATAATGACTATAAGATAAAGACACTGAGAAGCAAAAGATGCTCCTAAACTACTGCTAAAAAAGGAGGAAATCAAGAGGACAGATCTACTGCAGCAGTCTGGAGAACTTCTTTTCCAGTATTCTCTTTTAATCCTCTTCATCCAACATGCAAAGCTTTTAGCAGGTGAAGAGAAACTACTCAAACCTCCCAACTCCAACCATCTTTTGTTTTGTCACCATGTACGAACTTTGACTGATGGATTCCAGATAAAATCCTTGCAGTCTCTTCTCTTGTCATCGGTTCGAGATGAACTGCTGCAGCAGCCAAGTTATCCTCCTCTCCTCCCTCTATAAAAGGCTGAAGTCTCAAGGAATGGGCACAGCAAACAGTCGAGTCTTGATCACTGCTTGCTCCATTGTTCACTCACATCAATGTGAAAGCAATGCATGTTTGTACATCCTGGCAGCCAGCAAATGGAGTATTGCAGGTCATGAGCCAAAGAGGGTTGCTCGATCACACCCACCTCCCAATGAGAAGAAATATCATCAACAGGAACATATCGCCAACACCACCAACTCAGGGTGCCTGCTGACGCTGATTAAGATGCATTCCTTGCTTTTCTGAATGATCTTTTTTCCTCTCAACTGAACAGATGATGGAACAAAAGAGAACAACATGCATCTATGTAGCTCCATGGGGATGGGGTCCTCAAAACTCTCTCTCTCTCTCTCTCTCTCTCTCTCTCTCTCTCTCTCTCTCTCTCTCTCTTTCTCTCTCTCTCTCTTCGAGTCCCTATTAGATCAAAGAAGTGGGAAAAGATCTTTCTCACTTGAGGAAATATATAAAAGACCCGAGAATCACCAAAACTGACAGAATCTTCCCTTCCTTTCCTTTCCTTTGAACAGCATCACAAAAGGAACAAATGGAAGTTCATGGAGTAGATAGTACTGATGCAAGAAGTACGAACTAGTAAAATTAAGGACATCATGAGAGAGAATAACTAAATAGAAGGGTGACATAAGAATAAAAGCTGGTATTTTTGGTTAGTTTACCTCTATCAAATTGGATTTACTGACTTGTCATGCACATAAATCCACCCTGTAGAGAATCTTCTGCCATTTGTTGGATCCCTGTACACCTACTCTTGTATCATCAATAATTTTTCACTTTGCTTCTCTCACCGTCCAATCTCTTTTTCTGCTTGTCGCCTCATTTTCCACCCAAGGAAAATCTTATATCAGGAAGGAAAGAGAGTTATGCCAAAAAGAATAACTGCATGGGGGAGAGCTTTTTAGGTAAGAGTACTGAGTGGAGTTCAGGGGAGGAAAAGGGAAGAGAGCCATGAACTTATTGGGCCCATGAGGTTTTATTATTACCCAAAACCGGTGGAACTTAAACCATAAAAGAAGACATGGAGACATGTAATAAAAGAGAGGCCACTGGTTATGATTCTTTTCCCTCATCTTTATTTCTAGCACGCCATTGAATGAACCTCTTCCCAAGTTCCAACCCCCACCTGAGAACAGGGCTGTTGGCATGTTGGACCACTGGTTCATGTCAGGCTTGATATTTCCAAAAGTAATTGTTATCATGATAGATGAAAAAATTTAACAAAAGTTAACAAAAAGAATTGCAAATAAAGAAGCCCACATGGATTTCCTAAAGGATTTAGAAAGAAGCTTTTCAGAGCTTTGAAACCTACCTGCAGCCTTTTCTTTCCATGAAAGGTCTCTGTTGGAACTTCTCAATTCTCCACCGTGAAAGTCATTCCTATTTTCCCCTCTCATCATTATACACAACCACCCAACACCTACTACTCAATAAAGGGAGAGATTTTTTTTTCTGCAAATTTACAGCAGTTTCCTAAGAAAACTTGGTACCAAGATCCAAGAATGATACATGAGAAAGCTAGGAAAAATACAGCATCTCACGGAACGGGTGAAATATCTTTAGTAGTAGTTTCTCTATTACAAATGACCTTTTGGTTCCTCTCCATCTTTAGATGATTATATATCTGTTAAGCTAAAAGAGGTACCAAGTGAAAGCATGGATGTGAATTATATTTCAGCACTATAAAACAAATAATATTCAGCCAATGTGTAAAGAAGATGTGCTACCTCGCTATATAAAAAAAGATATCTTTGATGCTCTGAAGACATGCCACCAAAAAGGCATATCACAATCTTCTCAAACTAACATGCTTTAGGAATTTCAGTTCCATATAAATGGTGGAATCCTAACTAAGAAGGATGATATTTAGGTTCCTTCAGAAGTGTTTCCTATCTGTTCTTAAGAGCGTAATAATCTCCGAGTGTTTCTGAATCATAAGTCATATTCATATACAATAAATGTGCTCAGTTAATTTAAATTCTATCATTTATTGTCCTATCGTACTAAATTCGTGTATTTTTCAGAATTGGATTATCTTTCGAAAGAACAAACTACAACATGAACTTCTGTAGCTTAGAAATTCTATATTATTTTGACAGAGATGCTCCCTTAAGTGATAGGGAATTAACATATCTATATTTTCATATTCAAACAAATTGAGATATAACAATTTCAAGGATTTTGAACAAAATTAGTAATTAGTTATCAATAAAACACATGATTTGCCAAGGAGATCTAGTTAGTACCATAATTTATCCTGTTGATATGCATGTTTATTTCCATGCCTCTTTCATGCTTGTTAAATTTACTAGGGACAGTGGTAGAGGGGTCGTGAATAAACGTGAGTAGAAATATGGTCCACATATCTGTATTGTTGTTATTCGCATTTCTTTGCTTGTACCATGCTGGTTCTTTCTTTTTCTCTTTTGTCTTGCATTGTTTTGATTATGTTCCTTATAACTTCTTACTTCCTGTGTTATAAATTTGTTGAGCAAACTCTACATAATAAATTTATTGAAGTCAATCCATAGACAAGTACTGCATACCAGCTAAAAGGTGCAGCAGACTTTAATTGGCTGACATGTTAGATTAAGTGGGCATACTCCAGCGATTAGCAAATTGTTGGTCATGGAGGAATTTGGGAGTGGCATTCTGGATTTTCTCATAGCTCTTTTAATTCCATGAGCTATCTTATGTCTAATCTGCTGAGGTTGTCTGAATGGCAGTATTTTGGTCCAATGTCATGCTAGACAAAGATAACAAGCCATGGGTAAACATTCTGATTGAGATGGCAGATGCTGGAGACATTATAACCTCTAATAAATTGCAATCTTTAGGAAAAGGAATAAAAAAGAAAAAAGATGGCATACCATGAAAGTTTTTTAAACTGGTCTTATTATTCTATTCATGACTAAAGTTTGAGATTTCACACCAGCCAAATTAGTACAATATGATGTATGATTAAATAATCTGGGATGTATTCATCAAATGGCATCAGAAACTTTATGATATAATTTTGTCATCGCCTCCCATTGTTAACCACTATTCCTGTAGGCGGTTGCTGTAATGCGTTGTGGGGACTGTTCTGAATTCGCTGCTATTAAGCTTGGTGCTTTTATTTTGTTCCTTTAGGATATGGGCATGGGTAGGAAATGGAGGATATCAGCCAAAAATATTTTGCATCCTCGGATACTTCCCACAAGAATGAGAACCGGCTGAGAAGAGGAAGGAGGAAAAACTAGGATCACACTTTCAAAAGCAAAGGATATAAATTATGGGAAAATTGGTTTTCTACATGATAGATTTCTTTCGTATGAGTTAGAACCAGAAGAATACCAGGTGCATTTCTTCCTACGCTTGGCAAAGATGGAGTTATTCAAATGAAAAAAATCCTTCCAAAAGGCTAAACTGATGCCCGCATAGGAGCTTAACTACATGATAAGATTGTATGACTTTTGGATGAAACGAAGATACCAAGTTGATCTTATGCTAGATTTTTTTCTACTTGTTCGCTTAATTATGTCCCTTTCCCACCACCATGCTTTACTTTAATCATCATATGTGTCCTATTGATAGGAAAAAGCAGGCCTGGATTGTGATTCTCAACAAAAAAATCTTTAACAATGAACTCCATAAGATTCTCCTAGAGCTTAATTTTTAAAAAAACTAAGAGCCAATTTGCCTTTTCCGACCTAATTGCGACCTGCTAAACATACGTACATCTCCTCAAGTCCCACAGTTGCGTTTGCCGGCCGCCATGTCGCTGTCTGTGATATAAGATAAAAAGCAGATGGTATTGGGTGGGCATTTTTCTGGTAGCAACAAACAGAGATCAAGGATGAAAGATTAGCCTGAAGATGCTTTATTTCAAGTGGACTCTGACACCAGCTTGGTGGATTTAGTAGAGAGAGAGAGAGAGAGAGAGAGGTGGAAGAAAAGAGCATTACAACACGGAAAGTGGTGGCTGTAACCACCACCTTTGGATTATATTACAGAGCATTTAGTGATCGGAAGATACGACGAGGGATGCAAATGGAAGAGTGGTGTGGATGAGAATAAGGAATTATGGTGGCTTACCTCACAATTCTCCTACCCAAATATATAAGTGGACTCTGTCTGGCTGAGATTCCTCTTTCTGCAAATGCATGCACCAAGACATATATAGCAACAATACAGAATCTTTATCCTAGGGTCAGATCTAAAATCGTAAGGATTGATATCTATACTGGTTATTATTATGAAACCAGTGCATCAGAGCTCAATCCATCAAAAGATCAAATCATGAATAAGATCGATCCAAAGGGCAAAGCAGGTTTAGGATTCTAAAGTATTTGTATGTAAAGTAAAAACCAGATACAGAATTCTGGTCAAGTACATGGCAAGGTCGAGGTCTCCATGCAGAGTATCAGAGCAGCCCACTGACTGTTCTTGAACCATTGAACATTTTGGGCTCTTCAGCTATGTGCCTGCTAGTTTATTGGAAAGCACTAATAGAAGCATAACATGGAAGGAGAATAAACAGGGTTGATCATGGCAGGGAAACCTTAAAACAGTAAGGCTTCTTTTTTCATGAAAAAAATCCCATGAGGTCAGAGTTTCTCAGTGATGCGAGATACTTTTGCCTAAAGAATTATCGGAACTCTGCTACGTCTACCTCTTCGTTGACTTGAATTCCAAACCAAAAGCACTCCAAATAATATTAAATGGTATGCAGTGGCGGTTCCAGAAGATACATTATCTTCTGGCTTTTGAATACGTGATAATTTTTACCTCAAAAAAAAAAAATGATAATCTTGGAATTTCCAAGGAATTATAATGATATATATTTTAACCTGCATGAAACTTGGTACCAGCAACTTGAAGCTCAAGTATCAGAGGAGTAAATTTGTGTATCTTATTGCTCAAGGTAAAGAAAACACCTGACCGAGAGTTTGTCTCCACGCTGAGATGCTCTTCAGCGATCATACAACATTATAGCAATGCCAATGAAGTCATAAGGAAACTCTGATGAAGACAATGCATTAATAGTTCCAAAATTTATCCAGTGAAATACATCATGCAACACAATCACCGCCGGAATGCATTGCTTTCATGTGCCGCAGAACCCCCTTGTGAGTAATAAGCACGGCGACGGACACTCTCTTCAATTGTAGAGCTTCCCCCTTCTTCTGTTCCATAAATGCTCTTTTGGGCAGCATCTAAGAAATTCTTGCCTCGGGAAGAATTTGCCCGCAAAGCCTCCTGGGTGTCAGCCTCAGCTGCTCTCTTCAATCGTTTCCACCTTTGCTCCTCATGAAGCTCTGCATTGAGTTGCATTTCTCGCAGCCGGGCTGCTCGCTCTTCCTCAGACATCTTCGTAATGCCCCGACGGTGGTTATAGCCAGGCTTCTCTTGTGGATTCTGGGTATCAGTTTGCTTCAGCTTGCTTCCTATCCCAAGCTCAGAACTACGATGAAGATGGTCAGATTTTGAAAGATCACTCTTTTTGCTCGCTTCTTCCCTCTGGTATTTTGAATCTGAACGACCTCTGGATGAATGCTTCTCATGCTTTGAGTAACTGTGCCGATGAAGCTCTGATATTGAATGATCTCTCTTTCTTTTCTTTTCTTCATCGTCACTTGTCTTTTTCAAATCTGAATGAACTGTGAATGTATGTTTATCATGCTTTGAGTAACTGTGTCGATGAAGCTCTGATATTGAACGATCTCTCTTTCTTTTCTCTTCTTCATCGTCACTTGTCTTTTTCAAATATGATTGAACTCTGTATGTATGTTTATCATGCTTTGAGTTACTATGTCGGTGACGCTCAGATGTTGATTGATCCCTCTTTCTTCTCTCGACCTCACCTTCACTACTGACTTCAGAATCAGAACGAATTCTAGATGAACGCTTTTCATGCTTTAACTTGCTGTGTTCTTGCCTCTCAGATGTTGCAGTATCTCTCCTTCTCCTCTCTTCTCCACCTTCGCTTGTGTTTTCTGAATCTGAATAAACTTTGGATGAATGCTTCTCATTCTTCGACTTGCTATGGTGATGCTTGCGTTTTTTCTGTTCTAATTTTTCCTTCTTTTCTTGCTTCTGTTTTTTCTCAGCTTCTACCTGCATAATCAAGGGTGAACTTAGTGACATATAAGACACATCTATGTCAAAACATCAGGATATTCGCCTACAATATTGTAATCACTTTGACAGCCGTCAGGAAAGGCAATACATGATTCATACAAACCAATCCTAATTCAAGGGTTCATAGTTTGTTATGCTGTTTGGATTTGCTACCTCATGAAACATGCAATAGTAGAACTTTATGTTCCAATTGGTAGATGAATACAAAAGTTCAAATACACCACAATAATAAAATAGATCATGAAAGTAAAGAGGAAGAATGATATATTTTTACGTTCACGTCTCATTTTGCAATCAGCCAAAAGAAAAAAAAAATCAGCATAACAATGGAGAGGGAGACATTGGCAAGAGGGCGATGTCTCAGAAAAAGAGCAGCACAAGCATTTGTTAACATTTAAGCATGAGTAATCTAACAGATTGCTAACACTAACTATACAGTGACCATTTAATATTTTGAGAGAAACAGTCTTGTTACCTAGGAAAATCCTAGGGTTGATATTATTGTTGAGAATGATGGTTTTTGTATGGATAATTGTCGACGCACAGGGGCCAGGTGAGGTGTTAGAAAAGCTGAAGCTCAATCTTGAAAACAAGCACATTTTATTACACACATGCAGAGCACTGCAAACAGAGCTCATGGACATCCATTCGATGTACATGATGGATTAGATCTCCACATTACGTCAGCTATTGTAGAGATGAACTGTTCAAATTTGGTGGGAATCCTTGAATGCTTCAGTAGGGCACATATGGAAGTGAGAGTCAAAGCACAACAACTTCCTGATTCCTGGGTTTAGTACTGAACCAGGTGTTTAAGGCACAACAGATGGTGTAGGCACATCAGCTAAGCAAAAAGGCAATGTAATGCACCATGATATCCTTGATGGTAGAGAAATAACCGGACTAGGTCGTATTCTAGAGTACCACCAGTTGAATGAAACAAGGTGTAGAGCCCCTTTATCACAAAAAAGGCGCAGGAATGCATCATTGCTACTTAGAGCAACAATTTCTCAAATTGGATGAGTAGTTCGAAAATTCTCTTTCATAATTGTTCTTATTTTTTAATCTATCATCTAATTGTTAAGCATGTAAACATTTTAATGTCTATCAGAGGTCTTACTTGGATCTGTTTACCCAGATGTTCCTGACCATCTAGAAGAATTCATGTCGGATAAGTAATCATGGATTCAGATATGTATGATTGTATCCACCAGTCAGACACGCCAAATTCTTAGGTTCTCATCAAATTCTTCAATTGCACTTTGAGTAAACGAAGGGAGAATTGGCCTATCCAACAATCAGCTGGACCCACTACAAAGACTGGCTTTTATAGTTTGAGCTTGGTTAAGTAACTATTAAAATAACTATGTGAATTTATCATGTTTCCTACACCTTTGAGCTAATTTTATTTCAGACGAGAAACATGTGCACTGAAACAGCTTAACAAATAACATCTTTAGATATTTTCTATTATAAATATTCTAAAAAATGAATATACATTATATATATGTAGAGATAGAGAGAGAGTTTAGTTAAAATTATTCGTATCATGTATCCCCATATCTCTTACTCTCACCTATCACTGCAGCAGACATTAGATATGTGTCTGTGTCCATGCAAGAGTGAAATTTGGGTATCTGAGTTGCATTGGTAATAGTAGTAATGTTTTATGTGTTACTCTAAATGGTTGCATGGAGAGCCCCACACTACAGAATTTAAAGAAACATGATGTAAATGGACTACATGACATACAGATTTCTTGATCATGGCCATCTTAATGGGATTATTCTTTATCCTGGCTTGTGCTTCCTGCTCACGTTGTCGGATAAGAAGCAAGGGATCTGAGTGGAGTTTTCTCCAAGCATCATTTGCAGACTGAGGCTTATCCTCAAATAAAGCACCAGGGACAGCTGCCTGAGATATTTCAGAAATAAAAAGATTAGAATATTGCAGAAATATTAGAAAAATACACAAGCTCTTGATAGCATTAAAATATCAAGCAGTTCAAACTACATGGCTAAAAAGAGTACCAATATAGACAATAAAAACCCACCTTCATGCAAAATTAACAAACAAGGGACCAATAATAATCCGATAGGTGACCCCTTATACTTAAACTTGTGTTTCTCAGACTCATGAGCCCATCTCAAAGAATCCATGTTGAACAGAAATATGTTAGATGCACCCACTTATAATATTGAATGAATGCAACTTTTACAGATTGGAGGAAAGTTGGACTCCAAATGAGTTTGACCTACTATAAAGATGTTAGAAGTGGGCTACTGTTGTGTTTACTTGTCAGAGATTACTAAAGGCTGTAGGCATCAAAATAATTTAGCAAAGCATTATGATCCTTGAAACTTGAGCTAATTTTGGAGTTTGGACGAGCCAAATGCATTTAGAAACACCTTAATAAATAATTCATTTAGTGCCTGTTAATAAAAAATAAAAAATTCGTTTATATGATTTTGCTAAAATTACTTTTTTTCCTTGCTTGTCACCCTATCCTTTTGCTCTCCTCTTGCTAAGCCAGATAGTGGGATATGCGTCTGAATCTGGTTCTTGCTCGAGTCCAAGCAACACTGATCTTAACAAGAAAACAATGAACTACTAAACTACAAAGAACAAAATCTTGTACCAAAAAAAAGAACAAAATCTCAAGTTAAATAGTTGTTAAATCATTAACGGAACATCTCTCATTCCTTTTACTAATAAACCATAGCATAAGATTTTATATAATCAAACAATCATCCCAAGTGACAAAAGTGCACAATGACAAATACTGCCTATCAAATCCTCTTGATACTTCCAATAACTAATAAGATTAAAATTAAATTATTTAAATAGTATCATTTATTTCCTGGGGTAATCAATTATGGGTTCTGAATTGTATCCCAAGGCTAAGAGCATAAGCATAATCCTACCATAATCCCCTGGGTTTGATAGAGAATTGCTTGTCAGCTGATTGTTTGTTTTAATATGTTATTAAAAAAAAAAAGTTAAAATGTCATACATCATACCTCTCTTTCTCTCTCCCCGCCCCCTCTCTCTCCCTCTCCCTCTCCCCCACTTCCAGCCCTCCTCTATACATCTCCTCCACCTCCTCTACTGCCTGCTTCTGTTGGCAGCAATGATCTTCCAGCAAACTATTTCAGCCCCCGCCTGTTAATAAAAAATAAAAAATTCGTTTATATGATTTTGCTAAAATTACTTTTTTTCCTTGCTTGTCACCCTATCCTTTTGCTCTCCTCTTGCTAAGCCAGATAGTGGGATATGCGTCTGAATCTGGTTCTTGCTCGAGTCCAAGCAACACTGATCTTAACAAGAAAACAATGAACTACTAAACTACAAAGAACAAAATCTTGTACCAAAAAAAAGAACAAAATCTCAAGTTAAATAGTTGTTAAATCATTAACGGAACATCTCTCATTCCTTTTACTAATAAACCATAGCATAAGATTTTATATAATCAAACAATCATCCCAAGTGACAAAAGTGCACAATGACAAATACTGCCTATCAAATCCTCTTGATACTTCCAATAACTAATAAGATTAAAATTAAATTATTTAAATAGTATCATTTATTTCCTGGGGTAATCAATTATGGGTTCTGAATTGTATCCCAAGGCTAAGAGCATAAGCATAATCCTACCATAATCCCCTGGGTTTGATAGAGAATTGCTTGTCAGCTGATTGTTTGTTTTAATATGTTATTAAAAAAAAAAGTTAAAATGTCATACATCATACCTCTCTTTCTCTCCCCCCCCCCCTCTCTCTCCCTCTCCCTCTCCCCCACTTCCAGCCCTCCTCTATACATCTCCTCCACCTCCTCTACTGCCTGCTTCTGTTGGCAGCAATGATCTTCCAGCAAACTATTTCAGCCCCCGCCTATAACTCCACCACCACCCACTTGTCTGTTGTAACCCAACCTTCCGTCCTTCAATCACCATTCTGCTGCCCACATCAACATCCTTCATACCTCTCGACCACTTTGCCTCTTCCACCATCATCTCTTCTGCTCCCTCTGCAGCTTCCTCCACCCAACAAAGTCCTCTTTGACTCCACTCCATACCCCACCAAACATGGTGGTATTAGAGTGACAAAGGGAGACAAAGGAGCCTGAGGTCATGGCCAATAACCATGGAATGGTGAAAGACAAATTCCCTCTCTAATTAATTCACCTTGAGATATCAAAGAGGGATTGATTTTTTGTTATTTACAAAAATACCAGTATTTTGGGCCTATTCATGACCTATTGAGGTTTTTCTTTGCCTTCCAAAATCCTGGCAATTACCATTACTTGCCATAGCACTTCGACTGGAATCAGTTACTCCGAGCATTCTTGGAATCAGCTAGTCCAAGCATCCTTTGGCATATTGCAACTGTTCATAGTGAGATTAGCAGTCAATGTTAAAAGAGTAAAAAAAATAATATGGATTATGGAGAATTTGGAAAAACCCTGATCTTTCATGGTTTGGAAGTGGCAAAACTTCAACAAGTAATCCGCTCATCATTTTCATTATCTTTTTAAAAAGGATGTTCATTCCCATATTTTACATAAATACTAGTACATTGGAACATGCATTTTATACAAAGAACTCAATTTAGAAGTTGTTTGGTTGCCCCTCGATTCAATTGCATGCAACTCAATTGCACACAATTCGTTACAAGCTGCAATTCAATTGACTGCAACTGGAATTGCAGTTGTAGAAAGTGGCCTTGTTTGGTTGCCCACAAATGAAAACTGCTAATGTAATTACAGTTGTTTGGTTATTTGAAGTGAAAAGAGATGTGATTACCATGTAATTGAGCTGGTACAGTTAACCCTGAAAAACAGTTATTTGCTCACCTATTCTAATAGTATAATAGTTATCAAATTATTTGCATAATTATAATGGAAAACATTATTGCGACTAAATTATCACTGGATTAGTGTAAGAATAGTTAGTACAGTAATTATATAAATATAAAACAATTTGATATGAAAATATAATATTAATATAATAATACTTCAGAAAAATAATATAATAATATTATTGTAATAATTTAATAATAGAACAAGACAAAAATATTATAACATATTTTACTACTATTGCAATAATAACGCAAATTCATTATAATAATATTATTATATTATAGTAATATAATAGTATTATAATAGTATAATAATATTATAATATTATAATATAATACAATAACTATAAATTTCTTATAATAATATAATACAGTATAACAAATTATTATAGTCTAAAAGCAATATATTACAAAATTATAATACTATTATGATCATATAATACAAAATATTATTAAATTAGTAACAATATTATAATAACAAAAAAATAAGAATATATTACTATTATAATAATATAATATTACTATTATTAATACTTTATTAATTTATTGATCTTATAATATTAATTTAGTAATAATATTACCAAAGGACTTTCTCAATTGCAAAATTCTTCGTAGTTGGAATTGTGACCAACTTTGGCTGCAATTCCAATTAGAAGTTTTGCAGCTTCTTTTGCAACTGAACTACAACCTGCAGCTGCAGGCACAAAACACTTGTTTTGGATGCTTGCAATTCAATTACAGCCAAACTACACTGCAACCTGCCAATTGCAAGCAATTAAACAGGTGTTTAATTTTTTTTCTTAATAGGGATCGAGTAGTAGGATCACACTAGATTAGATAAAATAAGAAAAAAATCCCAAGAGGAAAGCCAGGACAAGCAGGGGACTAGGTAGGTTTTTTACAAGAGAGAGAATAGTGATTGAACTAGGATCTGAATCTTATTGATAAAAATTGAGTTTGTTGTTCCAAATACGATCATGAAAAAAATTCAATAAATAATGAAATTTTGGCAAAGCTATCTAACTAAATGTCCACCATCATGTGCAAAAGACGACTGCATTTATCATGCTCTCAAAATATTATACATATAAAGATAATTATCAACCCTAAGAAGATTATCAGCTAAAAATAACGCGTTAAAGATAAAAGACAAGGCAGCAACTAGCATGGGGTTCAAAAGAGGTGATCAAAGTAAATGAAAATGATGAGAGATGGGCGGGCCATCCAGGCCAAGCATGTATTTAGGAAAGCCAATGGGGCGGCCGATTGGGTGGCTGCCTACGCGGCCCACCACTCAGGGTACGCCCTTTGGTCGGGGGAGGGGGAGCTGCCATTGTAATTCCACGAGTTGTTGTATTTTGACTTTATTGGGTGTATTCATACACGCACTGTATGAAGCACCCGCTTTAAGCAAAAAAAAAAAAAAAAGTAAATGAAAAGCTAATTAAAAGGCAAAGATCAACTTAATGCTAGAAAAGAACAAGATATGGGCTTCAGTTTTTAGAAGCATGTCCAATAAATGTTGCATATTAGTAGTCATAGTGTATCACACTAATTCTAGGATCTAATCCAACTCTTACACCTGCTTCTTGATGTCTCACCTCCTTTTATCAAGCATCTTTCGTTATCACTCCATCTTGTTTAAGTCAACCACAATTATGTCATTAATTAATTAGTGTAAGACCAAATTTGTAATCCTTGTATTATTATTATGTGAAATGTGACAACGAAGTGACTAGAATTCTATAAATTTTTTGAAAAACCCACTTTCCTGCTCCCTCTCTAGAATACACATACAAGTCATAAAACCATTGTCAACTCAAGCGCTAGTCCCAGTAGCCACATGCATGTCAATTTTCATATCTATACAGAGTCATGTAAAATTTATGATAGTTCAGAATGTTTGAAATCCTAAAAGTTAGTAGAAATCTCCTTTGAACTAGGCAAATTTTGGACATAATAGAATTAATACATAAATGCATGTCTTATATATCAAGATATCTATGATAGGTAATTTTTAGTATTTTCTTACATATTTTTGAGATATTACTTACAGTATTTTATACTACGTTGTGTCTTCAGGTGAAGATATCTCCTTCCACTACTCGTCTACCTAATCAATAAATATTTTTCCTAATACCTGTCATATGCTCAGATACAAGTACTTCAAAACCAATACCAATCGATGAAGATCCACCATCTCCATTTCTTTTGTTTATGCAACTAAAGAGTGACTAATTCGAAGATATCAATATACAGCTAAGGGATGTGGTTGTACAGAAAATTGTTGTTTTCAAGAATTGGATATGATAAAAAATCCACATCAACTACCAAAGACTCATCCATCATCACCAGCCAGCTTTATAAAGACATTTTAATTTTTAAAATTCTAAAATGATGACATTTTGGACAATATAAACACTACTCGCCCCACAAAAAATGGAGTGTCTTGGTTGTGTCAGCAGGAAGTATTGGCACTTGACATGGCTTAGCAACATTTTGATGCAAGTGAACAACTTAGCTTAAAAATTTCTGGGACTTTATGTGCCACTAATTTTTTCTTCTCTCATTAATGTGACACAATATGAAAGACATTCCGTGATAAATAACATTGAATAGAAAGCATAATTTTGATATTCATATATTTTCAATTTATAGAGTGTATGGAAATGTCATCATGGCAGATTTTATGGAGATTGAAGTGTTAGACACTTCATGGAATACCTAAAAATTTGGAACCATGCCGATTATCTAAGAAACATTGACCATAGCTCATATTTTCCTAGTCGAATTATAATATAATACCAAAAGACAGTCCCCATAACAGCAACAGTTCAGATGAGCAAGCAAGCACAACAATGTAGGTTATCAAGTTGAAAAGCATGTTTGAAATCTTCAAAGACATGCTACATTGTATAGTCTACTATTGTCAGCACAGGCAAGCAATACATATCATATCCAAATGTCTAGTAGGTCTTGCCACTAAGATACTAGCCTTACGAAAGCTCCAAAGGGAACCAAAAGAAAATATAAAAAAATGTGTTATGAATGGTCATGCCATCTAAGCCATTTTGCTTCCATGATATTGCTAACAATACCGCTCAGAAGAGAAGTATATTAAGTGGAAAGGAAGTCTCCTTCAAGCTTGTGTAGTACGCAGTGGAAGATTTATGACATTGTTAATTACAGTAAGAGCATGATATCAACTTTAGACTACAAAAAAGCGTAACTCAGTAATAGTGCACAGCAAGAAACCCGGATGGTTGGATTAGCTACCAGTTTCGCCAGTTTCACAAGCTCTTCAGGACCTCTCAGCATCTAGTTTAGGGCCTGTTTTGTTTGCTGTAAATGGGCTGAGCAGGAGCCTATGTCCCTGAACTGGCTTTGGCTCCCCTGGGGCCGAAGCCACATCGGGCCTATTTCTCCCAAAAATGGCCCACGTGGGAAATTACTTCAGATCCACTTCTGGCCAACCGAATGCCCGAAATAAGTTTCTGTTGGCCCCAACTGAGTTCGGAGGCCCACCTACAGGCAATCAAACAGGCCCTTGGATCACCCTCCAATCCCAAATAGAAGTTTTCAAAGAAATCAAGTATTCATCTCACAAAGGTCACCTCGATTGTAAAGTAAAATCCCTAGGGCTCGTTTGGTTCGCGGGAAAAGAAGGGGGGAAAGTGTGGTCAACGGGAAAGTAATGAGATGCCTCTTGTTTGGTTGGAGTTTTCAAAGGAGAGAGAAGGGAAAGTTATATTCCCATGGGAATGTGATTCCCACATTTCATGAGAAAGTCTTTCCCATGAGAAACATGGGAAAGTTACTTTCCCATGAGGTGGGAATCACTCCATTTTTACTTTTTTCCAAAAAGTCCTTTCAGCATTAAAGAAGCATTAAAGAGGCATTAAAAACCTAATTTTTATTAAGGGCATAATAGGAATTATATATAACTTTCCTAGGAAAGTGGATGGCCAACCAAACATAAGTACCTTGGAAATTTGTCACTTTCCCATGGTCAACCAAACATGCCAAAATTACTTTCCTAGGCATCCTCTTCCTAGGAATTTGTTTCCCAGGAATCATATTCCTAGGAAGGAAAATGCTTCCCGCGAACCAAACGAGCCCCTAATCCTTCAACTGATCCAAGATAAAGTCTTCTCACAAGATGACTCGCAGCAAAGAAGTGCACTCAAGGCAGCACCTTTAGATAGGTAATCCGACTAGAACTGAACCAGATATTCCTACTGGTAATTATTATCGCCCAAAATGATACTATCTACCCTTAAAGTAGAATTAATTGAGGGAGCTAGGGCTACTATCTTCTTCCAACAACTGTACCAAGGGCAATAAAGAGGTTATCCGGAAGAAGGGGGGCATAAAAATCGTACCTTGGAGGAACTAGCCTCTGCTGTTGGTGCAGCGGCCGGGGCTTGGGGCTGGAGCGCCTTGAATCCCTCGGAACTCCCCTTCCCCACCGCCAGCCCTGACTCGTAGAGAAAATCCAACCGCTCTTGCCTCCTGAAAAACGGATCAAAAAAAAAAACAAAGAAAATCCACAACGAAACATCAGAACATCAAAAACCCCAAACCCTAACCCTAAATCTACCCCTAAGAGAGAAAGAGAGAGATTAACGTCATACGGGGCAAAGCCGGCTTGTTCTTGGAGGAGGCGGAACTCGGCGCGCTCGCGCTCTTCTTGGATCTGCTTGCGAAGCTCCTCGAGCTTGTGCTGCTCGGCCTCGTGCTTCTGCTCGGCCTTCCACACGTTCTCGATGTTGCGGAGACTCCCCGTGTGCCATCCTTTCTTGTTCAAAAACTTCAACGCCATACCAGCCCGCCTCTAATTCCAATCCAATCCCTCCCTCCTCCCTTTCGTCTTCTTGATGACCTCTCTCCCTCTCTTCTTCTCCCTTGTGCTATTCGCGGTTGGAGAAGAAAAAAGAATTAGGGCACGGGGAGAAGAGAAGGGGAGAGGAAAAGGGGGAAGCAGGATAGAAAGATCCGGTTCTGGTTACCGCCCGGTTAGGACCCGGCTTTGAGCCACCGATGTCAAAGATGTTGCGGGCATTAGTTTGCATATGGCCCCCTATAAATAGAAATCTTATATCTACAACCATCATGGTCTAAACTTGACGGGAAAGTGGACCAAGATCTAATAAAGAATGGAAGGAGGGGCCATTTGCACAAAGCCATTTTTTAACAAGCATGTGAATTGCACGTGCGGATGCTCTTCCGCCTCCTTAAATTTTTGAGGACCCTCACAAGTGAAAAATTGTACAGGTGGTTTCCTGCAATGGATCATATAGAGGAACCTCCGTCGTTCACCACGTCAGCTTGTTTTGGAATCTCAGAGCAGACACTCCAAAGGACCAAAATGGAAACAAACGGTGCTCTCATTAGATCCGAGTATTTTATAGAGGTATGCGTATAGAATATTTAGGACATATTTGCTTGGCACAAGTTAAACTCTAGAATGAAAATAAAAATAAATAACTTTTATTCTCTTATTTGATACTCAAATTTTATTTCAATTTCAATTTCAGTCACGAACTAAATATATCCCAGATAATATGTTTATTCGGATTTTCATTCTAATTCTAATCTCGATTCTGGCTGCAAACCAAACGGACCCTATTCTGATAGTCACCGGAGTGAGTCTGGGATAGGTACGATGGTCAGCCGAGACCGTTGGATGCAAAACATATTTGGAAGATTTGCATGATAGATTGACCAAAGAAACCAATGAGTTGGATCGACGTGTTGTAACAAATTACAGAACCCAATAGATACAAAATAAATGAAAACCAAAGAACACTTGGTAAAAGTATCAAAGGATATCTGTAACCAAGTAGTGAAATCATCAAAACAAAACTTACAAGCATAACCAACTCCATATCACATGTAATTTGATTTCAACACATCATCCATAGTCATCAATGGATGTCTTCAACACTACTTGTGAACTAGATTTCTCAGAAAAAGATAAGTTAAAAAAGAGATCTAAGATATGCAAATAATTTTAACTATTCAAAGTTATATGAATAAATAGAACACGAGAAAGAACAGAACGAGGATTGCCTCGATGAAATTTCCCAGAATCTGTTTTATTCACTACCATGCACAAGTATTTTGGGCCACAATGTAGTAGTGTATTGCATAATCCCCATTGATGCATGACAAGGAAAAATCCAGAGGATAGAACAGTTTTTGAGAAATACACCAAGTCCCTGAAATGCTTGAAAAGGACAAAATATAGAAAACCATACAACCACAAAACCAAGCCCCTGATAACACAATACTTATATTCACAAACATAATACGAGAGAAACAGTAACCAGAACAAACTAGCAGTAGCCTAATTCCGAATAGCACAAGAGGAATTGAAAAGGATGATGCTTGGCAAAATAAAATTAAACATACAATAAAAAAATGTCTATATTAAAAGATAGATGTGTTTCATCCAGGCAGGAGGCGAGACATAATTCACAGGCTTCTTCCAAAAAAGATAAAAATTTACAGGAGTAAAGAAACCTGTGAAGTGCGACCCTCCAACAACAGCACAATAAAATAACAGAACACAGGTTTCGGCATGCTACACTAAGAACTTAACATAAACTTGACATCAAACAAACAATAAAACAAATCCTGCTACTTTCCATGAAAGCGTAAACAAAACTGAGCCATTGGCTTCCATGAAGGCTGGTGGAGCTGAATATCATGTGATAGAATTCTTTTATAATTTCAGCTCCAAATTTCTAGAGGCTTTTCTCCTTGATCAATGGTTTGTAGTATTTGTTGCTGCAAAGAATGACCAATTTGGATTTCTCAATTCCTTGTAGGAGATGCTTGTCACCTCTTACAACCATTTTCTCCAACTGGTGGACCTTTTATCACCAGACAAGATTCTGGGAAGATTTAGAAGGGAGTTTACCCTGGTAATACCTTCGAGGGCAGACCATTCCTCCTCCTCTGCTGTGGATATGCAATCAGCAAGGCTTCTTGCGGATTGACATATTTCTGGCACTTTTTCTACCTTATGTTCCTCAGATATTGGTACAATCTCATCAGCATTGCAAAATGTATACGAATGTTCTAACGTAGAAACAGGCGTATGAGCTTCAACAGATCCATGCCCTTCTTCCTTGTCTTCTTCTTTTGAGCCCAGGACCTTTATCTCTGCTTGCTCTGCAGGCATCTCCCTGGGGTCACTCTCCTGAGATGGATCAGATGGGGATGTTGGCTCCAAAAATAGACAAACAACAGCACAGTCATCAATTTTCGATGTGGGGAATTTAAGTCGCCAAGCTCGAACCGCACAATCAACGAGAGCTCTAGCTGCAGTTGCATGAGTTGGTGCTGATGCCACTATATCAACAACCTCCTTGTTGGAGAGAACATCCCAAACCTACAAATAATTAGCTGCATGTTATCAGTTCCAAAAGTTTTTGCCTCATGCCAGACATTCATCATCAATATATCAGTCAACAGCGCATTGGATATACAAGCAGTGGGTAACTTCCCTGCCACTTCATTATCCAGAAATAATGAAATCTCATGTGGAAAAAACTCTAAACAATGCAAACATGATCCCTACAAGCATTACATGCATTAGCACATAAAAGAACAACAATATCTTTGCTGAATCAGCAACCAAGGAAAAAAAGTCTCCAATAATCTTGTAATCATGAATTTGGTAAATGAATGTATTGAGAACTTGTTAAAAAAGGATAAATACAGAGAATTGCAAAAGTAAATTGATTCATCATTCAGATACTGTGCCAGTATTACACATAGTAGTTCGAATATTCCAGATAGGAAGCATAAAGGCTAAAAAATATATATTAGCAATCTGATATTAATGCAAACAGAGTGGACTTCCTCCCTGAATTCCACGGACGACTTTGATCACATCGTGGAGGCAATTCAGCGACATACATCTTTTCTGAAACATATACTCTTCAATGTACTCAAGTTTAGGCCCAGAGTTTTCTCTTCTTCTTCTTGTTTTTTTTGGGGGTAAAGCGGGCATTTCATACATCACGGGTACAAATACACCGAATAGATAGGCCCAGAGTTTCATTATGTGCCGTAGAATATGCTCTGCCTAGCCACATAAAATGCACAGCTACCTCAAACAAATTAAAAGCATTCAGTATTGCTCACTGAAGAATATAAAAGAGGATGAAAAAGGCACAGTTCCGCTAGTTAAGGCAAAATCTATAAGGAATTACTCGCATGTAATGCAAAAAGATAATATGATGAAAAGTAATGAAAAATGTAAATTTTCAGATTGTTTATTTTCATTAAAGGTTGTGAAAGGAGGTCCATGGGCCCCAAGTTTCAGCAAAAGGATAGCCCCAGCTCAGCTGGTCAATATAGCACGCTCAGTAGTCATGAGCCAGATCTGTCACTGTGAACATATCGTTAGGTAAAATATGAATTATACTTCCAAACAATATCATTCAATATTATTCAGTATGAATGTGCTAAATCCAAAAATCATTTGAACCTAAAATAAGCCCAATTGTTAATGTGTGGGGAAAGGAGGCCAACTGGACTACATATGCCAGAAATTTAGCTGCTCATTATTTCAAGGTAGTCAGATATTATAGTAAAAAATCATAATCCTTTTTTTTTACTAAATTGACAATGATTTAATTATGCCATTCCAAGTCCAAGAACTGAAGTTTCAGTTTTGCACCACAATATATGAAACATCAGCTTTTAGAAGGAGTCAAAAAGATACCCCATCAGTGGCAAGAACAATAAACTCATCTTTCTCAGTGAGATGATGATAGGAGATATCTGGAACAGAAATTAATCCATAATCCTTCAGGCAAAAGTCTCCAAAAGCTCTGGCCATAGCCAGGCCAGGTGAGTCATTGTTTGGCAACCATACGCGTGCAACTTCTGGTTCATCCTGCAAAGCAAAAACTCTCCCTCTGCATTGCTGGATTCTGGCAGCTTCCCCTGAGACAATGTATGAAAAGGTTAATATCTATGTACAAATTAAATTGTAGTGATTGTCAACCTCAACAACAAGGGATTAGAGTTATCAGGTCACTCATTGGAAAGGGCTTTTCCAAATTGACTAGTGGAAAGTGGTAGATGTGAAGATGGTGTCATGTTAGAACCTTGGAGGAAATTCCTAGATAATTTTGGGGCATTCAACTGGGCATGATGCCAGAGACTCAAAAGAATTCTTAGAATGTCTTTGAAGCCCTATCTGGCTTATCAGAAAAGCAAAATCAGCTACTATCCAGAAGCTTGCCTATATTCTACCAAACTCTTCTGCTACACAAGACATACTTTACTGAACAGGGAAGGAATCCATACTAGGAAGATTAGGCTTCAAGTCGACAGTCAATTGTACAGCAACCAAATTATTGTCTTTATCGCGTGTGCCCATTATTGCTCTAGAGTCGCCAACATTTCCAATTATAAGATCCTGTCCCTGGAGAAGTGCAAGTTGTACAAACTATAACAGCCTGCAAATTGATGGAGGCAAAGCCAATGTTCAAAAACTTGCTAACTGACTTGGAGATCAGCCAAGTTGACTTGGTTTGGAAATGCTATAACTATAAAATTACTTCCAGGAGAGAAAAAATCAACATCTCTTGTATTATAAATCGGTGAGCATGGAATCATTCCACCAAGTCCAACCTGGAGACTGAGAAGTTTTTGAACACTGGTAAAAGCAACAAATCATTAAAATTATTGCAACTTATTACCTGTTTTACCAGAGTAACAGCTGTAGTTCCACTGCAGAAACAATCAATTACTGGATGAAGTTTTAATTCCTTATCCATCAACTTGAAAGCCTTCAAGAAAGACTGTTTAAGCGGAATATAATTCTCAGGTAGCTTTTCATCCTCATCAATGGACTCTCCCCAGTCATCATCAATGCTAATGGATGTTGTTTCTTCAGAATTCATACTCCCAGACAAGCTACCATTTTGATGAGGGCTATCATGCCCACTAACATTAGCTCTCCATTCAGTGCACAACTTAAGAGGAAGAGAATCTCTGACTTTCCTGGCAACCATATGACCAAATGGCCCATGACCATCAAATACTCCGCAGAAGATGGTGTCACTTCTCGAAGAGAAATTCTACAGTCATAAAAACAATATCAGCCACAAAGAGAAAGAGAGAGAGAGATGAATTTAAATTGCTTTTAGAAGGCATAAGAATTGGCATACTGATCAAGGTTAAAGACATGTATGATAGAGTAATATTAGATTTATGAATTAATTATGGAGGCCAGGGAATTTCTGTGGTAATGTTAACTTAAGCTCATCTCTTTTCTACATGTGTTATTGAAGAAGTAACTACTAACATCCAAGAGAGACTCTTTGGTGCAACCTAATTTTCTACGCTAAGTACCAGTTGAGGGAACTACAGATGTTACACAAATTAGTAATGCTGTTCAAACATAAAAGAAAAGATTACAATAAAGGTTTATGATCAGCTCTATTGCATGGATTGTGTGGGTATGTAGTGAGGTGTATGTGTATAAGATACGCATAATAGGTAGGATGTTAAGGTGAATGCAAGGAACTGTAAGGAAAGGAGAATGCTTTAGGAGAGGCACCAAAAGAGGACAAAGAAAGGGTATGAAGAAAAGGAAAATAAGTTGAGGTAATTAGGACATATACAAGAATGGCTAGTGAGGGTCCTAAGAGGAGTTGAATCAGTTGATGCATGATAAGAGGTTGCAGCATGAAGGAGAAATCATAGAAGACTTAAATGACAGTACTAAGATATGAATCAATGGCACTTCCTGTTTCAAGGTTGATGAGGTATAACACTTTCTTTTAGTCTTCATTATATGAGGTGAAACAATAATTTCTGGGTGATTTTCTTTTGGCCAGTAATTTTAAACAAAGCACCTACTTTGTCCAAAATCTTCCACAAATGCTAAAAGCAATAAAAAAAAAGACATCAACAAATAATAATTGATTTAAAACAACATATTTATAAGCTAGAATTATAAATATTTTAATTAAGAATGATGTGCCAAGTCCTCTTTGTTGTCGTTGTTTAGTTGAATCAATATATAAAGATTCTTCTACCCAGGGTGTCACAGCAGCTCCAATTAGTCTTTCACTTCCTAATGTCCTTCCCATCTTAAGTCATCATCTCTCTATGACTACTACTAGATCTTGGCACTTGGTCTATTCCAGAAGCTTATGATGAATGGTTGTGATCTCATCAATCAAGATTTATGCAATAGACTTGATACATATACTCCATTTGTACCATCCCCCTTCCTTTTTTTGTGTGTATGTATGTGTGGTTTTGCAACAACTATGTCCTTCAAGATGGTTGAATACAGCCAACTTTTTCCCTGCTTGAAGAGTTGCACCAATAAACCAGCAACAATTGCCAAAAGGCATAAGGTTTGAAATGTCTTATGGCCACAGAAAGAAGATTTAAATTATTGCATACATGTAACATCAAAAATGATAAGCAAGAAAAGAGAAAGAAAAGAAAAGAGAGGAAACAAGAGAGGGAAAGGAAAAGGGAACCACTACAGATTTTCTATATTAAAATTGAACAGCAAATTTGATGATAAAATATTCTAATTTTCGTTCCGGAGATAAATGTGATGCTCTTAAAGAAATAGATTTCCATTAGGTCTATGTTGCTACCACATTATAGTGCCATTTTTGGATGCACTTGATTTCCAATGGTAATTCACGGATGGGGATTCCGATGGAATCATAAACCATGAGGAATTTTTTCTTTTGGAGTCAGTTTGAATAAAATTTTATTAGTTTAAAATACCATAAAAATATGCTATTCTATGGGAATTTAAAAAAAAAATCACATTTTTCCTCTTGTTACTTACCCACATTTTGCATAAGAAGGAACTCTCCCTGTTGCACTTTTCTCAACTCATCACCCTTTCTAAAGTAAATGCCCCTCCGTCCCTCACTGCTTCTGCCTCTATCCCTGATCACTCCTCTAGCCCCACTGACTCTCTCCCCTCCTAGATCCTCTACAACTCCTCCATGGAAGACTCATTGTCTTTCCTCCCATTAGATCTATTAACGCACGTGGATAACCCATTCTCTCCCTTCTAGATTCTCCAACCCCCAATTCTCCATTTCTCTCTCAAACATCTGAACTCTACCATAGATGAGCCATTCTCTGCCCTTCCTCTAGATCATCCCACTATTACTCCATGGCCACTACCATCTTTACCCTGGTCAAGTCCCCAAATCTTCAACTTTATGATGGAGATGATTGTGGATCATAAAAAAGAGTCAAAAATTTGGGGATGGGAAGTTAGGGACAAGAAGAGATAATGCAACTAGTATTGAATGCAGTCATCTTTCCCACATAACTTCTCGTATGTAGCAAAACCATAAGTTCCAAAAAAAATTGAAGTATTTTTTTTTCCTCGGAATCATTTGCAACATCACTCCATTCCCATAATTCTTCTATTCTTTATTAACCTCTGCCAAAACATCCAAACAAGCCCTAATTGGTTCTGAATATATATCCATACACATGCCTCTGACTAGAAACAAATCAAGGGATGCTTACCCTGATTTTTTTTAATGCATTTTTTCATTGTTTTCCAAAATTATATATCTGAGCACACAAATACACAGGATATGCATATAATGTCCAAAATTAGGACCTGACATTTTGCACCGTTCGTGGGACATGCTCCAAAAGACATGTTTAAATAATTTTAGAATACTTAGTGATATTCAGTTAGTTAGATTTAATATCCTACTCTTCATTACCTACATATCTACATAACCTAGATTTAGTATAAGCTTCAAGCATACAACTCATCCTTCTGAGAACATATGATGTGAATTCAAGCGATGATACATTTGTGCACTTATATATATGAAAAATTCAATATACAGTACAGCATTGCTTTTAGAGGCCATCTAATGCTAGATATTACAGATTTCCTTGAAAATTAGAACCCAGTAACAGATAAAGCAAAATGTGACAAATACATAACCACGATGTAATAGTGACATGGTCCAAATGGCATGAATGACACAAAGATAGGAGTAGCTCTTAGTAGCAACCATGCATCATAAGTTCAAGTGGAATGTGCCATGAATTTTGACGCTGAAAAACAGACTGACATGTCCAATTACACATGAAACACTCCAAATAACGTGAATAGTGCTAAAAGTAGGAATAAGAAATTTAGTTGCAACTTTTCAAACAAAAAGAGATGGTTAATCTTATATTATTACTAAAAAAAATTAAATTTGTCAGTACATTCTTTTTTTTTCTGTTGGTGTTTCCCGCATTTCTAATTTTTCTGGGTATACCGAAAATTTATTTAAAGAGTTTCGAATTAAAAACAATATCTGAATGAGCTTAACAATTAGATAAAGAAATACATGATATTTTTTAAATACGGAGTTTAACTAATATTACCATCCAAAAGATTAGTCTCAAATGTTAATCACCAACTACGAAGGACCTGTAATTGATCACTCGATATCCTAAGATAATTATGATCCTAAGATAATTACTCCAAAAAAAATTGAGAAAATCCTTCTAAAAATATCAAAAGTAGACGTTTATAAGGAATATTGAAGAAAAAAAAGAGTATTGAAAACTTCCAAGTTCCCACCGCATCAATCATCCAGAAAAATGAATCTAAAAGTTCAAAAAAGAACAAAAAAGTCATCTCTTTTGAGAAAAATAACAAATTCCAATGTTCCTATCTCAATAGGCAATACCATTTCCTTTAATGGGTTATCTGGATTCTGGGTTTTGATAGCACCGTTAAAACACATCCAACCACGAGCAGAATGAAGATTTTAACATCAAATCCACCAGTCCCTTCTCCTCCCACGAAATCACCGCCGATAAAAACCCTCTCTTGCAACGAAAACCACAAATAGATGCCCAAAACATCAACAAATACTAGAAACAAGTTTAAGAAAACCAATACCTCCCACACGACCATTGCGTCCTGGTTAGTACCCTTCTTTCCTTGCTGAGTATACAGACAAGCCACCTCGCTGGTCCCGTTCAGGAACATCCGGCCGGGCACGCCGTGGAGCTCGTCCTCCGCCAGCTCCCCACCGCCGGCGCCAGCTGCCCGCCGATCAAACACCCCTCCCTCACCACCACATCTGCCCTTCTTCACCTTCTCCTTCCTCAGCCTCGTCGCCTCCTTCCAGCTCTTGACGCTGATCTGAGACCGGAACAAAGAGAAGGAGGCACTGCGGTCGGCCGTCAGGGTTCCCCCCGCCGCCGTCGATCTCGCCGTAGACCGGGACGACATGCACGAGCCCATCTGAGAGGAAGGCACCACTCCGCCGGCAGTGGAGCTCAGCGCATTAGAGGGCGAAATGAGAGAGACTTTTAGAGTTAATATCAAGGGGTTGTGGGCCTGCCTTGTAGGGTTTATGAGTTGGAAAATGATGGATTATATTAATGACTTGAATAATCTTTAATGCTTGATAAGTGTGGGATATAGAGGAGGAGTTTGTTGTTTCCTTTTGCTAACAAGAACTAGGGATGAGGAGGAACAAGTTTTTTTTTTTTTTTTTCTTCTGAGGGAATTTTCCTCAGCCTTAAAAAGAAATATAAGAGAAATTATTGCCGCATAGGGCATGTGGCTGTGCACGCAGCCAATGAGAGCCGCTGATTTTTACGGGCGTTATTGATCGAGCATGCATCTCCGTGCATTATTATGAAAAATGGTGATTAGCATACTAATGCATACAGTGTAAGCAATAATTTCTCGCAACCTATAAATTATGGGATGTTGTTGGATGTGGCGGGGCTAGATAGGTTTCGACCTAGTCGATGCTTAAGTTTAGCTTAGGCTGCCATTTGAAGTTTTTTAGCTGATTTTTACGAGCATTATTGATCTGGCATGCATGTCCGTGCATTATTACAAAAAATGGCGGTCGTGATTAGCATACTGGTGCGTACAGTGTAAGCAATAATTTCTCGCAATCTATAAATTATGGGATGTTATTGGATGTGGCAGGGCTAGATTGGTCTCGACCTAGTCGACGCTTAAGTTTAGCTTAGGCTGCCATTTGAAGTTTTTTAGTTTAAGCTTCTCTTAGCACAAGGCTGAACCGAAAAGCAGCAATAACGTATCAATGGCGCTAAGACTAAGAGAAAATGGGTCGGCTCACGAGGACTTGGCTCATTTTGTCAAATTATTTAACATTTTTGTCATATAGTTTTTAATGATTGTTTGACGAAGGCACAGCAAACGGCCGACCAAAACTACTATTTAGTAATTGAGCAGCGCATGTAAGCATGATATAATATGTGCAAGGCTTGAAATTTTTGGACAATGCGTGGAATTATTCAATAAGCAAGCGGCTGAAAATGGAAATCATTTTCTCTTGAAAAGTAACCAAAAGGGTGGATAGAGACAGTGAGAGGCAGATTAAATTATGCCCACCTGTGAGAAAGTTTAACCAAGGTTGATTTGTTCAAATATGGACATAGTAAACTTGTACCACTCGCTACAAATGTGCTAATCTTGTGTTTTTGTTGTCTGTTGTTGAGCTAAAAATACTATGATTGTAACAATTAGGACCTTCTTAGTCCTATCTAAGTATCCAAAATCTTTCCAATAAATAACTGATATGGAACTAAACAGGCGCATGCATAGTTCCTCATATGCTTTCTTCGTTTAAGCCTTAACGTTCTCATCAGGCTAAGATCCCAATCTATTCAAATCTAATTATAAGTCCTATGATCAGTCTGTGGTCAACCTCAATAAACCAACGTTGCAGTATTTCCTAATCTACATGGGTTATGAGCCAGATAAGCTTTGATACCATTTGTCACAATCCAGGACCTCATCCAAAAAATCTAGTCGGAAAGTATTACTTAAGTTTTTTGATTCTATATAAGTATCCAAGATCCATCCAGCATATGAGACTAAATATATGTTTGCACATATCCTCACAATGATCATCCCATATGATTAGTTATCCATTTATTTCATAAAATATGGGAAAAAATCATTAGGTTTTCTAAAAGTCCTCATGTTATTGCAGCCATGATCCATTATCCCGGATTATGCATTGAGGAAAAAAAATAATATCCCAAATGATCAGACGCATATACGAGGTTATTCACCAACCACTGTGGTTTAGGTAAATCCTATTGCGAAAACTTCATTTTCATTCTAGATATAGTAGGTCTAATATCCATGCAGGTTCCAGTACAAAATGTAGATGAAAAAACTAGAGATGATACATGAACATTGATCATGAAATAGCACATGAATCTCAAAATTCAATGTGTCTGCACACAACCTTAAAGCGAAAATGCGATAAAACTAAACCACAGCTCTTGCATGGGGAAGTCACAGCAAAGAGCAACTATCATGTTTGGATCCATGATGTAATAACTCAGGACATCACCCAAAATGGCTAGCCGGAAGGTATTATTTGGGTTCCTTGATCCTATATAAGTACCCAAGATCGATCCAGCAAATAACTAATATGAGACTAAACACGCGCCTGCACGGATCCTCACATACTCCCTCCGTTTAAGTCCTGACGTCTTCGTCAGTTTAAGGGTTAAATCTATTCAAATCTAATCACAAATACCACGATCGGCCCATGATCAGCCCCAATGGATCCGTGCTGCAGTGTCTCCTAGTCCACATAGGTTATGGGTCGGGTCCGCTTTAATACCATTTGCAACAACCCAGGACCTCACCCAAAATGGCTAGCCGGAAGGTATTATTTGGGTTGCTTAATCCTATATAAGTACCAAAGATCAACCCAGCGAATAACCAATGTGGGACTAAACACACGCCTGCACGGATCCTCACACATGACCTAAACAATTTTATTTTAAGTATAGAAATGCTTCAATTATAATTTAAAAAAGTTTCCTTTGGATCTTTATTTCATCTAAAACTAGAAGTTAATTCAAAACTAACACTAAAATAAAAGTGATAGTTTTGAACAATATTTTGAAGGTCTTGCAAGGCCCCTCTGCTTTCCTTTTGACAGGGACCAAACCAACATGATCTGGAAGTACATCCACTGTATTGATTGTTTAGTCAATTTTTCTTTGTTAAAAATCTGGTGTACAGTCATCTGTAATAACTTTGTCATGCATAAGCACAAGAACAATCGTCCATCGTTGGGTCCACTGCACCAACCCATCATGGAGTTAGACCCCACATGATTCATATCTTCCTGAAACATTGATGGGCAAGGGGTGGTAGCTAGTGTTTTGGCAAAGTTAACATGGATTCAAATCTTGCCTCGCTTTGACTTTAGTAGAATTCTTGTTTTTGGGTGGTTTCTCAGCAATTCCTTAATTTTGTTACCTTGATGGTTCTTTAAAAAGTTCCAGCAAAGTTAATCAATTGGAAGTTTTAAAAAATTCATTTATTTCAAGAACATTTGCATAAGATGCTAGATTATTGGTACTATTTGATTTTGTTTTCTCCCTCCCTTTTTTTTTTGTTGCACATGTGAATCAGTGTAGCTCTGTTAATTGACTCCTTTTATCTTCTACATTTTTTTTTTTTTGAGTATGCTGGATAAATTATCCAATTCTTGCATAAATATATCTATGAGAGTCGGTGGACAAAATACTCAAGAGTAGGATATGAGCCACAGGTATAAATTCCTACAAAGTAGTCCCTGTATGATTCACCATATATGTCACCTCAAAGAACTGAAGGGTTGAAATCATTTGCCAGCAATCTTATAGTAGGAGATGTGAATCAAAACCTGGAGATGTAGAAGCTAAAAACCACATAACAATCATCAAGGAATCTTCTTCCTTAATGGTTTGCAGGGCTTTCAAAATTTTTGTAACTTATATCAAACCTTTCCCAACTACATGCAATTCTACTATTGAAACTGTAGCATAAAGATTCTGATTCCACTTCTAGCTATAAGAAGATCGGTTGAACTTCTGATGACAAAACCAGAACCACCATAAGCACATCTATCCCAAACTCTACCGTCGAAATTTATCTTAAAAAAATAGAGTGGGAGATAGCTTTCAAGAGAAATACATCACCTACGAGAGAGCTGGCGGAAGAGAAGCGATATATTTCCCCAACCGTCAATCTAAATATTATTTTTAATTTTTTTAATTTTTCTCTTTACCTTCTTAGTAGTTTTTCGATTTAAACACACGATTAGGTGTTTATTACACCAATACCACCCAACTCTCTTGTCATCAAGTTATCAAGATGCCGTTGGGCACACGGAAACAATATTTTGATTCTTGATGTTTGATCATCTAGTTTACTACTAGACCCCATAATTTTTACAACTAGGTCAAAGTCTTGTTTCTCAAACGTATCATTGTTTCATATTATTATGTTCTTAGTGGTCTTAACAAGTGCAGCAACTTGGCAATAATAGGTAGGGAGGTCCACAACATACCACATATATGGTCAACCAAGCTCTCATTTGTGCTTCTTTTCAAAGGAGCCTAGGTATTGCAGTGACTTCCTAGGGTATAACTAACCCTTGAACCTAGTCCTAGGCTCAGGGTCACTTCCCATTTTATGAATAAATGATACAAAATAGATATTAGTCAACAACAAAATATGTAACTACATTACATACGCCTTGTTTAATTAGTGGATTCAAACTTAAAATAATGAGCAGATTTAGATGTCATTTGCTTGTCATCCGTAAATGCTACATTAGCTTGCCAATAATAAATTAATTAGATTAGGCTCAACAACAAAGAGGTATGTGGCAAGATGACGTGCTTGTGAGCAGGCATTTTTAGAATTTTCGACAACCACCAAGCCTAAGCAATTGCTTTCATGTGCTGTGAGAAGAAGAATCTTTGAAAGGATAATTATTTAGTACGCTCATTAATACTTTAGAAGCAGACACAGCAATGCCAGAATTGAAACAAAAGTCGGAGGACCGACAACCCTCCAAGAGGAAATTGAGAACAACTCGAGAAAAAAAATTTAATACTGCAAGAATTGTATAGAGAATGCAACAAAATTAATATAAAGCTAGCTATCATCGATTTTGTTATTACTACTTGTATGCTTTTGCTCAAAAATGTTTCACGACAAATAGAGACTTAATTACAATAGGTTAACCAAGGTATGCCGAATCGGTACCAGTCGACGTACCGGTGGCAACCCGAATCGAGTCGGTATTGGTTCGGACCGTACTGAACTGGTATCGACCCAGTCTGCCATGCGGGAGCGCGCCTGCATGGTTCCCAGTGTGCCAGCGCGCGCGGGGTCACTGCCCAAGCGTTTTTCCTGCGTTTTCTTGTGTTTCACAGGCGAGCCCATGCGCACGGGATGTGTTTCCCCGCGTAGGATGCACAGCCGCCTCTTTTTCTTTTTCTTTTCTTCTTTTTTTTCTTTTCCTTTTCTTCTTCCTTCTTCTTCCCGATTCTTCTCCTTCCTTCTCATTTCTTCTCCTCTCTCCTTCTCTCTTCTCCTCTCTTTTCCCCTTTCTCCCGCAAGGTGAGCTCCCCGACGAGGCCCAGTACCGGTAAGTCTTCTTCTTCTTTTCTTCTTCTCCTTCTCTTTCTCTTTTTCTTCCTCTTCTTTCTTCCTCTTTCCTCTTCTTCTTCTCTGCACGCGTGGGCACGTTGCCTCGTGCAGACTAGTGCGAACCAAACCGATTTCACTGGTATGCAATGGAAACCGACCGGTATGGGCCGGTTCAGCATACCATGGGGTTAACCATCTTAGGACCAGGACAAAGAAAGTACTGAAATACTAATCATAGCATGTAACCTTTTTTAATATGAAGTCTTCAGTCTGTTTAAACCTAAACAGTATACCAAATGGGCTATCTTAAATCAATAGAGTAGCAGTCTTATTTAACAATAATCTATATATACTCACCACCTTCTTCATTGACGCAGTCGAGGATGGGTGTTACTGAATTTTTAGTGGATGATGGCTGAAATTGGTTGGACCCAAAGCTAATTTAGATTAGGATGTGGGAGGAAGGGATTAGGCCTGCGATTTAGATCTGAAACCTAAAGGACTTCATGATAATTCGGTGTTTAAGATATTAGAGCTTTGGTATGATGAAGATTGGCGGGGTAGAAGAAGGAGCAAAGGAAGGTGCTGCAGTTTTAATAGTAACAAGATAACTATGGGTTGAATAGAAGAGTCTTATCTCTATTCTAAACCCAATGATTTCTCGACGTCTCACCAAGGAAAAAAGAAACCTTTGGAGTCTCACCAAAGGAGGAGGAAGAAGCCTCACGCCTCTCAATCTCAAGAGCAATTGAAAACCAAAATTAATTCTTAATATTATTCTTCAACCACCCCTTTATATAGAGTAAGAGGTTAGAAAAATAAAGACTCTTACAACCAAAATTTTAGGACTCAAACTAAACATGGTCTCTTTTAAATCAAATTAATCATTTGACGAAATCAGCTGATGAAATCAACTGACAAAATCAATTGACAAAATCAGCTAATGAAATCCACTAAACCAACTATGACTCTCAAATAACTAGGACTCCTTAAAGACGCATGGACTAAGAGTTCAAATTAGCTAGGACTCTTTCAAATGACACATAAACTCAATAAACAAGACTCTAAACAATCTAGGACTCTTAGACTCCAAATAAACTAGGACTCTTCAATGCCTTAGGACTCAATTGAATTAAGCATTGGAACACTTGAACCCAATATAACTAGGTGTTGAAAATATTGGACCCATTGTGTTTCGGGCACTCCCAAGTGATGATCCAAACACGACGTACATCTAGGATGACTCAGGCTCCTACTCCTGCATCAATTCTCTTCGGCTGAGAAAAACTCGACTCCATCGATTTGGGGCTGAAGAGCTCATGCAAATCTGAATTATGGTGCAGGATCTTCTTTATATTCAGCCATGAATAATCTGAAAGGGGTCGGTTCTTCTACTTCACCAAAAATTTCTGATATCCTTCTTAGCATGATGTAATCCGCTAATTGCCTTGATCTGAATTTATAAATTCTAGGAAGGGATCTTGAAAATCAGTAAAGAAATATCGTTTTAGACTTACATAAAACTCCTCGGAACAAAGAACTTGAAGATCTTGTTTAAGGTGCTCCTTGTGCTCCTCTTGGCTTTGAATAGAAATCAGATTATTCATCTCAAAACAGAACCAACCGATGCGAACACAGTTTCATCTCCATTGCTGATCTCCGCTGAATTTTCTAAACTGACTTTCTTAGGAAACTCTCCTAAAGTTACATCAGAAAAATCATCTAAAAAAGATTCAAATTCAGATGAGATCACTTCTAAAATTTTATCTTCCACGTTGGCTTCCTCCTTGTCCTCAATCTCAGCGGGTCTAGGAAAAACTTCGGAGAAGGGGAAGGGATCTTGGCAGGGTCATCATCAGATGGTGCTACTGAATTTTTAAAATTAGCGTCAAGATCTTCTTTGAATATTTGCTGATCTTTAGTGGGACAAATATCAGCGAGGTGCCCTCGGCCACCGCACTTGGAGCAATCAAATTTGCTTCTTCTTTACGGTAGAGGACTCATTATTTTTTCACTAGATTTTGTTGTTCCTCGGTTTAGATATGTACCCTTATTTGCAGAAATTTCAAATCTTATGGATGGAAAAATATCTTGAGAAGAAGAAGTGCTTTTGTTGCTGCATTTTGAAGGTCGTCGCCCAACTTGTGGTTTGACACGGTCGACGTCGTAGTTCTGCCTCCACAACATCCATCTTCCATGCTAGGGTAGCCATTTGATATTGAACTTCATCCATCAAATCATCTTATTGTCGTTCGATATTGTAGGGATAGTATTGATCTTCATAGTAGGGATCATCATAGTATGAATCATAATAGTAGGGATGGCTTCTTCTTGTACTCATGTAGATTGATTTGCTCTGATACCAATTGACGCAGCAGGGTGTTAGATGTATGCCCTAGAAGCCAATTTTGGCTGACACATTATTAATTCTAGAATATAATTTGTACTTGACTTTATTATTATTGAATAAATGAAAGGCATCTTTTTTATTCATATTATTATTGTGTCTATGAATCGTCCAAGGAATTAATAAGATGATGATGCATATTCTCAAGAGTTGAGAATTTGAGCCATGTATCATTAGTGATTAATTTCTAAACGCTCCTGATCGATGGATCATCACGAGGACGGTGATCGATCCGATGAGATCAGTGCACACATTACTTTTCTTATGGATGGACGAGACTCGAGTCCACAGTGTGGCGACACTGAAGTAATAGTGCAGGTGCTTGTTAAGAACAAGGGTACAGCGCGTGACCAATACAAGAAGTCACTTGGATGTCTATCCACTCGTCAGTGACTTGCTTGATGTTGCAGTAGTATGACTGGTCCTTTGACCTGCGGTGCTTCGGCTACTTACAGTGAGGTTATTGTAGTTTGACTGCGCACATACATGGTCTCTAGCCATATGGGTCCATACAGTATAGATTGGCTGCAATAAGTTCACTGTAGGAGTAGGGTATGCACCTATAAAGAATCTATCGACCTTGATAGATAAGGAGAGATCCTATGTGATTTATAAGACTGAGTTCGTAAGACCTCGGCCGGGGCAGTATGCACAGTGGAGAAAGAGTTTTCCACTCTCGAACTTAAGTCGAATAAATCTTCACATATGATAGACGATGGGGTTTGACGAGTTGTCCATGACCTCCGTCCTGTAGGGATCCACGATAGTAGGACTGTATCACATGATAACTGCACCTAGAGGTTCACCATTCTATTCTGCTGGGTAGCCACTACATGCTGCTAGGTGTCACTGGTGGATGGTGGGACTCATAGGGATTATCTTGATGATCGATAAACCCTAATGAGTTGAGTTGGAATCGTTCCAACCCATTGAAAGAAGTTTTCAATGATATTGTGATAGAGATCGCAATATATCTCACTACCAGTCAGAATAGAACCTATGGGGTCACACACACTGGAAGTATTGACCGATCCGATGGTTAAAAAGTGATTATGAATTACGAGTAATCAATTCGATTGATAATAAGTTGAAGAAGGAACAATGGGAATTGATTAAATGGACTTAAAACACAAATCCTACTTAGAGTAGGATTCCTAGAGTTCTAATTGGATTAGGACTGGGAATCCTATTTGGAGTAGGACTGAGATTCCTACTTGGAGTAGGATTCCTACAATCCTAATTAGATTAGGATTTTGAATTCATCTTTGGATTCCTACTTAGAATAGGATTCTTAGAAATCCTAATTGGATTAGGACTTCGGATTCAAATAAGAGTCCTAATTAGATTAGGACTAAAATAAAAAATGTCCTAATTTGGATTAGGGTTTCTTAAGTCACAATTAATTATTAATCTAATAAATCAATAAGACTCCTAATTAGATTAGGATTGAAGAGTTCAATTGAGTCAAAATTGATTTAAGTTCTAATTGGATTAGGACTTACCTAGATTGGATCCAAATTGGTTCACCCTTGGGCTAAGCCTAATTGGATTAGGGCTTGACCACATTAGGGCATTCCAAACCCTACTTAATGTGGATTAGGGTTTACCAAGAGGGAGGGGCGCAAGCCCCTCCCCTTTTGCTTCCTTGGTGCGGCATGAAGAGAGGGGGCCGGCGCCCCCTCTTAGGAAACTAGTCTAGGGCTCCTAATTTGTAGGAGCCCTAGATGGCTATAAAAAGGGACAAGGGGCCGGCGCCCTAAGAGAATAGAATTCCTCCTCCTCCAAGCCGTGGCCTCCTCCTCTTCCTCCTTGGTCTTCAGCCGCAAGCAAGGAAGCAAGAAAGATCTCTTGGCGGTCCTTTTCTTCCTCCTTCGTTTGGGATCCAACGCAAGGGAAAGCAAAGGCTGCATCTAGCCTTTTGGATCTTCTCCCTTGATCCCTTCATCTTCTTCCTCCTCCCTCCAGCATTCAAAGGTTGATTGAAAGGGAGGTGATCAGCCATCAAAGTTATCTCTGCAAAGGAGCTAGCACCCCGGGGAGATAGAAAGCTTGGATCGGTTCCTGCTTCGTGTGGATACCCGTAGAGGCCGGGCACTTGAACGGCTTCAAGCGAACCTCCATCCAAAACCACGAACTCCAGTTTGCGGTGATCATCTACCCGCACAAGGTGAAGATCTGATCTTCTAATTAGATTAAAAGTTTTTAATCCTTATCTATCTACGAACGGTTTTTGAAACACGTTCATGCGATGAACATTGATCCCGCTTATGCCGATTCCGCCGCCATCTGATTTTGTTTTGAAATATCAGCGGCATGGGCGGGTTCTAACAGTGGCATCAGAGCCTAGGCATTGTAGATTAAGGTAAGGATTAATTATTAATAGGCTTATTAGATCTGAAAATTAAATGATCATGCATGCTGAAACTTTTCTGCATGCAGATTTTTTCTAGGGTGCTGATTTTTGCATGCTGATTTTTATGTGATAAAAAGATGATTCTAATTGTATTGTTAATGGGATTACAAAGTTTAGAATCATGATTAGCATGATCAGCAACCTATGTCATAAGATAATCAATTAGTTTTCAGATCTGAAAATTATAATTGCTGCATGTGGTGATGATCATAGGATTCAAACCCTTTTGGTATCAAATGTAATGACCTGCGATGTGATCTGTAATGTCATGTAATTTTTCAGATGCTTGCATGCATCTTATTTAATATTTTGAGAGGCCTGCGTGCCTCCTAAAAGGGAGATGTAATTTATTTTTGTTTTTATATTATATCTGGTTGTATTTCTGTGATGTGATGTACGTCAACGATCAAGTCGAAGATGATGCATGAGATGAGCAGGGGTCTAAGCGATTGATGGCGATTGGATCAAGAGTTGGTCAAGGATCGAATCAAGGAGGCTTGGAACCAATTCAAGAGTTGAAGACCAGTTGATCGATTGACGTGCATGTGCTTGTAATACGATCTAACTAGAATCCATGATCATCACCTATTTAAAGTTTAGCTTTAATTATTGCTGCGATTATAACTGCCTGCAATGTGCCGTTTGCATGTGATGTGAATGAGAGTCGGGTAGATAGGTTTACATGTGATGTAGCAAACCCAATTGAGACCTAAATTAAAACCTCCTCAATCAAGTCGAGAGTGAACCGACATGAGCAAGTCATATTAGATTAATTGATCTAATTGGTGTCTAGAAAAGCATAAAAGGTGGTTACTTAATTAGGACCTTACTCTCAGAGTAAGGGGAGCCTCCCACCTGCTTACCTGGCCAATTGTTCGATTACCTCTTATGAAGAACTCAAGTTGCAAACACTAAGACCTGATTAACCAATATTAAGTCAATAGGTCTTCCACTGTAGTAGAGCTGCTAAGGTCTTTCTGATGTTGATTTGTCTCGGCTGGATACAGTGGTCAAGTTGCATCGGGGGGCTGGACCTCTCTATAGACATAAGATGTTGTAGGGTAAAGGTGGGGTTGGGCACCAATAACTATTAGGTGAGGGCCCAATGACAACTTTATTCCTACGGTTGTACGGTGGGTCTGACTTAACTAAGAAATGGGACCAATAACTGTTAGGTGAGGTTTTCATGGCTTAGAGACCAAGTTGCACTGCAACATGCTTGAGAAGCATTGTACAAGAGTTGTACATTCATCAATCTATGTGTCACCAATAACTGTTAGGTGAGGTGGCATGTAAATCGGTGGGACCGCAGTACCCACTAGAAACCCTAGTCGTGTGGAATTTCCGTTTTCCTACCAGGGGAGTGTGAGGAATTCGAGAAAATAGTGGGAGTTACATTTGTTCTAAAAGACCTTAGAATAGATTAGGATCAAGTACAAAAGTCTAACTAGAATCTTTACTCTCTGCAGATCATAATGTCAGCCTCAAACTCTTTGACCCGTATTCTTGAGACCAACCGATTGACTGGAACCAATTACAAGGACTGGCTAAGAAACCTCAAAATTGTTTTGAACTGTGAGAAACTGGGCTACATACTTGAAAATGATATCCCTAGACTACCAGCACGTCCTACTGATGATCAGCGTGTGACGCATCAAAAGTGGACGGATGATGACATCAGAGTCAAGTGCTATATCATGGCATCCATGTCCAATGAACTACAATGCCAGCATGAAAATATGAAGACTGCTAGGGACATACTGGCACACCTGCAAGAGTTGTATGTGAGCAGAGTCGCACAGCTCGTTTTGAAGTGTCCAAGAGGCTCTTCAAAACAAAGATGCACGAGGGGTAGTCCGTCCATGATCACGGTCTGACTATGATCAAGGACCTAGAGGAGCTTGAGAAGCTCGGTATGAACATGCACAAGGAATTGCAAGTTGATCTGATCCTTCAATCCCTTCCTGATTCATTTGGTCAGTTTATAGTAAACTACCACATGAATAAGATTGAATGCACTAAGACTGAACTGATAAATATGTTGGTAACTGCTGAGGGAGCCTTGAAAGGTTCAAGGGGCAATGTCCTTACTGCTGAGTTGACTTCTGGTTCCAAGAGAAAGTCTGCTTGGAAGAAAAAGAAGCCTGCTAAGAAGCAGAAGAAAGACAAGAAGCCAAAGAAGGAAGTTCAAAAGAAAAGGGCCAATGACAAAGGAAAATGTTTCCACTGCAATGTCGACGGCCGCTGGAAGAGGAACTGTCCTTCATACCTCGAGAGCCTGAAGAACAAGAAAGGTGACACACCTTCAGAAGGTATAGACTTGCTCAAAATTGAAACTAATCTAACGGTTTCTTCTACTTCTAGTTGGGTTATAGATTCTGGTTCTAGTGCTCATCTGTGCACTACCATGCAGGGTCTAAAGGAAAGTAGAAGGCTGGCGGAAGGTGCAGTAACCCTTCGGGTTGGCAACAGGGCAAAAGTTGCTGCTGTGGCTGTGGGCACCTACCATCTGCGACTACCGTCTGGTTTTAGTTTATTACTTAGAGACTGCTATTATGTACCTGCTGCTAGCAGAAATTTGATTTCTGTTTCATGTCTAGCACAGGAAGGTCATGTTTTTACATTTGACAAAGACTGCTGTTCTATTTATTTCGAAAATAAAATAGTCGCACGTGGTTTTATGATTGACAGTCTCTATCATTTGCATATGAATGTATCTGTAAATGTGTCTGAGCAAAGAGTGAGTGCCAAAGGATCCAAGAGATCCAGGGATGAGATAAACCAAAAATATTTGTGGCACCTCAGGCTTGGCCATATTGGAGAGGACAGAATGAACAAAATGGATAAAAATGGGCTTCTCGGCTCATTGACTTCCGAGTCATATCCAGTTTGCGAGTGTTGTCTTCAAGGAAAAATGGCCAGATTGCCCTTTGTAGGACAAGGGGAGAGGACCACTGAAATACTTACCCTGGTACATACAGATGTATGTGGCCCATTCGATGTGCTAGCCAGGGGACGTTATTCGTACTTCATTACCTTTACCGATGATTATTAACGGTATGGGTATGTGTATCTTATGAAATACAAATCTGAATCTTTTGAAAAGTTCAAAGAATTCAGAAATGAAGTAGAAAAATAAACTGAAAAACCCCTTAAGGCTCTTCGATCAGATCGAGGAGGAGAATACCTTAGTGGAGAATTCCGAGACTATCTCAAGGACAATGGCATAGTCTCACAATGGACTCCTCCGGGTACACCTCAACTCAACGGGGTGTCAGAGAGGAGAAATCGGACTCTATTGGATATGGTCCGGTCCATGATGAGCTTCACTGATCTACCGATGTTTTTTTGGGGAGATGCTTTACTTACCGCAGTATATCTACTTAATAGAGTTTCCTCTAAATCCGTTCCTACCACACCGTATGAGATATGGCATGGTAAGAAACCAAGTCTTGGTCATCTCAAGATTTGGAGATGTCCGGCCTACGTCAAAAGACTACAGGCGGACAAACTAGAGGCTAGGACCATAAGTGCTCATTTTATAGGATATCCTAAAGAGTCATTAGGATACAATTTTTACGTCTCAGAGGATCACAATGTGTTTGTGAGCCGTCATGCCATCTTCTTGGAAAACCAGTTTATCCTTGATAGAGGCAGTGGGAGAAAAATTGAGCTTGAAGAGAAAGTCTCTGAAAAGCAACGAGTCATGGATTCTATCGAACCCATTAATACAGAGCCAGTACACGATGTCCCTCAACCACCTCGCAGATCTAGTAGGGTCTCCCATCTTCCCGATAGATACTTAGGTATACTAGAAGAGGATACCGAGAAAATGTTCCTAGTGGGAGATAGGGATCAAATACAGGATCCCAAAACCTACAATGAGGCGATCTCTGATATCGATTCTGAGAAATGGTTGGAAGCTATGAAATCAGAGTTAGACTCCATGCATTCCAACCAAGTCTGGACCTTAGTAGATCCACCAGAAGGTATTGTACCTATTGGATGCAAATGGATCTACAAAAGGAAGATAGGTTCGGATAGAAAGGTAGAGACTTATAAAGCAAGGCTGGTGGCGAAAGGATATAGTCAACGCGAAGGCATTGACTATCATGAGACCTTTTCACCTGTAGTCATGCTGAAATCCATCCGAACATTGCTTGCCATTGCAGCATTTTATGATTATGAAATCTGACAGATGGATGTGAAAACTGCTTTCCTAAATGGATATCTTGAAGAAGATATCTATATGGAACAGCCTCTGGGTTTCACTTCCAGTGATGGACATCATAAGGTCTGCAAGCTGCAAAGGTCCATTTATGGACTAAAACAAGCATCTCGGAGTTGGAACACTCGTTTCGATGACGCAATCAAAACGTTTGATTTCATCAAAAACGAAGAGGAACCGTGTGTTTACAAAAAGGTTAGTGGGAGCGCTGTCGTATTTCTCGTACTGTAAGTGGACGACATCCTCCTGATAGGGAATGATATTCCCATGCTAACCTCGGTCAAAGTCTAGTTGTCAAAAGAGTTCTCCATGAAAGACTTTGGGGAAGCATCCTATATTTTGGGAATAAAGGTCTATAGAGATAGATCTAAAAGGATGCTTGGCCTATCACAGAAAATGTATATAGAGGAAGTGCTGAAAAGGTTCAGCATGGAAAACTCCAAAAGGGGTCTCTTACCCCTTAGGCATGGAATTCATCTCTCCAAGAAGATGTGCCCCAACACATCTGAAGAGATTCAACGCATGAGCAAGATTCCCTATGCATCGGCAATAGGGAGCCTCATGTATGCCATGCTATGTACACGACCTGATATAGCTCTTGCTGTGAGTGTCACAAGCAGATATCAGTCAAATTCAGGTGAAGAACACTGGACAGCTGTGAAGAATATTCTTAAGTACTTGAGAAGAACTAAAGATTTATTCTTGGTCTTTGGAGGATCATCAGAGTTGAAGGTAGAAGGATATACAGATTCAGACTTCATGACTGATGTCGATGATAGGAAGTCAACATCTGGATATGTGTTCTTGTGCAATGGTGATACGGTAAATTGGAAGAGTTCTAAACAACCGATCATTGCTGATTCTACTATGGAAGCTGAATACATCGCCGCCTCTGAAACTGCTAAGGAAGGCTTCTGGTTCAAGAAATTCATTGCGGAATTGAATGTAATGTCATCAGATGCCATAACACTCTACTGCGATAATAATGGCGCCATAGCTCTTGCTAAGGAGCCAAGGTCTCATCAGAAGTCCAAGCATATAGAGCGGTGCTTCCATCTCATACGCGACTATGTTGAGAAGAAGTATGTCGAAGTGCAGAGAGTAGACTCCGCGGACAACGTGGCAGACCCGTTCACTAAACAGCTAAGTCAGCAAAAGACTGAAGTCCACCTTGAGAAGATGGGACTAAGATATATGACTGATTGGCTTTTAGTGCAAGTGGGAGATTGTTAGATGTATGCCCTAGAAGCCAATTTTGGCTGACACATTATTAATTCTAGGACATAATTTGTACTTGACTTTATTATTATTGAATAAATGAAAGGCATCGTTTTCATTCATATTATTATTGTGTCTATGAATCGTCCAAGAAATTAATAAGATGATGATGCATATTCTCAAGAGTTGAGAATTTGAGCCATGTATCGTTAGTGATTAATTTCTAAACGCTCCTGATCGATGGATCATCATGAGGACAGTGATCGATCCGATGAGATCAGTGCACACATTACTTTCCTTATGGATGGACGAGACTCGAGTCCACAGTGTGGCGACACTGAAGTAATAGTGCAGGTGCTTGTTAAGAACAAGGGTACAGAGCGTGACCAATACAAGAAGTCACTTGGATGTCTATCTACTCGTCAGTGACTTGCTTGATGTTGCAGTAGTGTGACTGGTCCTTTGACCTGCGGTGCTTCGGCTACTCACAGTGAGGTTATTGTAGTTTGACTGCGCACATACATGGTCTCTAGCCATATGGGTCCATGCAGTGTAGATTGGCTGCAGTAAGTTCACTGTAGGAGTAGGGTATGCACCTTTAAAGAATTTATCGACCTTGATAGATAAGGAGAGATCCGATGTGATTTATAAGACTGAGTTCGTAAGACTTCGGCCGGGGCAGTATGCACAGTGGAGAAAGAGTTTTCCACTCTCGAACTTAAGTCGAATAAATCTTCACATATGACAGACGATGGGGTTTGACGAGTTGTCCATTACCTCCGTCCTGTAGGGATCCACGATAGTAGGACTGTATCACATGATAACTGCACCTAGAGGTTCACCATTCTATTCTGCTGGGTAGCTACTACATACTGGTAGGTGTCACTGGTGGATGGTGGGACTCATAGGAATTATCTTGATGATCGATAAACCCTAATGAGTTGAGTTGGAATCGTTCCAACCCATTGAAAGAAGTTTTCAATGATATTGTGATAGAGATCGCAATATATCTCACTACCAGTCAGAATAGAACCTATAGGGTCACACACACTAGAAGTATTGACCGATCCGATGGTTGAAAAGTGATTATGAATTACGAGTAATCAATTCGATTGATAATAAGTTGAAGAAGGAACAATGGGAATTGATTAATTGGACTTAAAACACAAATCCTACTTAGAGTAGGATTCCTAGAGTCCTAATTGGATTAGGACTGGAAATCCTATTTGGAGTAGGACTGGGATTCCTACTTGGAGTAGGATTTCTACAATCCTAATTAGATTAGGATTTTGAATTCATCTTTGGATTCCTACTTAGAATAGGATTCCTAGAAATCCTAATTGGATTAGGACTTCGGATTCAAATAAGAGTCCTAATTGGATTAGGACTAAAATCAAAAATGTCCTAATTTGGATTAGGGTTTCTTAAGTCACAATTAATTATTAATCTAATAAATCAATAAGACTCCTAATTGGATTAGGATTGAAGAGTTCAATTGAGTCAAAATTGATTTAAGTTCTAATTGGATTAGGACTTACCTAGATTGGATCCAAATTGGTTCACCCTTGGGCTAAGCCTAATTGGATTAGGGCTTGACCACATTAGGGCATTCCAAACCCTACTTAATATGGATTAGGGTTTACCAAGAGGGAGGGGCGCAAGCCCCTCCCCTTTCGCCCCTCCCCTTTTGCTTCCTTGGTGCGGCATGAAGAGAGGGGGCCGGCGCCCCCTCTTAGGAAACTAGTCTAGGGCTCCTAATTTGTAGGAGCCCTAGATGGCTATAAAAAGGGACAAGGGGCCGGCGCCCTAAGAGAATAGAATTCCTCCTCCTCCAAGCCGTGGCCTCCTCCTCTTCCTCCTTGGTCTTCAGCCGCAAGCAAGAAAGCAAGAAAGATCTCTTGGCGGTCCTCTTCTTCCTCCTTCGTTTGGGATCCAACGCAAGGGAAAGCAAAGGCTGCATCTAGCCTTTTGGATCTTCTCCCTTGATCCCTTCATCTTCTTCCTCCTCCCTCCAGCATTCAAAGGTTGATTGAAAGGGAGGTGATCAGCCATCAAAGTTATCTCTGCAAGGAAGCTAGCACCCCGGCGAGATAGAAAGCTTGGATCGGTTCCTGCTTCGTGTGGATACCCGTAGAGGCCGGGCACTTGAACGGCTTCAAGCGAACCTCCATCCAAAACCACGAACTCCAGTTTGCGGTGATCATCTACCCGCACAAGGTGAAGATCTGATCTTCTAATTAGATTAAAAGTTTTTAATCCTTATCTATCTACGAACGGTTTTTGAAACACGTTCATGCGATGAACGTTGATCCCGCTTATGCCGATTCCGCTACCATCTGATTTTGTTTTGAAATATCAGCGGCATGGGCGGGTTCTAACACAGGGGATGGGTGTTGTTGAATTTTTTGTGGATGATGGCTGAAATTGGTTGGACCCAAAGCTAATTTGGGTTAGGATGTGGGAGGAAGGAATTAGGCCTTTAGATCTGAAATCTAAAGGACTTCGTGATGATTGGACATTTAAGGGATTAGAGCTTTGGTATGATGAAGATTGGCGGGGTGGAAGAAGAAACAAAGAAAGGTGCTGCAGTTTTGATAGTAACATGATAACGATGAGCTGAATAAAAGAGTCTCACCTTTATCCTAAACCCAATGATTTTCCGGCGTCTCACTGAGGAAGAAAGGAACCTTTGGAGTCTTACCAAAGGAGGAAGAAGAAGCCTCACGCTTCTCAATCTTAAGAGTAATTGAAAACTAAAATTAATTCTGAATTTTATTCTTCAACCTTCCATTTATATAGAGTAAGAGGTTGGAAAAATAAAAACTCTTACAACCAGAATTTTCGGACTCCAACTAAATATGGACTCTTTTAAGTCAAATCAATCATTTGACGAAATTAACTGACGAAATCAATTCATAAAATCAGCTGACGAATCAACTGACGAAATCTACTAAACCAACTAAAGATATATGGACTAAGAGTCCAAATTAGCTAGGATTTTTTCAAACGATACATGGACTCAATAAACAAGACTCCAAACAATCTAGGACTTTTGGACTCAAAATAAACTATGACTCTTCAATGCCTTAGGACTCAATTGAATTAGGCATTGGAACGCTTGAACTCAATATAACTAGGTGCTGAAAATATTGGACCTATTGTGTTTCGGCCACTCCCAAGCGATGATCCAAATACGACGTACATCTAGGATGACTCGGGCTCCTGCTTCTGCATCAGTACGTACTGAATCGGACAATACGGGCCAGTTCAACATACCATAGAGTTAACCATCTTAGGACTAGGACAAAGAAAGTACCGAAATATTAATCATACATGTAACCTTTTCTAATATAGAGTCTTCGGTCTATATAAACCTAAACAGTATACCAAATGGGCTATCTTAAATCAATATAGTAGCAGTCTTATTTAACGATAAACTATATAGACTCACAACCTCCTTCCAACTATGTATCCAGTTCTTCTTCTTCTTCTTGTTCTTCTTTCATTTCTTTTTTGGTAAGCTTCCTAGTCCTTATTTATTCTATCAGAGTGTATCTTCAACTGGTAGGACCGAAATGGCTCCAAGAAAATTTTCCTAGCTCATAGAAAACAAGGTAAGAACCATATTAATGAATGCTCTGCCCTATGGTCTTTGCATCCCTGCTTCACTTAGCCACCAATCTTCTGCTTGTAATATCAATTACTTAGGTAATACATACCGCCACTTCAAAGAATCATATTTCTTGACACATTATTAATATTTTAGGACTTATCACTCCGAAGATGGCTAGATCTGAATAATTATCAAATTGGATGGAGCCCAAGACACAAAATCAGGAAACATGGGTCAAGTATGAAATGTTAATTTGAATCACTAGATTGAGCAATATGGCCAAACAAAATCGGACTGTATCTGATGTAATTACAGCACTAAACCTATTAATCGGAGTCAGAATTGGAATAGATTGAAATGAAAATTGAAAGTGGAATAGCTGATTTTGGAAGATCATTTTTTTTAAAAAAAATCAGTTTGTTAAATTAATCTGGTAGAATGGGATTTGAATATTAGAAGAGAACTCGGAATTTAGTTTTGTAGGATTAAGACATTTCCATTTCAGAGTGGAAATGGAAATGGGACTCCCTCAACCCAACGGCTGAAGTAGAAGCCACCCATTCTCATTCCCATTCCAAAGCGCAACCCCCTCCAACCAAACATGTATCACATCAGTACCATGGACACCAATAATGCTACTATCATGATAAATTACAATCCAAACCATTGCTAACCTGAAAAAATATCTGACAAGCAACCTGTATGCCTGCCTGCAGGTTATACAAGTTGATTTCGAGAGCCTTCCAGATTTCTTAACTTCACAGTTAACAACTAAGAACGAAGAGGCCTCACATCAACGTTAGCTATATCTTAATTACTCTTGCCACTTTATGCTAACTCACTCCATAAATGTTTCAAAGAAGGAAAAAAAATATGAATTTTATTTGGCCACAAATCTCAGTGTGAGCACAAACTTCCAAATTTCTTTCTACGATTGTTCAGATAAGGCACAGGGAATTCAGAGACTGAGAGAAGAGAGAGGTGATGCAGCAATGCCGAAGCCAAGAATTCCATTCAAGTGGATCTCGAACTTTTATAAAGCAGATGCTGCAGCAATGCCTATTGTTTGCAGCTGGGCAGGGAACATCATTATCCTCTCCACCCATTTCACCAACCTTCCACCAACTTTTAAATGCTAGTTTGGATTATTTTACAGCACAAGTGCCGAGCATGGACAGGGTGAAGGCTTTCACCATCACCATCCCCATTCACAGGCGGCATGAGTACGTAGGACATGCCCTCACTCTTAGGCAGGCCCAACTTGTGTTTTAGATTTGGTCCACAGAATAGTAGGAGGATGTTGTGGTTCATAAATTGGGCAGTCGTCGTCTTACATGCGTGCACGTCATGCCCATTGATCTACTGTTATGCATTAATAAAAGAATCAAGGATATCTCTTTCAAAGATATAAGCATTAAGGGCTTTTTTTTTTTGATATAAGCATTAAGGGAACCTTAATCTATGAAATATTCCATTTTTCCCCTGATGCAACGGAGGATTCATCCACCTGAACTATACATATGTAACCAATCTCATGGAGACTGCTCTGTAGATTACTGTGACAGAGATTCTTTCTGAATTTTAAGATATAGGGATAAATTACACTTACATTCAATAATTTGAAAAACCTATGCTTACGCTACTGAGGTTTATTTTTATTTAATATTTTAATATATAACTTAACATGACGTTGTCAAACTATTAACCTTAAATAGGGTTCAAGCGCCATATTAGAAAAAATTACAAAAATAACTAAAATAATCTTAAATGACCTAACAACAAACCAACGACATAAGAAAATGTGTGTATTCTCTTTTCCACTCAAGAGTAATTTTAACTATTTATATAAGGTAAATGATTTTGTTAATACCGTTACTTTAACTAGATGCAAGTGTAGATTTTGCAAACTATTGAATGTAAGTGTAATAAACGTGAATCTTAAAAAACTTTCTGACGTTTATTCCTTATTTTTTTTTATTCCCATGAATATATTTATAATAGACTGATATCACTACAACAATAAAGGGTTTTGGCGACTCTATATTGCCGACGCTACAAAAAAGCGTCGGCAAATTTTTTTCATGCAATGGTATCCGCCGACGCTTGATAAAAGCGTCGGTAAAAAAGGTTACGCAGGAAAAAAATACGACGACGCTTAAAAGCGTCGTCGGACTTCACTCCTCCCCTCCTTCAAACCCCATCGACCCCCTAACTCACGGCGACCGACCCTCTCCGTCCTCAGCCCTTTTCACCGACCTCAGCCAATCTTCTCCGACGAACGATCCCAAATCGTGTTCCTCCGCCGCATCTCCTTCCCCTTCTCCCCCTCTCCGTTGGCCAGGTTTGGGATCTTCTTCCCCTCTCCTTCCCCTATCATATTTCCATTCACCCCTCTCCGTTGGCCAGGTTTGGGATCTCCGACAAGACCGAGGCGACCGACGGCGACGACCCACCGCAACCACGGATCCACCCCGCCGCCGACTCTCGTCGCTGCCCAGAGGAGCTCTGGAGTCTGGACCCTCCCCCTTGTCGTCTCTCCCCTCATCTCATTCTCCCCACTGTCAGCCAAGGTTTCGATACGGTACGCTTCGCTCTTTCCCCTTCTGTTCTTCTCTTCATAGATCTGGGCCGCCGAACCCTGAATTTCCTTCGATTTTTTAGGGTTCTTGGCTGTTCTCTCCTGTTAGCGTGGTGGTGGGATTCGGTTGCATGTTTATTTGTCTGGCACCTTTTAGGAATTCATGATCTTTTTCATTTGCTTCTGCTTTAATTGGAAGGAAAGTTATGAGCTGTGTTTATGATCTGTTTAGGGTTCTTTTGGGGTCAAATTCGTGTTGGTGTTGCAGGATCCAAGTAAAATTAAATTGCTGATTTGCTGAGATTTTAGGGTCTCTTCTTCTCATCTTGAACGGTGTTCATTTCGATTTTGGTGAAGTTACAACTTCGCATGCTATTATGCTAGTTTTTTCAGAGGTTCTTGATGCATTAGAAGGGTTTTGAGCGAACCATATATCTATCTATCTATATATCAATTTTCAGGTTTTGGGCTGTTTTAGATGTGCATATAAGGAGAATTTCGAGGGGAAGTTGATATTATTAGTGGTTGGGTTAATTAGACGGCCGGAGGTGACCTCGAAACTAGGTTGGAGTAGAAGTTCTTACAGGTCCAGGGTTATGGATCGTCGTGTTAGAGAGTTGTCCGGCATGATGAATGGGTTGACGTATGGTGATTCTTGCTTCAGTCAGAACACCACAAATGGTTCTAGATTAGAACAGTTGCAGCCCTTCTTGTATCATAGTAGCCATATGAACTTCCCCCAAATGTTATCTGGTACCACCAACCCTATAAACCCAAATGACAATCCTTCATCTGCTCATCATCCAACTCCCGGGGGGGATAGCCCAGAAGATTGTGAGATCTTCTCGGATTTGTTTCTTGTTGGTGAATTTTTTGGATGTTTCTTGTTGGTGAATTTGTACAAATAACTCTTCGTGCTTAGTTATTGGTCTATTTGAAACTTCAGGGAGATCATATTCAAATTAAATTAGTTAGTTATTTGTAGAAAGAATTTTTAATTTGTGTTCTGTTTCTTAAATATTATTCTTTGTTTGTCATCATACATGGTCTACATGTTCTTTCCACTGTTTCTCTCAAAGTTTCATCTATTGACCATTGGCAGCTAATAATCTTTCATGGACTCATTGATGTTGTACTTGTTTTTCAATTGATTAGCTGTTTTTACAGGAAGTTCTTGCCAGCTTGCACTAACCAATTATGCATTCTTATTGGACAGAATAATTGTGCACATGACTCATGATGTTCAAGCTGATTCTTTGGATGTCATATAAATGAAGGATGCTCAGAACTTAGATTTTGATTTAAATTGGTGGTACAATGAATAGACCAAATACCCGCAACAAAAATAAGAGACAAAAGACTGAAGATAACAATGATCCTTCCTCTGAGATCCTGAGGTTTTTGGTTTCCTCTTCTACATATTGATTGCAATAATTATCTGTGAGCGTCTTTTCCGTTGCTAATGTTTTACCTTCTTTTCCCAGGAAGGTTCATTTAACTGGTGAAATCTCGAAAGGTGATATATGCCAGCTTTATTTGGTATGGAAGCCCAAATGTCATGGCTGCCGTGGAAACTCAAAAGATTCTCCTAATTGTTTTTGTGGGCTCATACCACCACCTAATGGAGCTAGGAAGAGTGGTTTATGGCAGAAGATGCCAGATATTATTCATTCTCTTGGTCCAAATCCTTGCAAGGACCTTCGTCCATCGATAGATACACCTGCAGGGTTGACTACATAAGTCGAATGCTCATGGAAGAGGACATAGATGAGAAGGTCAATAGCTATCAGGAAGAGGCGCCCACGAAATTTTTTTTTTAAAAAAAAAATATTTTAACGACGCTTTAAAGCGTCGTTAAAAGCACGAAATTTTTTTTAAAAAATAATATTAAGCGTCGTTAAAATAAAGAAATTTTTTTTAAAAAAATAATTGTCTAACGACGCTTTAAAGCGTCGTTAAAATCACATTTAACGACGCTTTAAAGCGTCGCTAAAAAGCGTCGCTAATTTCCGACGCTTTTGCAAGCGTCGGAAAACATTTTCTCCACTGTAGCATAGGCGACGCTTTGCCGACGCTTAAGAAAGCGTCGGGATGGTTTTTAGCGACGCTTAAAAGCGTCGTTAAAGGCCAAAAAAAGCGTCGCTAATGACCATTATTCTTGTAGTGTATAATTAATCCGAATTTACCAAAAACAAGACTTTCCATGAATAGCCTAGCGTTGATATTTCTTTTCATATTTTTGATGATCTCCAGGAGGTCTAGATATTGGCGATGCAAGAAGGGCAAGAGTGATACCAAGCTGTCCCAGCAAGATATTCCAAATAGATTTAGCAAAGCTACAATGCTATAAGAGGTGGTCTAATGTTCCATTGGGTTGAAGGCAACCCCCAAGTTCCTTCCCTGTTGAGGATAGCTCTTGTATTGTGCCTCTCTTTCAAACCAAGCAACAGAAAGATTCGGATCTTTCAAAGAGTGGAGGCAGATGAAGCCATGAGATCTGGTGAATCTGTAAAGAGAAGAAGTGGCAAATGATCCAGAATTATTGTCCCTTCATACTAATTGCTGATGGTGCCAATGGATGGGCTAAGGGTCTCAAAGGATCCAAAGATTCAAGTTTATGGACCACTTTGGGCTAAAAGGGTGACCAAACTGTGATGGGCATTTGGTTTGGGCCGTCAAGGACCCTGCTCTTTCTGAATTTAATGGTCTAATTATGCCTTAACATGGGTTTGACGTAAGAGAAATTATACCCTATACCGCATGCACCATATGGCCGTGCACTATACTAATCATCTTGTCTCTTTCCTATGGACCCTATTCAATCGTGTTATCTTGGTAATTGGATATAGAAAAGAGATAAGCTAATTGGCGTGTGCATAGCCACGTTGGTGCACGTGGTGTAGGATATAATTTGCTCTGATATAGGGTGCTAATTGCTAAATAAAATAGAACCCTAGATTTGGAAGGCATAGGCAGGATCCTGAGTTGATGAGAATGATTGGTTTTAGCCAAGCCAAGTTTAGGTTTGACGTACATAGCAACATCATGCTACTACCCTGATGTATTGCATCCACCAGTTCATGCACTGGCTCAAATTCCTGAAACATATTACTCCTCACTTTCATTCAATCTAGCTGCAAAGCCGCCCACAACCTTGTTCATAGTCTTGCCACTTATGTCAGTTGATGATCGATAAAATATCGTCCTAATTATTCCAAATCAAGAAAGAATTTGGCCACCTAAACCTAAAGTTTATCTGACGACCAAGTTTTCAAAACCGAAACGCAAGTTAGCTTGGCTTGGGCTAATGTCAGTTTGAGTTAGATTGTTTTTCCACAAGATTTACATGTTTAGGCTAATTGGAGCTCGGTTTGGGTTGCATTGGGAGCTTATTATAAAGTACATGTTATTCATCAACGCAGGCTACCGAATTTGAATTGGGGTTCCATCCATTTTAATCTTTAGCTAGAGGCTTTTATAGGAGCCATTTTGAATCAAAGTCAGTTCCCTGACATATACAAGCCAAGCGCAGAACCTAATACATAGCAATAAAGGGACCATGCAAGCTATACCAAGATCTAGGATTGATTTAGGGATAGGGATGCAAATGGATTGAATTAGGTTTGGTTGTGGCTGACCAGAGTCAATATTGGCACATATGGTACAGCAACTCCTGGTAAATGTACAAGTTTTTGACTGGGGACCATCAGAACCGAGCAGCCAATGCTATTCCTGTCTACTTACAGCAGTTAAAGTGGCTGTGGACTCGGTGGTTATCTCCAGGAGAAACACGAAAACTTTTATCGTGGAGTGTTTGTTAGGTAAGGGAATGGAATCCATCTACAGGGACGCACATACACAAGTGAAAGCAACTTCCACCTTGTTGTTTTGCCCAGTACCGTGGCCATCAGAATATTACTGTCTGGACTCGAGGCTTTTGCCTATGAGAAATGAAAGACCTCCAAACAAAAGTATCATCCAAAAAAAAAAAAAAAAAAATCCAAACAAACAAGTCCAGCAACATCAACAGCAATAACTGCAAACAGTTTCGGTTCTCTTTTACCTAACATGTCGATCGGCATTGTGGGGATCCGTACGGATGTATGTTTAGTCTCACATCAGTTATTCGCTGAAAAAATTTTGAATACTTGTACAAGACTAAAAAATCAAAAAAAATACCTTCTAGCTAGCCATTTTGGATGAGGCCATGGGTTGTTGTAAATAGTATTAGAACAGACCCAGCCATGGTCCATGTAGAGTAAGATTAGCCACGAGCAGATCGTAGTACTTGTGATTAAATTTTAAATGAATTTGGACTCTAAACCTGACAAGTACGTCGGAGCTTGAATGAGATAAGTATGTAAAGATTCGTGAGGACGTGATTTAGTTCCATATTGGTTATACGCCGGAGAGATCAAGTCAATAATCTATATTAATCAGTTAATATGCATGTAAAAGATTTAACTATTCTCTTGTCTCTATCACTGGAACACTAAGGTGGGACTCTTGCATGCCATTAATATAGGAGTGGCAATTAGGTCGAGTTAGACTAGATATAAGTAAGGTCAGATATAAAATAGACCAAAATTTGTTGGTTAAATAGATAAAAAAATAGATTTGAAATTGACTATTTTATTAAATAAGTAACCTAACACGACCTACAATGAGTTAAGCATTGCTATCTCTACATAGATATCGGTGGCATTTATTAGTCTCCAAACGTTTCTCCCATAGGATCAATTGGTCTTAATAAGTGTGGAGTCTATAGATGGTGGGTTTGGCAAATAAGCCCCAAGCGTACCAAAACAAATTGCAACTTAATACAATCACGAGCAGTATGACATCCAATGTTGCAGTGCCAGCATTTCCAATTTGTATGCAAGAAGACTGCAATGGATTAGGATCAGACAAGTGAGGCATGTGATGGGTTGCAATGCAAAGAACACTCATCAATGTCATGAAATAAATAGGAGAGAGAAGAACGGTCTCAAGGCATGGCTTACTATTAATTGCTCTTTGTAAGTTTTCCGAACTAGGATGATATATTACTAGGCTTTCATTCTATGATGTAATACATATACAGAGTCCAAGTGGTATATGTAGGGCTCGTTTGGTTCGCAGGAAAAGGAGGGGGGAAAGTGTGGTCAACGGGAAAGTAATGAAATGCCTCTTGTTTGGTTGGAGTTTTCAAAGGAGAGAGATGGGAAAGTTGTATTTCCATGGGAATATGATTCCCACATTTCATAGGAAAGTCTTTCCCATGAGAAACATGGGAAAGTTACTTTCCCATGAGGTGGGAATCACTCCTTTTTTATTTTTTCCCAAAAAGACCCTTCAACATTAAAGAAGCATTAAAGAGGCATTAAAGAACTAATTTTTATTAGGGGCATAATAGGAATTATACATAACTTTCCTAGGAAAATGGATGGTCAACCAAACATAAGCACTTTGGAAATTTGTCATTTTCCAATGGTTAACCAAACATGCCAAAAATACTTTCCTAGGTATTCTCTTCCTAGGAATATGATTCCCAGGAATCATATTCCTAGGAGGGAAAATCCTTCCCGTGAACCAAACGAGCCCGTAAAGTTTTGGAGTAGGAAAAATTAATATGAATACTGAATTCTATTCTACGCAATTGATTGGTAGGATATGTTAGAGAGTGAATACTCGAATATTGATGATAAAATTTATCGAGCGATGCAATGTCATTTGCTAAGATTAATTTTTTTTACACAAAAGGAAATTAAACTGAAAAAAGTAATCGACGCCGAAAATATCATTCAATGCCCTATGTTTCTTTACATGTGAACAAATTATATCAATTTTTAAGTCGCTACACCACTGCTCAATCAAAAAAACAATCAATATTAATATAAATTATATGCAAAAATAGTAAATATTTATTTTTTTATTATTATGATCTAAACTATGAAATGTATATGCCGAACATGTACATCACAAGGTGATCGTCACTAATGAAAATAACAATTAACGTTTTCTTCCGCATCAACACCAATAAGCAAATCAAATGGATAATTTTTATCGATCGAGGAATTTTATTATTAACAAAGTATATCAATTTTTATATCGCTACACCGCTGCACGATCAAAGGAACAATTAATGTTAATACAAATTATGTGCAAAAATTGTAAATATTTTATTATTATTATTATGATGCTCTAAACCATGAAATGTATATGCCGGTCGTGATCCACATGTACGTCACGAGGCGATCGTCACTAATGCAAATAAAAATTCAAATTCACACTTTCTCTGGCATCAACACCAATAAACAAATCAAATGGATAATTTTTATCGATCGAGCCGATACAACTGTTAGCAGAGTAATAAAATTTTTGAATCATTTTGGAAAAATTAATGCATGCCAACTTTTACTCGGTAATGACATGGCTGTGCGCTGTTACAGTTATAATCTTCCGTTTGTAGTAACTCCCTAGCTGTACGCAGAAAAGAAAAGAAAGGGAGGGTGACAGGAACAGTGGTGTGGAAAATGGGTAGAACAGAGAGCTGTGTGGTCACTGTGGATCACTTCTTTCTCCGATTTAATCTCCCAGCCCTAACTCGCCGGCTCTCCTCATTGCAAGGTATCTTCCATCCCATCCCATCCCAATCTCTCGCTACAACAACGGAAAATTGTCGAGGAATTAGTTCTTTGATTGAATTTATGGGGAGCTCCTTGAGGTTCACTGACGTCGTATATTGATGTAAATTGGGTTTCGTTTCGATTGTTGGATCTGCTGATATATGGAAAATTGAGGTAGAGGGGAGTTTTGGGGCAATGGATTCCTCTTTTTTCCTCTATTTGTTTTAATTTTACTATGATTTCGTGTTTATTAGGGTGGGATTGCTGGTTCCAGGATGATGATTCCTGTTTGCTTTTTTTTTTTTTTGTAAATCTCCTTGGTTCGTTATAATTAGTTCAACTTTGTGAGTTTTGGCCCCCTTTTCTCTTCCGATTAAATTGTTTTCTTGATAATTTTAGGTGTTTTCTCCTTCAATTCCTTTGTCTTGTCAGGTTTGAAATTTGCTTCTTGTTGCCCTGTTAGTTTGCTATTTTAATCTGATTGGTATAGAAATTGATTCAGTTTTTGAGTTCTGATGGTAAGTATTCTGAATGAGCTGAGACATTTGCCTTTGTGCTTGTTTATGCTTGTGTGGATGGTGGGGGTGAACTGCAAACCAAGAAGCAAGTAGTTTGTTTAGTTTTAATGGTTGCATAAACCAAGAAGTTATCTTCCATTGCCTGCTGACAGGCCCTTTTTTCCTGGGCAGGCCCCTTCCTAGTTCATACTTGCCTTTGCCAGGGCTATGGTTCCAGTTCATAGAGGGTTGACATCAAGTTGGAATCTATTCATGTAATGATCTCATACTTCAGTATTTCAAACTTCAATCTATGAATCTGACCCCATATAGACTTAGGTTGATTTCTATGTTATATGGGTGCATCAGTAGGCATAGATTTGTGTTGGCATTAAATGGTTTGAAAGACTGACTTCTAGATGTAAGCAATTCCATAATTTTATCCTTCGATCCTTGCTCCAAGTATTTAGAGTCAACCATTTGGATCCTCATGCGCTGATCCTTCCTATTAAGGTTATTAGCATAGTATTAAAATTTCAATGTTCTTTTTCTTTGATGATCTCTTTGGTTATCGTGACCATGTTACCAGGTTGAAGCTCATGGGATTGGGTGGTTTAGTTTACAGACAACCTAATTACTTGCTATTTCATGTTGTAATCAAACCTTTATTAGAGAAACTAGGTTTTTCCTTCATATGAGCCATCACATTCTGCTTTGAGCCCATGCTATAACTTCTTCTCTTTCTAGTATGTTTATTGCCTTAATGAGCATTGAAGTATTCTTTTCTTGATCGGTTGATTTCAGGCATTTTCTTGTTGGAGTCTAAGATTTTGTGCTGGAAGTTCCAATCTCTCGTATGATTGCTTCATATTTGGCCCCCTTGTGCCAATGGGCATTGTAAGGATTAGGCCTCGGGGGCCTGGAAATGATGATTCTGCAAGACAAAGTTTTCGTACCTTTCCACTCAACGAGCTCGCGCAAGAGGAGGGATTGCTCTTGGAAAAGAACCCTGATGATGCTTTTGATGACTGTGAACCTGCAGAGGTGGGTTGTGAGTTTGTCATGGTTGAAGATCAGATATGCAATGTTCCATATGAGCTTTATGATTTGCCAGATTTAAAGGAAATTCTCTCTTTGGAGACCTGGAATTCTTGTTTAACAGAAGAAGAAAGATTTTCTCTAGCAGCTTACCTTCCAGATATGGACCGAGAGACATTCTGTATTATGATAAAAGAGTTGCTCAATGGTGATAATATATTCTTTGGAAGTGCATTGGAAATTTTTTTCAATAGATTGAAAGGCGGATTTTGTTCTCCACAAGTTTCTCACCTAAGGGAAGCTCTGCAGTTCTTGCAAAGACGGGGCTATTATCATTATCTCAGATCATATCATCAGAATATGGCTCAGAAGTTTATGGACATCAAAAGGGCATGGAGCAATTGTCATCCAAACATGAGCGTTGAGGAAAGGGTACGCATTTGGAACAATAGGAAAGATTGCAGTCCTGTTTTTTTGGTTGATCTCAATGCATTTCCTGCAGAAGAAGAGATCTTAAACAAGGGCGAAAAGAACGTGGCAACCATTCCATTGTTAAAGAAGACCAGATATATGAATGAAGGCATAAATATTCATGACCCAACGGTTGTTTTGAATGATATGGCAGCAAACAAAAAGACAAAAGCAAAGGGGGTTCTGAAAATAAAACCAATTGAAATGAACACACTGCAAAATCAACCTCTGCAACCATTTCCAAGTGAGCCATGGAAGCTAAGTAGGCGGCCACCCAAAGGTGTGTTAAAAATAAAGCCTAAATGTGATCCTCTTGGTCGGCAAGAGCAATCCAGAATGATCCAAATTCCACCAGAACAAACTACAGCTGATCTATTGGGTGTTCATACCTCTAGATTCTCCACTTCACAGTTTGCTTTTCCATGGGATAAAAGGACTTTTGATGAGAGGTTACAATTTGTACATCAGACAAGCAGAGATGGAAATACTTACAGAAGTTCTGGGTTTATAGAAAATCATCGAAGAGAGGAATTTCCAAACATGGCTGCTGGACAGAGCTTCCAAAGAAAGATAAAGATGGTAAAGGACATGAGGTCAGATAATGCCATAGAGATAAATGAAGAAGTTTTTCCATTGAAAAATAACCAGAAATTGAAGATTTTTTCTCATGAAACTAGTGGGTTGGGAGAGTTCCCCAAAGGAGACAACCTTCGAAACTCAGGTCAACGAAGTAGAGTACTTCATTCTGGTTCTGCTGACTCATACCCTATTGCTCCTGAGAATCATCAAGGAGGAAGGCAGATAACCACAGTGCATTTCACACTTTCTGAAGCAGTTTCAGGGGTCCCAATTGTTCCCACTGATGAGCACCAGGCTTTTACAAAGTCTTCTGGTCATTCAAAGCATAAGCTTAGAGATAATAATGATGGAGTATTGAAAGTGCCAAGTGTCCAAATGGCTACTTTAGGGGTCGAAAGAGAAAATCTTATGTTTCCTATAACATATAAGCGGAAAAAAGCATACAGAAAGCTTAACCTGGTCGACTCTCTCAAGCAGCCACCCTTGGTAGCCGATATGGAGCCAGTAGCGCCGAGTGGAACAGTAAACATGAAAGCGAAGGCCATCAAGATAAAGTTTAAAGGTTGGAATGATAAAAATGCTGAGTACAACAAGAAATGCTGAAATGGGATGAAACAGGGGTCTATGTCAAGTTAACCCTATATGATGTAATCGATGAGCATTTTGCTGGATCCTGCAACAAATTAATGAGGTTTCAATGATTCTGTTGGTGGGATGCTGCATTGGTTGCAAACAAGCTGCTACTAGTTAGGACTGACCGTGAAAAGCAGCCAAGCACCTGCTTCAGTAGGGCGTCTGGGAAAGATTTGCTTGAAATTTCTTAAAATGTAACATATTCAGAGCTGATCATGGTTACAAAAGAATGAAGCCACATAATAAGTGGCTTTTATATGCATATAGTTATATACATAAAGCTTAGGTATTTCATTCCTTTCTCTGGGATGATCTGTATTTGTTCTGTATCCTACTATCAGCGAGTAGGCAGAAGCAAAGCTAGTTTCTTCTTTTTCTCATTACAAATTAACTCCTGCTCATTGTACGAGCTGATCCTGGCAAAACCATGCTGAGATGTACAAGTAAATTGACGTGTGTCGATTTTAGTGTCCAATAGATATTCTTGACTCTCAGCCTTCATGACATCAGCAAATTTAACTTAAGCAAATCTCAAATCGTTTCTCTATTCACGGATAACATTATACTACATCAAACTTGATCAGTTTTTGGTTGCAGGGTTGATGCAAGCTTTCCTTTTTTTATCTTAAAGCTTCCAATTCCTTAGTAATCAGCCCTTTCATCTGTGCTACTCATCTTAAGCCCAAGGGCCAGGAGATAATTTCTGAATAGTCTGAAACTACAAGTATTAGAAAATATGTTTGATTTCTTAAATAATGTTCAGGTCTTCTGATATTTCTAAATGTGGTGATCTACTTGGTGTTCTTGTTCTCCAGACTCTCTTATTGACTGTATATGTTTCTGTCTCCTTTGGTCTGTTGGCTCTCTTTATAACAGGCGTTAATTTTGTTAACACTGTTCGTAAGACAGTCTTGACTCGAGTCTTATGTTATAATATTTTTGTGACATTTTCGTTATACATAGTTTCTGATCTTTGGAGATCTTGTACTACTTAAGTGGTAGAATCATCTTGTTTACTTCTAGGAAATCCTCGTTTGAAAAAGCATTAGTATTTTAGCATCATTAGTGTTGTTGAATCTAACTTACTTTCTTTCCTTTGAAGCTTAGGTTGTTCTGGACATATTAAAGAAGTGTTGAGAGTTGCATCAATTTAGGATAAAGTGGTGAAGAACCAATTTAGGTGGCAAGGGCATGTGGAATGAAGATTATGGACACTGCAATAAGGAGATGTGCTTCAATTTCTGTTGAAGAGTATGGTAATGATTCGTGAATCAGAATTCACAGTGCCAGACCTGAAAATTTGTGATTAGGCTTGATGATTATGATTATCAAGTATTGATATGTGAGATACCCATGTTGCTAAGGATCAAGGAAAACTGTATCTTATTCATGGAATGCATTTTCTAGGGCAGCTTGGATAGAGACTTGAGAGGTTTAATATCAATATAATCTCGACTCCTTCGAAGATAAATGTTACTCTTAAACTCCCATCGGCAATTTCATCGACCATGTAAGGGGGCCATATTCATTGAGTGCATTTTTCAGGGCACTTTTTTTTTTGTAGCAACAATCTTATGGAGACTCAATAACCTTAATCTCAACATCTATCCCTTCAAAGTAAGTGAAGACTACTAAATTGTTTTGGGGCAAGGTTTTTCCAGAGCCCCTCATCATTAGCTTTCTTCTGCTGCTATCCAAGCCTTCCCTTCTAGAAGCCTGTCTGTGCTGTATCCTTTTCCAGCAAGTGAAACATTGCCATTGATGCTCTTATTCCTTGATACTTTCTTGATATACAGTCATTTAGTGATGTTGTTTTTTTTTTTTTTTGATAAAAGCAGCATTTCATATAGCTCTAACTTGAGTACATTCAGCCATATCAAAAGAAAGTAAAGCGTACAGGGTAGGAGGAATATCTCCTACAGATGTCCATGTGACCTCCCCGGAGTGCCGGTTAACAAAAGAGGCAACCCAGTCTGCTGCACTGTTTGCCTTCCGAAAAATATGTAAAGCCCGGAAATCACTCGATTCCTGCGCTAGTCTCCGAATCTCACGGATGAGAGGATTACTATCACCATATCTGTCCGCTCCCCGAATCCACTCAATCACCACAGAGGAGTCCCCCTCAAGGCATATATGCTCAGCACGGAGTACCTGCCTCGCATAGAATACAAGATAAGCTGCATCTTGTTCCGCATGCATTTGGCAATTTGCTCCTCTTTTTCTATTCTCAAGGCTCTGAAAGCTGAACCCTGTTCCGTGATTGCCTTCTGTAATATATTCACCAGTTCTTCTGGAGAAACTGGTGCTTACACTTGAACAGATGTAGAAAATAGAAGTTTTACTTTATTATAAAGTGCCTATTTTTCAAAAATTGTTATCGAGAAATATGTTTTCAGTTCCTGTTGAAGAACTGCAATGCAAAGAAGGCACGCCACAGTACAATGGTAAGGTTGTTCCTTTATGATCTAGGTGTCATGAGTTCGAAACATAGTAGCAGCCTCGTATATAAGGATAAAGTTATATACATCCAAACCTTTTCAAACCTTGTGGTGATGGAAGCCCCGTGCACTGGAATGTTCCTTTATTTTTTTGTTTTCTTTTGTAGAAATGCAGACATTTTTTCGTTTTCTTTTGTAGGACTGCAATGGCAGATATAGAACAGCACAAATGGGAAGCTGACTGTTTTTAGCATGACAGCCATATCTGTGCCTTCTTTTTTTTTCAACTGCTCTCCATGATACAAAGCTTGTGTCGACAAACCCTACCACCGGCTGTGAACAAAGTGTGTCGTAGTGAAAGGTAGCCGTGCAGGGGTTGTCGGGAGCATGGAGGTACGCAAAAACAAGCTTCAACTCATCCTTTCAGATCTTTAGAGCTCGAAGAACCAAGATGCATAGAAGAATGGAAGGTTGCTGCCATATTTTTGATCCAAGAGAGTCATAAAATACCATTTCTCTGGGATGATCAGAAGGCCTGGCTGCTGCTGGGATTGCAGATTCTGAGGACCTCGTCTTGGAGCTCCATGGCTTATTGCTTTTGACATCCCTCCTATTATTCTGAGAGGAAGTCTTACCGTCCGGCAAAGTTAATCATGTGGTCAGCTCTATAATTTTAATGTACAGTTGAAGTTATTGATGCTCAAGAAATCATTGCACTTGCTTAGAGGGAAAAGAGGGTAAAATAAATCAGTATGACATATTATATTGCATTTTAGACAACTCCATTCGAACAACTGCACAGGAGGCTGTGCATCTCACATTCCTCTCATAAATACACACTACTTTTAGTGAATATACCACTCCATATTCACTCTCATAAACAACCAAGAAATGCATCAACTATAACTTTAAATTTACTCTATACAATCATGGTTGATGAGACCATGGCCATCCGATAAGAACTTATTCATCTGTATTGACATATTTGGTCAAGTTTCCCCAGAAAAATCCAGATGCCAAGAGTTGCAAAGTTCTGACGACATCTGGCAGATTTAACTTTGGTTGTGTTGCAGAGGAATTTAACATTAGAGATTTTTAGATCGGAAAGTCACTCGATTTGATTACAAAGAGCCATTCTCTGTTGATGATAGAAGCCAACAGTTTCTGCAGGACAGCAAACTTATATGCTCAATTGGCGAAGCAGTCTCGAAAGAACCACCTGCCATCACGGAAAGCTTAGAATCTCCTCAAAAAAACCTACAAGTCAACCTTCAAGGAAAGAATCAAAAGATAAAACATGACTCATGCTGTAGCTTCCACCGACTACCAACCAAAATATTACAAGGCAATCTGTCATGAAATAAAGATAAAATGCAACATCCTCTGTTTTTATAGGCAGGCTGGCTGGTCCCTCAAATAGCACTTTTTATTCACCATAAATCAGTGATATGGTTGGTTTTCTATTCATAGGGGAATCCATGTATAGAAAAGATGGGGGAGGATGAACATAATTTGAACAATAATGAGCATGATATTGAATTTGAACTGTTATGACCCCCCAAAATGGGAGAATTCTTGGACAAATAATGCTGCGACTTTTTGATCATGATATGAATAATTGTACAATGGTGTGGAGGCCGGTGGAATTGGCATGGCTTGGAATTAAAAACCAAATTTGCTGGAGTCATGCAAATTTGCCGACCAAGCCCATGCCAAGCTACAACCCTGGCAACTGCTAGCTCACAAACACAGCCTTCCTGCCACTGCGAAGATGTCCCAATATGACCTCCAAGACATTCTTATGCCCCGATTTCTCCAGGCCCCATCGAGTCATCTCAGAAGCCAAATGGGACTTTCTGCTGCTATTCTTCTCAAATGAGGCACCCCCACAGCTGAATGGAAAATAGTACATCCCTGAAACACCAACTCAACCATTTGGTTGGGGAGGTCTATTGTTTGGTGGGACAGATGGGTTGACTTCATTGACAATTGGTGCTTGAAGATGTGGATTCCACCGGTCAAAGATGATCCTCCCTCCTCGTCCAATCCTCCCTTGGAAGCGGTAAGGTGGTGCAACCGAACCATTCTCTGCAGGAGGATCCGGTGGCTGCACAATGCTGGCAGCAGCCAACTTATCTGGATCTAGAGGTCTTGTGAATAGCAAAACAGGTTCATCTAGGTCCTGCATTGACACCACATTTCATATCTCCAACTAAACTAGATCTAAAAGAGGTTCCAGGTGTAAAGTGGGAAAGGAGGAACATGATAGCTTTGGAGCTATTATATGATATAACAGAAGATCATAGTACCTTCTTGCGAAGCCATCCATGTGGTAAAGGTCTTCTTCTCATTTCTCGCTTCATTTGTCCTGCAGGGACCACTATCAGCTTCGAATCAGTGAAGGGTGGATTCTGCACTGCAGCAGATTGTGCACGTCGGTGACCACTTGTGGTGTCATCAGAGTCCAAAAAATCATCCTCGCTTGATCCAAATTTCCATGAATTGGATGGGAAGCCAGATAATGCAAATCCATCTTCGATAAGTTGTGCCTCATGCTGAAAGCAGTGCAGAGGTTGTTAATAACCCAAATGCTAATTCAGATCATCTCCACAAAAAAAAAGAGGCCTTCTACAATTACATCACAAAAATGAGAGAATGCCTCCATAACTTTCATCCTCTTAATATGAAAACTGCATTGACATACTCAGGAATTCATTCAGTGCATGTACTGACAGCAATGACATTTCACAAGATTGGTTGGCATCATTGATGAAATTTTTTTTGCTTGATAACATAGTAGGAACTGTAGGTGTGTCATGCCCAAGAAAGATGCCCATAACTATTAATAGATATCTCTTAAGCTACAAATCATACCAAGCTGCTGTTTGGATGTGTGGCTCCCCAGTAATGTGTGATAACCACCAGGGTCCAAGGTCAAAGAAAGGTGGGGAGTGGAGAAGTTGGCATGATAAATGGAGACTGCAAATCCCACAATCCCAAGGTTTTAGGCTCTACTGAAATGCACTTGTAAATTTTGGAATTGCAGGACTGACAGCCTCCCCTTCTTCTACCGATTTCTCCCACTACCCTCCTACTCCTTCAGTGATCCATCGAGACAGACCCTAATGCAGAGGTAAGTGATATCATTATGCCCTAGTTGGAGAGGCTCTGATTGTCCATGCACCATCCCAATTTGCTGGGTTGCATATGTTTGAAGACCCAGAATACTGAAGCTCAAACATATCTTCCAGAAGAAATGAAGGCATACGATACATGAACAGACAGATCAAGAATATAAAAACAGCACTCAGGATTTCAGGAATCAGGAGCATGCACCATTTAGTCCAGTGAAACCAAGTTTTCCTTTTTCATTGTAAATGCAGTCCTTAAACTGTCTACCGTCAGTTAGAAAACTACCATGCCTAAAAAGGTTTGCTGGGGTTCTAATCTTCTAAACATCTTCCTTACAAGAATCTCTACAATATTATTCACTCACTATGAATGAAACATTATTACAAAGAAGAATTCCTGACATTTAATCTCCAAAAGGTAGTTATATTTTCCAAGGAACTCTCTAAAATGAAACCAAAATACACTCCCAAATTAAATGAACAAATAGCAGATCCACTAAAAAATAACCATACAGCAAAACAAGACTAAAAAACAAATGGTAAGCAAATGATTCCAATTATATTTTGTTCTACAGCAACCTCACGAGTGTAAATTGTGTTGTTGAAAATGGAGGATCAATGACAGGATACATGTATTAGCCTATATGAAATACTGCAGTTACTTCAACACGTTTTGACAGATAATATGAAATCAAATTTACAATCAAGGTACGCCATACTGTACCGAACCGGGCGGTATAGAGTATATCGTACCCTACCAGTTCGGTATCAATATGCAATAGAGGGGTGTACCAACATTCGGTACGCCAAACCGACTCCCATACCGGGCATACTGACACAGTAACAGGATGGCACTGGTACAGGGCCCAGTACTGAGACGGCGTACCTTATTTGCAATACATGTAAATAAAGGTCCCTACGTCCAGTCCTAATCTTATCATTCAAAGTAATGTCACTATAGTCTTGGAAAATATTATCTTATAAAACTAAACATAAGCCCTTGTTCAGTAAAGAATGGGTGGGCAAATAAAACATACAACTATTCAGCCCTTGCCCATAAACTGCTTGTGATGAATACATTTTTCTTACAAGAAATTAAAAGAGGTATGACTCTGTTACTTTATATTACATAGACTGACCAAATTGAAGAAAGCAAGAGGAATACACAAGAAGGGATATACCCTATATTTGATTTGAATCCTTTGAAGGCTGACCTCACTCTCCATGACCTCTCGCTTCTTCTCTTCCCTCTGCATACAGAAGTAACGTAGAGAAGTTGAATTTTGTGGGCTTGCATGACTAATTACCATTGCAATATTATTAACTTTAGAACAGCAAATAAATCACTGAAACTAAACCTCAATCAAAGCCTCCAAAACTGTCCTTGCCTGATCCAAGTTACGCCTGACCTGAAGAAACTTTAAACATCAGCACTAATTTGATATATATATATATATATATATATATATATATATATATATATATATATATATATATATATATATATATATATATATATATATATATAATTATTTAATGCTAAAATATGTGCACAGATGGCGGATTACGCGATGAGAAATGCCAATATTTGTGATGCTATTATTCGATATGAATAATGTTAATATCCAACCACTAGCACTGAAAATAAGAGACAAAATAATGCTATTTTAGTCAACCAAAATTGCAACCATATGAAGAAATGATGGATGTGTATCAAGATTACATTGCCAGTATGAATATGTTTGTATGATCCTTAAAAAAGCATTAAAAGAAGTCGTTCCAAACTTCATGGTGTAAAGAAATAAACAAATAAATTGTGAAAATGAATCTAAGATTAAAAATAAAGCAGCCAATTATTGGAGCCAAACACCTATAATTTGTCCTTATGATAAAAAAAATGACATTCCTTCAGTAACAAACTTTAGAAAGGGCTCACTCTTCATGAATAAGCAGTAAAAATCTGCAAAATTATTAAATATGTGCTGAATATGAAGGGTTTGTCTGTAGATTTCCTAGAACTCAACATTTGCAAATGCACTAGCTTGTTAAAAGGAATAGCTGGAAAATCATTATATCATTCCATAACATGAAATTTATTTTTCAATTAACAAATTATACTTTTCATACTTTCTCACATGGAATGCCTAGACCGGTACCGGAACCACTAAAAAACCGGTATTTTCCGGTTTTTTAGCCGAACCGGCCGGTTCGGAGCCCGTACCGGCCGGTACCGGCCCCGTACCGGAACCACAGCGCCTCGCGCTGTGGTTTTTGAAACCACCGCGTACCAGCCGGTACGGTACCGGTACCGGCCGGTATGTACGTACCGGCCGGTACGGTACCGGTACCGGCCGGTATGTACGTACCGGCCGGTACGGTACCGGTACCGGCCGGTATGTACGTACCGGCCGGTACGGTACCGGTACCGGCCGGTATGTACGTACCGGCCGGTACGGTACCGGTACCGGCCGGTATGTACGTACCGGCCGGTACGGTACCGGTCCGGCCGGCCACCGGTACGCCGACCGGCCACCGGTACGGCGGACCTTGCTTTCTCATATTGTAAATTTAGGAACTTTTTAAAATTCTAATTTTGAGATCTAAAACACTATTGAAATTAAGCTACATAAAGCAAAAAAGTGACCATACCTTGGCCAAATCTTTATTCGTTTATCTTTAGATTCTCTTGATTCTTTCATATTTTCATTTATTAATATGGTGATATTTCAGAAGTTTGTTCAAATAAAATTCTGAAGAGTCACGGAATCATTGCAAGTTGACAGAAGTCCCTTTAAATTGAAACAGTAATGTCTTAAATGTTTTAACGATATTATATAAGGGTCATTCTGAAGTGATGAGATCTAATAGATTTTACAAGTCCTGAACTGAACAATAATCTTCTTTAGCAGTAGATTCTGCATAGCTTTCTTCTTTGTCATGCCTTGCATGAACACCCACACAACATTTATGTCACGTGAAGCAGGGATTGGTTGGCAAGCAGCATTTTTACTAAATGATAAAAGATACACAGCCTAACACCAACATAAAGCATTGAAATTAATGGCTCATGAAATCCCAAGTAAATTATGGCAGGCAGCATGCGAACAATTATGCAGGTCATACCAGTTAGAACAGTTACCACTAAAAATAAATCCATATTATCAAAGACCAAAAGTAACAACCAAACTCATACGAGTAAAGGGCACACTGGCAGTTATACAAAATCCATGAACAATTTTTTGATTAAGCAACATGCTGCAAGAAGGAAAAAAGTAGATTCTTCACCTGGCGAAGTTTTTCAAAGGATTGGACATTGTTCTCCCGCCTTTGCATCTGAACAAATTGAAAACCATAATAGTGTAAAATGACCTTAAAAGTCTCATTTTTGGGTTTAAGTTTGTACACATCGAATGGGAACATTTAGAGGATACAGCATGGTCTTCTTGAAAACCAATGAACATTTCAAAATTCAAATGAATATTTAAACTACTCTGCTTACCCTTCTTGTGTGAAGGCGGTGAGCTTTTTCTCTTGGTCTAAACACATTGTATGGATTTGTATCATTAACTGGTGGAGGAGGCTGCGCAAGCACAAAAATCAAGAGAGAAAAGTAGGTTCCTAGTTTGCCAGAAGAGTTAAAAAAGGATAAAATTCAAATTTGCTGAGAAAGTAAATGAATTAGATGAATCGTCGACAACATAACAAGCATGAAGACTCAAGGGCAATGAATTAACATTTTCTTTTAGATTTAATCATTCATTTTATACCAGTATATCTGCCAAAGGAAACAAATCTAATAGAAAATAACAAATAAAGTGGAAAAATTCAAAAAAACAAACTTTGAAGAGAAGAAGGGATTAAAGCAAAGCCTTCAGGGTTAGAGTCAACATATTCAAGTAATAAAAATATATTAGGAAAACAAGATGCTCCTGCAGGACGATTACCTTTCTCATGGAGATGGAAGACTTTTAGTTAGCAACATGAAAAACGAACTAAACTGATGATATTGATAGACGATGAAGGAAAAGGAAAGGGGATATCCAGTATACAGCTCAAGAAAAGAAGCAAATGCCAAAAATTGACATGGCAGAGACCGTTTGGTAGTTCTCTATTAACAGATACAAAGGTTTGACCAAGCACTGAGGGTGAAAATGGACCGGCTAATATCCATCTAGATTCGTTTTCGGATCTGAATCTATCCGGATATGGATATAAATTTGAGTATCCAACCAAAATCCATATCCGTATCCATATCTATCAAAGAGAAATGGACATGAATATGGATAAACAACTATCCGATCCGTATCCCAACATCCGATTCTATTTGTAATCCTATTTAATGTAATATAGTAATCATGAACTTTTAAGAAAAATAGATGACCCCATTAACATGCTATTAACTTGATTTACCTTCTACTTAGCAATTTCTTTGATTATGTGGTCATAAAGTTTAATTATCCGACTTATATCTATATTTATATCACTACTTTCAGTATCCAATTTATATCCGTCTCCATTTAAAACAAATATGGATATGAATTTTTGCATCCGACTAACATTCATATCCACATCTGTATTCGTGAAACAAAACAAACTTTAACCGAGCATCCATATACTGGTATCCAATCCATATATAATCCAGTTTTAGCCCTACCAAGCAAACTCCTTCGAAAACATCTGTAAGTCAAAGAATGCCAAGGAAATTGTACTATAATTATTCAAACTTGAACTATAATTATTCAAAGCTAAAAGGTCATGTATCTCCTTTGCTTTTATTGCAAGTCAATAATCATGTAGCAACCAACTTGAATTTGATGTTTCTTAATGGCCTTCTCGTAAAGTAGATTGGAAAAGTATGTCATCCTTGACTGGATCTAAAGTAGAACCATCAATTACCAATGGGAATAATGAATGAAGAAACTACAACTAATTACTTAATAGCATAGCTACCCAGAGATCACAAAGCCCCCCTACAAAATGAATTTATGCTATCTACAGAGACAAAGTAGATGAGACCGGAAGAAATGGGTTTATTTTTATGTATTTAATAGTTATTACAACAAACACTAAATAGCTGCTATTTAAAGCAACGACTAATATTTGGAGAGGGATGATTGCACCTGCAAGAAACAATAAACCTAGGCATCCTTGTCAAATTTCTTAACAAATACTTATTGATGATTCAATGAATCATCCTAATTGCTTCTACAACTTATTTAAAACAATAATACTGCTTTCTCAAATCTAGTTTATCTACTAAAATTTCCTATATATAATTTTTATTATTTATTTTGATTGCAAATGCTAACTTTCTGGTATCTTCTCTATAAGAAGAGATTCCCAACTTTGACCACGTCTCATATTCAGACAGAGAGGCTCCTTCTTTCTAAGGTCTTCTTATCTTCTTGAGATTTTAGGTCGCTGCTAAATTCAAATTCAGATTTAAGATATATCCTGCTTAATGTATTAGAATGGGAGTGAATCTTTCTCTAAATACAGCACCAACATACATGCCTCAATTGACCTAACTGATTATTTATTGTTTTTTGGACAAAAAGATAGCTGACTACTTATCATTCTTATATTTCATTTTAATAATATTTTAGCACTTTAAATTGCAATAGCTTTTTGAACATTAAAGACTGTACTAATTACATTCAGAGAATATGAAGTGAAGAGCTAGTATGAACATCAACAAGAATACCAAATGTAAACAAACACAGGATTTTGTAATCAAACATACGGAATATACAACTAGGTTCATATTTAAGATCTTATGGCAGTTCTGCACCAAATGCACCAGAAATCTTAAGAGAACAGGTGCCCTTCCTTGATAAGTTGATATATAAGATGGTATACAAAATTTCACTTCCTCAACATAGCATAAAATATACATGAATGAGATGCTAGAGATCACATCAATGATCAAACTGATAATATTATTCTGTTTTATATAAGAAAAAGTGATGGTACTAACCTGCAAGCGCCGCAGGATAGGTTTTTGCCATTGCTCTCGCTGATAAAAGATAATAAAGCATGCATAAGAATACAGGCTACAACAGAAACAATACCTTTTAGTAAAATCAGCACATGTAATCTATATTACATTAAGCTACAGTTCAAATAAGTCCATCACAGTGTCAGAAAAAATACACATAAATTTACCATGAAAAATAATGCCTGCAGTAATCACCTCACAGAGCATGAAACATACCTTTGCTTTCCAGTAATTGTATACAGAAGGGAAAACTGCAGATCTTACAGAGTGGGCTTGCAAGGCCTGCAACATGAGGCAACTCTAAGAAATCACAGGGGATGATTGAACAAAACGATATTAGGAAGATCTTAATCCAGAACACTCAAGCATCGTAGTTGATAACAAACTGTCATAGCAAACAAATGAAACAGGGCAAGCTCTGCTACCAAAAAAGCTTGATATTGCCATGCAACTTAGTACTGTTGCTAGTGCATGCCAAAATTGAAGGTTAGAGAGGGCAGTAGTGATTAAATAGAGTTGAGAACTTGAGATAAAGGAAAATCACTGGCTTAAGACTATAATTCTTCAATTTTGGCATGCACTAGAAACAGTGACGGATAGCCCCCAGTTTTGCCATGTGCAATGCAATCTGAAGAGTATCCCAGTAAAGGGTTTGTCCTAGAGATTGTCATTTCAGAAGTTTTCAGAAGAATGAAGCCTGCATTTGCCTTTCTGACAACCACAAGTTCATGCCACACTAGGAGTAGCCGTATTACGTCATATTATCATCCTAACTTTTCTTCCATCAAAATAGGGTCTGGTATGGAGCAAAATTCTAAGTTGACTAAGCTCCATGGAAGTCTTGAGTAAATTTTAGTGACTGATTGCAAACATGACTTCATACTTCCAACACTAGACAAACTTATGCAAAAGAGGAGGCTGCAGCCTAGAAGGCTACATGATGGATGGAAGACCTATCCTACTGGTTGCAATTTTAACTCTTGCAATTTTAACTTTTTTTGGTTGGAAAGAGTCTCGATTGAGAGGAAAGAGGACAATATTTTAAATAGGGAACCATGCTTAACTTTAATGTACAAACTACACACCAATAGGACAAATCCACAGTAACGAAACTGAAGTAGTCAAACTACCTGCTAAAGGAACTCCCATCATGAAACAAGTAGAGAGGGTAGAGGGGGAAGAAGTGAAATGGTCCCTTGCTTCAACTTTAGTTTCAGTTCATGAATATAACTATGTTCATAATTCTGGTTATATATAAAACTAATATTTGTGCAACAAAAAAAGAACAATATGCTGAGATAGATATCATTCAGTATACAAGTCATCCATCAAACAGTGGGCATGCAAGGCCCCACTCCAAACCAGTGAAGCCTCCCTAAGAGTAAACTTTATGTTATTGTGCAGATAGAGATCATGCACGTCTAAGGCATTTACTTGCTTCCCATTTCTGAGTATCCATGCATTGCATGTTCAAAGACTAGTCCATTTTAAAAGTCTACCGTGCATTCTGTTTGAGCAATCTAGAACTACAGACTGAAAATTTTGGTTCATATAAATACACCTTTTTTTCACATACACTCCAATCAATTTTAGAAAGGAACCAAATAGATGGAGTATATTTGTTACAAACAGGAATATATTTATTAGAGAAGCATCAAAACTTGACAGGCTTCACTATTGGTCCATGATTGAAAAACACGTACCGTGTATGGTACCGGTATGCTTTAATCAGCTTTTAGACATATAGAGAATGAAGTAAAAAGAAATCAAATATGTTTAACAATAGTAATTTCTGTTTTGTACAAGGGAAGGTCTGCCAGTAACAAAAAAATGATAGTCATATACGTGAATATTCAAAAGGTGACTCCATAAGATGACCAAGAAGTACCTCAGCTGCAGTATCTAGCTGTAAAAGAACAGGAACAGAAGAACCAAAAGTAGGAGCTATGATTCCTGCTCTTTCTCGAGCTTTATGATCCAAAACCTCCAACTTAAACAACAAAGTCTCAAACCTGAATTATAACCATATGTAGATGACAATTAGCATTGAGAACATGAGAGGATGTAATGTGAAACAGATACATGAAATATTTTGAAATGTTTTAAATAAACAATTGCTAGCACATTGTGAGGAAAATATTTACTTTTCCCTTAAATGGGCCCAATTCTGACAACAGACTGCCATTCTAATGTTGACACACTAACATAATATTCCATATAATTCCAAAAAAAGACTGGAAAACGTGTACAAAGACCAGTTCATCTCTAAACTGCATAACTTTGGTGCATTTCAGAAACCTGATCACTACGTTTAAATTGTGAGTTTCAAAATATGTTCTATATGCAAAAACACTAATTACATCCAGTAGATTTATCACTCATTTCTACATGTGAAGAAAATACTTACATCCCCATGACAGAGAAACTTTGAGAAACCTCCCACTGAAATGGCATTTAGACACTATCTGAGTGACCACCAAAACAGTCTTTCTAATATTGAGTAAAGATGCTCAGACTCAGCCATTGACATCAGAAAATCATAATGAAGCATTAAGAACATAGACGTACATCCAACAAATAGACACATGACGGCTTATTGATTACCAATTCATCTTGGATGCATCATTTCATAGATTTTATATTTTGTCCAACTCAACAACTTTTACATTTTACAAAAATGATTCCTTTTCACTTTTAACTTTATGTTGGACACAGAATGATGTTTACACAGGAAATATAATTTTGCTAAGATATCACTGCATAAACATAAAGACTTCCTCCCCTCATCCTATTTCTTGCTCGACTATTTACTAGTTCATACAGAATTAGAAAGCCAAATGCAAGTGATTAAAGAGCCATATCGAATGGCGAATTTGTTATTACAGACATGGAACTTTGATCAACTAGGAGTTTTAAATGTACCTTTCAGGTGCAAGGATTTTCTTTTCATGGTTGAGCTCTTGAAGCCAATCCTCATCCTCATTGTCCAGGTCATACTCAACAAACTCCCTGATCTCTGCCCTGGCTGCAAGGATGAAGCAACTCCAAATATAGTTAGCATCATTAGACACAATGGAAGGATGATTTCCAATTGAAGAATGTCAGTAACAAACCTCCTCTTCCACGTAAATATGACGGAGGCTGTGCGAAAGTGCGAGAGTAGTCTCTTTCATACGTACCCACAACATTGAATTGTGGAGTAGGTATCTCAGATGAACTTTTCTTGAGAGAATTTTGATGCATCTAAAAAATGTGAACAAAGATAGGTAAGTCATTATTCTCATCAAACACAAGCAATTATAGGAAAGATTTGAGTTTTTCCCTACTTTGTGTTTCCATAAATACTCGCATGCGCAAACCAAAGTGAATGATGCACTTAGAATTTCCAAATATGGCATTCATGCAAATAAAGGACTTATTAACTCCAGAATACCCCTCCACAACCAGAAAGATTTTCTTTAAAGTTATATGAAGGACAGAGAAGACCATAGAAGGTCTAAGCAACATAAGAAAAAATGAAAAGGCAAAAAAAAAGGAAGAAGCAGACATTCCCCACTCAAATCATCATATTTGGAGAGGCTGACTGATGGATGTATAAAATCTATGGCAATTTTTAACATTGTCTCAACTAAAAAGAAAAGAAAGGAAAAAAATAAAAGCCTCTCTAATCTTGTGAGTTCGGGCTAGATATGATGCGAAGTAGAACTTGAGTTTTCATTAGGGGTCTTCCTGCAATACAGACTTTGACATCCATGTTTGACATGATGTGCTGACTCTAGCACTGAGAAGTTATTATGAAGCAGCATGCAATTCTAGGAGTCCACTGTCTATTGCAGGCAGGCCCCAATCAGAAACTCGGTTTCTACTTGGCAGCAGACCTGAACTGCACTCCTCTCTTGTTAGCTTTGAAAATAATAGGTCTTGACATGAAGTACCAAGCTAGAACCAAAATTAACATATAATCAGATGGCTGTATAATGTTAAATACTACTCATAAAGGACCATTAAAAAAAGGTTTCTCCAGATTATCATTAGCTGTGGCTTCTTTTAAAAATGACAGAAAGCAAGAATACAACAAACAAATCCTTAGATTTGGGGGATGTCATGGCACTCTGATTCTCACAAGACCATCATTTAAAACACTCTTTCAGGAATCTGGCATATGTCAGTTCAACAAAGGTGTTTGCAAGTCTCCTAGAAGGTCAATTGCCTTTCGCCCACTTCTACAGCGAGACAATTATCACATGCAGTGCTAAATTTCCAGACAAAAACCGAAGCAACTATACTAAGAGCTAATATTTTGTCACTAATACAATTCACCTCTCCAATAAATCAGAAAGTAATTAAACGGGGGCCTAGTTAAAGATGAAAAAGGAGATCACCCTCTGAATTTAATTAAGTCTATGACAAGAGCTCCCTTAAGCATTTTGTAGCCATATAACGTGATTGTGATGGTGTCACTCTTATCAAGGATTCAATGCAATTATGAGCAAAAGAAGCATAGTCAAGAAACTCTTCACCATCCAAGGTGTCATCAAGGCTACAAGGGCATTTAGCCGGACTGCCCCTCAGGAATACCATTTCAAAAGCCTCAATCACCAACAAGAAAAGATATTGCTTTCTGCTAAAGAATATGTCTATCCAACCAATATAGAAGGGCTCGAAGAGGAGTCACCAGAATTACTCGTTTTAAAGAAAGAAGTACCTGAATTCCAGCTAAATGTGCAGCTGTATGTATGTAACTCACTTGCTAGCACGATCATCATGCCATAAGAGCAAAAGAAGAAGCAAGATGGAACTAAGGAAGATAAATTCTAGTTGCCATTCAAGCCATCAAAGTTCAATCAGCATTACCTCATTGTTGGCCTCAGGAGCAAGCCGGAGCAACTGGGAGTTGCGGGTAGAGGAAGAAGTGCTCGGTGCCTCATCATCCTCAAAGTCCTTGATGGATTTGAGGATTGGGAGCTTCTTATGGATGTCAAGGGGACGAGGCCTGAACGACAACCTACTCATGTCCGCTCATCTCCTGTGCAATACTCCCCCCACTCTTCCCCTGCTCATGCCAAGACCTCCAATGCCGCACGACAAACTCAGGACCAAACACAAGCGAGCAATTCACCACTCCAAAGCTACTAACAAACCCAGATGAAATGAATAAAAAGCGCAAAAGCAGCTCAACAAGCACGCTACCTCAGCATTCAGATCATTACAACAGAGTGCAGAGCCTACCAGACACCACCGGATTCAAAAAAGGAATAGAGAAGCAATCCTAATAAGCCCCGAGTTAAGAACCCTACGCCCAATTCCCCAAATGGGAGAAGAAGGCCTTAAAATGCGAGTTTTCCCCTGCTCGGGGATGCCCTAGTTTTCAAAAAAACCGAGGAAAACCGCACAAGGGACCGTTTGTTTTCGAATTTTCGACTCCAATACAAATCCCAACCCAGGAATCGAATCGAGAAGAAGAAAGAACGGACTCCCCTCTCCAAATTGGGGGCTTCCAGGCCGCACCGGCCCGAATCCAGGAATTTAGGGCACGGAATCTCGCGGGGAGGGATTCAGCGTTCTAGGGATTTAAAAACCGAGACGCAAATCGATATCTTTATCAAAAAAACAAGGAGAAATAAAGCGAGGAGGTGGAAAATTTCTAGGGTTTTGAGTTGCTGTTTCTAGGGTTTGAAAGGAGGGAAAAGGAGGGAAGCGACGCGGGGAAGAGCAGGGAGAAAAAGAGGGTGGTGTCCTCGGGGTTCCTCTCTCACTCTCTCTCTTCGATGCGTCGAACGACTACGAGAGATCTACGGCTGGATACGAGTATCTACGGTTGAGTATGAGGATCGTAGGGCTGAGAAGGCTCGATGGAGGACGTACATAAATACTACGGTGATTTGAAAGAGAAAGATGGCTAAATTTACCTAGGCCTCGTTTTCTCTCTCCGTGTCCGACTCGGTTTGGCAAGCAAGGATCGTGTTTTGTGGACGGATGGGCAACGGCCATGCAAGGGAAGGAGGCTAAATGAGGGCGTGAGAGGGCCTTTGAAACTTCATATAACATTATAACAATGCTTGCATCTTTTCTTTGGGGTGCCACTGGGGCCCTCTACATTAGTAGCATTTCTAATTCCTCTTTAGTGTCAAAAATCGAGGAAGATACCGCTTTTTCATTTTTTTACCTTTGGTTAAAAAAAAAATATTGCTTATTCCCAAGGCTTGTAAAATACTTTGAATAAGTTTTAGTTTATTTTTTTAAAAAAATAAAAATATGCCGAACGTAAAAAAACATTGTTAGCGTTAGGAATATATGAAGAAATGCTTATGTGAACAATTCAAGCGACTAATGCTATAATAATCCTTTCCTCTAGAACTACTCATATTGTCAATTTGGTATGAGAACATGTTGTCCATGTTCTTATAAATTTATTGCAAAATAAAATTATTTTAGTATATTATTCTTATGAGAACTTTAAGTGCAATGCATGTACTTTTCTTACTATAAATATAGCTAATTCTTGGCATATGTTTTTGTATGAAAATTAAGAGCAAAGATTATGCTATCTCTCCTTATGCTCAATGAACAATAGCAATGTAATCCAAGATTTGCTTCCACGTTTTTCTATTTTATTTTTAATTATTCAATAGTATCAAGCTCACCATTGATTTTAGGACTGAAAAGAGATTTAGATTAAAGATTGGATCAATCAATTTTTAGTTCCAAGTCCATTAATACCTTTACTTGCACACCCTTAAGCCTATAATTCTTGCCACGGTATCAAAGAAAAAGACACCAACTACTCTTTTCTTCTATACCACCATCAACTAGAGGTGGGCATTGGACCGAGCCGCCCATGGCCCGGCACGAGGTGGGCATTGGACCGGGCCGCCCCTATAATTCTTGCCACGATGTCAAAGAAAAAGACACCAACTACTCTTTTCTTCTATACCACCATCAACTAGAGGTGGGCATTGGACTGGGCCGCCCATGGCCCGGCACGAAGCGGCTGGCACGGCCCGCTTGCTACAGTAACGGACCATGCTAGGCACAGCTCATAAAAGGGGGCCGGGCTGGGTTAAGAATTTCTGACCCGCGGGCCAAGCCTGGCACGGCCCATAAGGGCCCGGGCTGGCACGATTCGTGGGCCAAGCACGGCACGGCCCGCGGGCACAATTTTTTTCCCCAAAATACCTCTCAAATTAGCCATTTTATGGCTGTTGGGAGGGACAAAATGGGTAAAAAGCCACAAATAGCTGTTATGGGCCAAAAAATAGCCGTTATGAGCCATCCATAACGGATATTTTTTTTTGGACAGGCACAGCCCGTGCCGGGCCCGGCATGGCCCGCCACCCTATGGGCCTAGGGCCGTGCCGAGCTTAGCCTTTAGGTTAAGCGGGCCGTACCTGTTTAGTAACAGGCCGGGCCAGGCACGGCCCGTTTCGTCTGTGGCCCGGTGGGCCTGGACCGGGCCGGGCCCGACACGGCCTAATGCCCATCTCTACCATCAACCATCCCTTACTTTGATCCTGTTATCGATTCCCCCACCACCCTACCCAGGCCCGGCCCGGCCCGATGCCCATCTCTACCATCAACCATCCCTTACTTTGATCATGTTATCGATTCCCAACCCCCAACCCCGCCCCCCCCCCCCCCCCCCCCCCCCCCCCGTATTATTAGTCCTCATCTTCTTTTGCATCTCTTTTGCATCATGGAGCACCACCCTCCCTCTACTCGATGCTTAACTATAAATTCCCTTCTTAGCATATTGGCAGCCACCACTTTTAGGACCCTCTTTCGTAAATCCTCCAACTCCTCCTTATCGGCCTTGGTTGTGTTTTATTTTAATCATTGTGAAATATCATTAAAACAAAAGGAGAAAAAAATGGACCAAAAAGAAGGAAGTGGATTTAAATAATAGAAATATTAAAACTCTATCTTGTCTATCATTTTGGAGAAAGTAAAAAATAAATAGCATAATTTGTTTTGCAATTCTATTAATTGAATTTGAAATCTTCCAGAAATCATTTAGGATCTTGATGTTCAAATAACATGGAATACAAAGTTTGGAAGTGGAGGGAGAGGGAGGGGGGTGATAGAGAGGGGGAAGGAGAGAGAGAGGAGGAGGAGAAGAGGAGGAGGGGCTTTCACAAAAATAAGTATTAAACATTTAACTGTTACCTCAAATCATAACCATTTACCATTGCTACAGATTAAATAAGAGACATCCATTTCAAAAATATGAACCATCCAAAAAAAATATAAGATAATGAAGCAAATCCATTGTAATCCAAATAAATTTATTGTCAGCCCCTTGATAGTGTCTTTATCCAAAATTAATAAATTGAAATTGGCCACTCATTAGTAGTCTATGTTTCTCCTTTTTAATCTTTGAATTGCACTATGATAAACCAGATTGGATGGTGCTTTTTGATTCAATCTTTCTACATTGAAACTTTCTAATAGTTATTTTTGGCTCAACTAATGTACGTGAATGTAAAATTTTTTTAAAATCCTAAAACTAAGGTTGAGAAGATTATATCTATCTTCTAATTTGTAAGGATTATATATCTTTTTCTATTTAAACAAGCACAATGAAAGTAATTATAATCATAGTTATCCATTTTTTTTTCAACTATTTGAGGTTGGCTTTATATATCCTTATTCATCAGGTATTTTTGGGACCGTCTTCGGTATTAAATTCTATGTTTAATGATGTTGACAGAAGAAATGGTTTGACCAAGAAAATAACGCATGTTTGACCATGATTATCATTGATATTCCTCATGTAGTATGAGGTGCATATATGATTTAGTAGGTTTGGATGCTCCATGATAAGAAAAGATAGAAAGTATTATGTAATCATTAATTTTTAAAATATTTCCATTTTCTTTTGTTTATTATGCAAACATCTATTTCTAATCAATTATTTCTTTTAGTAGTTGCTACATGATGTACATAACAACTTATTGTGATGCTCAAATGAAAGATAGTCGGTACGTTGCAAGAACATATAAATCTCAAATATGTGGACATCCCTCACCTAGAAATGTCATTAGTTTCAGCTATCTTGGTTTTTATAGTCTTACCAGTATTGCATTGAGAAAATAGATTTGGAGTCGTCAATTTCATCTCATGCATATGGATTGCTCGACCATTGTGCTTAGATTGCAATATGTTCAATTTTTGTTTATTTGAATTTTCTTACCAAAAAAGTTGATAACTATTACACGCATGTTGCATATTGGTCTCAACGGATCTCATCCATGCTAAGAACTAATAAAACAATAATCTTATCATATAGCATAACTATCTCATTTATCACGTATATACTATAATGATTTCAATGTTTATTACCAATTATACGCAGCAGTCACATGTAACAATAATATAAGTACTGATTATTTGAATAAATTCCTTGCTGGTTACACAATTTATTGAGAAAATAAGTTCTTAACCTTTTGTTCCCATTAATTAGTTAAAATTCTGAGCTATAGCATGAGACGAAAGCATCAAGTAATTATATCAATTAAATCTATACCTTCTTCAACATTTTGGTCTCCTGTCCACCTATTTGTTTCAACATAACGACTTGAACAATGTTTTCCTGACATTTTCTACTAGATCCTTTGATCATTACCGGTGTTGGCAATGGAATCATTTTGTACACATTCTTTTTTGAAAAAAACCACCTAACATTATCCAAGCCATCATACAGCAACTATTATTTGTAATGAGCTAAAATAATAATTTTTTTTTTTGCATGAATCTCTTAAATATCGAATTTTACATGAATATTGTTCCAAAATTGATATTTGCATATATACCCTCGTCAAACATTTGTTTTGCTATTATTCATTTTTCATCTTTATTTTTTGCATATGTACCTACGACATCTAACGCTGTTAAAAAAAGTAACGATTTCAAATTAAAATGCCTAAAATATCTTTAATGGGTAGATGTGAAGAAAAAAAATTTATAAGGCGATCGTGATGGAAGACAAAAAATTAATTTCAAAATTTTATTTATTTTTAATTAAAATAAATATGGTTTTTATTAATGGTGTTAGAAGAATTGTTATATTAGGAGCATTTATGTAAAAATAGTATTTTATAAAAGTACTGAAATAAATATAAGTTTTAAAAGAATATTTATGTAAGTTTTAATTTTTAGAAAAATATTTATGCAAAAAAATTTAATAACAAACCGTCTTTCTTTTTGTCAGTTTCGGATCTTAAAATTACCCAAACCTGACCGCATAAGTTATCGGATCCTTACATGATGGGTTTACTGGATGTTAACTCAAAAGCAATCCAACCTCCTGCCGCCAAACCAAAGTTCCAAAAGCGCTGCCCCCCGACCCCGCCTCGTCCGGACCCTCCTCCGCTCCTGCCGCGCCGCCCACCACCTCCGCCCCCTCCTCGTCCGCCTCGTCGTCGCCGGCGTCGGCCTCCAACCCCCTCGCCCTCGCCGCAGGCCACCCCGCTGCCCCCATCCTCTCCCGCCTTCCTCTACAGCCTCCTCATCCACGCCTTCTCCCGTAGGGGCCGCCGCCCCTGCGAGTACCTCACCGCCTTCTCCTTCCTCCTCAACCATGGCGGTGGCTCCCTCCCCGACCGCTTCTCCTTCCCTATTCTCGCCAAACCAGCTCCAATCTCCGTCTCGTCTTAGAAGGCCAGCAGACCCACTCCCAGGCCCTGAAACACGGGTTTTAATCCGATGTCTATGCTGTAAATACTCTTCTCCGCTTGTATTGTTCTTGTCAGGTCATGGATTCGGCTCAGAAGCTCTTTGATTCGGCTCCGAAGCATTTGATATCGTCTCTTGGAACACGATTGTCGATGGGTACGTGAAATCCGGGGGAATGTAGGTCGCCAGGCGGCTTTTTGATGAAATGCCGGTGAAAAATGAGGTATCTTGGAGAGCGATCATTTCGGATTATTCCGGGAAGGGTGAGCTGGACGTACCTCAATCCTTATTTGATAAAATGCCAGTTGGGAGGAACATCATGACTTGGAATTCAATGGCGTCCGCGTTCGCAAGGCGTGAGTTGTTGCTGTTGGCAAGGAAGCTGTTTGACAAGATGCCAATTAGGAATGTGATGTCATGGAATTCGATGGTTTCAGTGTATGCTTTGAATGGGTATATGGATTTGGTGAGGGAGTTATTTGATCTAATGCCGGAAAGAGGTGTGGTTTCTTGGAGCTGCATGATTTCGGGCTATGCAGAGTAATCATGAAGGCACTGCACCTCTTTAAAAAGATGTAACTGGAGAAGAGTGCAAAGCCCATTGAAGTTACAATGGTCAATATGCTCTCAGCTTGTCCACATCCTGCAGCCTTGGATCGGGGGATGTGGGTCCGTGCTTACATCAACAAGAACCAGATGACTTAGGATAATGACTATAGTCTAGGGTATTGATTCATATGAATGCCAAGTGTGGAAGCATCGAGACAGCTGTTAAACTCTTCCATGCACTGTCTAGAAAGAATATTTCTAGGTGGAATGCTCCGATCATAGGGTTAGTGATTAATATGGCAGCTTGTGAGTCTCTTGTAGCCTTTGAGTTGATGTAGTGATCAGGGACAAAGCCCAATGACATAACCTTTGTGGGGATGTTAACTGCATATACTCACAGTGGGTTGGCGGATGAAGGGTGCAGGTACTTTGTGAATATGTCAAAAGTTTATGGGGTTCAGCCTGAGATGAAGCATTATGGTTGCATAGTTGATTTGTTGATTCGGGCATGGTTGTTGGAAGAGGCAGAAGGGATCGTGAGAAGCATGACAATGGAGCCAGATGTGATGGTATTGGGTGCCTTCTTGGTACTTGTAGGATTCACATAGAGATCGGAATTGTAGATGAAGTGAGGAGTCAAGTTCTCAAACTAGAGCATCAGCAATCTGGTTACTGTGTTGTACTATCTAATATCTGTGCTGCTGCCAGTAGATGGGATGATGCCTCAAAATATGAGGATTTTATTGAAGCATAGTGACATCAGGATTGAACCAGAGTCTAGTTGGGTTGAATTAGATGGAGTTGCTTATGAGTTTGTTGCAGGAGATTGTTCCCATCCAGAGGCCAGCATGATATATTCCTAGCTAGATGAAATCGGGAGAAAGCTAAGACATGAAGGATTTTCCCAGTGACTGAAGATGTTCTGTTAGATTTAGGCGAGGAAGATAAAGAGACTTGGCTTTTGAGGCACAACAAGAAGCTTGCTTTAGCATTTGCCTTGCTAAGGGCTGTACTTCTGTCAACAATAAGAATTGTGAGGAACCTACAGTTATGTGGGGATTGTGACTGCCATTTATTTATAAAGCATGTGTCAAAATTACATGCACAACAAATTCTTGTGAGATATCAGATGAAGATCCATTTTCACCATTTCAAGGGTGGCCTTTGTTCATTCAAGGATTATTGGTGATATTAAAGCATTGCTGAAACCCATATTTTCTCACATGGGTTGCAATAAATTTCAAAGATTGTATTTGGTGGCGCCAACTGCTGCTAGATGACTGCATTGTGCTTGAAGTTTAAGATGCTCTTTTAGCCAGCAGAAGGAACCTTACCAAAATGCAATGAATTCAATAGCTTCTGCTGATCTTTCATCAAATAGTTTACTACAATCAGATGATCAGCTTGAACAGCTGAAGGATTTTACTCGGTACCTCATCTCAAGAAAGCTGTCGGCATCTTTAAGATGCCTTAGAGAGATCTATGGTTCCTGAGAACATGGTGAGCAATGAGGTCTCAAGGAGAGTGCGTCAGTTGCTCATATTTTGCGGGGGAAATGATAATATTCTACCTCATGTTTGGTCACCTCCCATCCATCGTGGATGTTGATATGGAATAATGGTGATAAGCCACTCCAGTACAATTTTTTTTTCTTTTTGGTGGCTTTACTTGATCTCTTGTTAATAAATATGCAAGTGGCTAGGCAGATTTTTACTAGAGTTGGGAGGAAGTTTGAACCATTCCAAACAAAAGGCACCACGTGTTTAGTAGCACAATGAGGTCTGCTTTGCTGTTTAAAAGTCAGCAAAAGACAAACTATTCCTAGAAGTTTTTGAAGCTGCAAAGAGATGATGCATCTCTATCAAAAGCAATAATACAAATCTTGACAAATGCAGAATCTTGACCAAAAGCAGAAATATAAATCTTGACAAGTATCCCTAGGACAACTAGATTTTGAGGCTTGATATTTAGGGCAGTTAGAAGAATGCAATTTCTCAAGTTCAGGAAGGCTGCTTTTCTTGTTGCTGATTAGGTCAGTGCTAGCTTCCATGCCTGTCCACCTCATGGCCAACACAGTAGTTCCGAGAACAGTGCTAATGAGGATTGAGCGGCTACTTCGGAGCTTCCTGTGGGGGTCGTATGGAGGGGGTCACGGGGTGCATCTAGTGGCATGGGAGAGCGTCTGCCTACCAGTGAGTGAGGGTGGCCTCGGGGTCTCGTCTCTGGTGGAGCGACGTGAGGCGCTGATTGCCCGACATGCAGCTCGATTCACGCTGGAGCCACAGGGATTCTGGAGTCAGACTATGGCTACCAGATATGGCCGTACTGGCACTGCAGGGGCGGTCCGCAGTGGGCGTCGCTGTTCATTCATGTGGCGAGAGATTGCCAGATACCTTCCCATGGTCGAGGAGAACACTAGATGGTTGATAGGAAATGGGCAGAGTATTGATGTGGTTGGTGACCCATGGGTGGGTGCCCTACCCTTGAGACGTTGGCCGACTACGGTTGACATCGAGGCAGTGGAGGGACTGCGGGTCTGTGACCTCCTTGTCCCGGGCGGGGTTGCCTGGGATGAGGATAGGGTGGGTTACATGTTTGGGGCACACTTAGCTGAGAGGGTTAGGTCCCTTCCGATCCCGGGGCATGTGGGTCCGGATACCCGGGTGTGGAGCACGTCGTGCAGGACCGGAGTGAGGGTGGGGGACCTCTCCCGTGTGCTCCGGCCAGAGCATGAGCCAGGGCCGGATTGTGCCTGGGTCTGGCGCCTAGGCCTCCATCCGAGGGTCGCACTGTTCTTATGGAAGGTTGCTTGGGTTCGGCTTCCGACAAGAGCAGTATTGAGCGAACGGGGTTTGAGGTTGCCCTCAGAGTGCGGGGCATGCGGAGCTGAGGAGTCGGTGGACCATGTACTGTTTCAGTGCATATGGGCGAGGGCGGCGTGGTGTGCGGCGGGGCTGCCATGGGATGGTTGGACCCATGGGGACCAGTTCTTACGAACTATTCGCGGGTGGTTGGGTAACCCATTGACTCGCCAAGAGGCGGTTAGAGCGACCTGCACAGCATACCAGATATGGCTGGCTAGGAATGCTCGAACCTTTGGTGAGCAGAGCAAGTCGCCAAGGCTCGTGGCGGAGAGCGCCCGGGCGCAGGCGGCAGAGTTTAGTTGTGCTGTCTCCTTAGACGGACTTTTGATAGCTCGGAATATCTGGGGCTCCCCTTCTGCCTCGGCAGCTTCTCACATGGTGTTTTTCACCTGGGAGCCCCCACCCCCAAGCTTCCTCAAAGTCAATTTTGATGGGTCCGTGCTGGATGGTGGCACGATAGGTGGAGCAGGTTTTGTTATTCGGGACCCTACCTCCAGGGTTGTGGCGGCAGGAGGCTGTCAGGTATTTGACTGTACGGTCCCTGGAGCGGAGCTGAGAGCTGCCTGGGCGGGTCTTCGACACGCTCAGCATGTGCTCTCAGCTAGATCTGTCATCTTGGAGGGTGACTCGGCTACGGTCATTAGTTGGATCCAGGGGGGTCTGAGAGCCGGTGCTGCCGACCATCCCTTGGTTCGCGATATCGGGTTGATGACGAGGGACGGAGGGGTGGTCCAGGCGAAGCATGTGTTTCGAGAAGCTAATGGGGCTGCGGATTGGGTGGCCACGTATGTGGCCAACCATGCCGGGAGCACCTTATGGGCTGGGGACGGGGAGCTGCCTCGGGAGCTCCGGGATGTCTTGTTTTCCGATTTTATTGGGTGTATCCGTACACGTGTTGTATAGATCGCCCGGTTTAGCAAAAAAAAAAAAAATCCACGTGTCAATGTCGAGCATTCCATATGAATTATGACGGAGGGAGATTCAACAAATGTGACTTGGTAACATTCATGAAAATTCCCTAACTTTGCTCGATCAAGCATCTTAAAATGATGGCTTTGCCCATAATTAGGTTGAGATAGCAAATTTTGCTATATATTACATTCAGATGATAAAATTTAAGTTTCGATACTGTTTAATACAAAGCACACCATCGAATCTCATACCGGTACCATTATGGTACATTATGCAGTATTGATCGGTTCGGGGTCGGTTCAGCGTACCAAAATTTTGCCTCCTGTATTGAGTCTACCTTCAGCAATGGTATGGTACTATACGCCGGATGGGTAGTATATACCGGCATAATAAACCTTGGTCTAGTATTTGTTTCCTCTCTTGTATCTTCTTATCATCTGAATGAACTTTCTCTACCTACAAGGTAAAAGAAGAATGGTAGTGACAATGCAATTGTTTGGTATCTGTCCGCCATAAAGCCTTCCATTTTTATGCACATATTTCACAATTCAGCATATCTGATTTACATTGCAAGTGCTTCGTCACACCCTTGAATGCAATATGTGATTGCCAACAACTGGCACTGCCGCCTAATAAAGCGGAGATTCAGAAGCTGAGTTTGGTGGCTCCAAATCACAAGAGGAGATCCTGTGCATCCCTGAAGCTTTTGTAGTTCGGCAACAAGCCGAATCACAAATATCAATATTTAGTCGGGGAGTTCCCCGTGATGCATATTCAGAACAATAGAAAGCAAGGAAAGATGACTGCTGGAAGCCTGGATTGGTGAAAACTTAATAATATAGTCGCTCAACTGACCAGTTGTCATCTCAAGATCCAATTAGAAAGACTGATTTTTATAAGAACAACACGGAAATCCCACTGGCAATGTCATGGCTCTACTAGTAACTTATTTTAACATATATAACATTAAAGGAAAAAAAATATCACGCGACTGCTAACTTCCCTGATATTAAGTGACAAATGATGCTACAAGCTCTCTTCCACAATTGATGTCATTTCTAGACTGCTTGTGTTTTCTGAATGCTCAACTGGTGATGCAACAATTCCTGGTTGGGCATTTTGAAAACCTGCAGAGGCTTCAGAGGCCATCTTCTGCATCTGGACCTCATTGCCAGACTTGTCTTGTCTCTTGCTTTTGGAGCTAAACTTATTTAGAAATGAAGAAATACCCGGCCTCTTTCTTTTCCTTGCACCCTCGGCCCAACCATGCAGGGTCAATCTCAAGTGCACATCAAATATAGCTTTTTTAAACATGTCACCCATCTTCATCATTCAAATATATACAACCATGAATAAGTACATGGATGGAGGCACTGAGTATAGGAAAGTCTGGAAAAGAAAGGGATGCAAGATCTTACCTGGGTGACAATAGCATACAGAGGAAGAGTGCTATAGCTGCAAAGCACTTGAACCATCACACTGTTGAAGCGATCAATCTCATCATCAGTTAAAACAACAGTGTGGGGGACTTGGAAATAGTATGTTCAATCAGGGAATTAGCAGCATCTATGCATTATACTGAATAGCAATGATAGGTAAAAATAGAGAGGACTCTGAGGTGGCTTGCCTCTATATTGCTCTTTTTTTTTTTTTTTAAAAAAAAAGAGAGAGAGAAGAGCACTCAGAATGGAGCCAACCAATACTATATCCTAAATCTAACATTCATGAGAAACTAGAATGAAATAGAGAAGTAGATGACGCAGTTATTACCCTATAATGAGTCTGGGAATGATATAACCAATTTTTTCCATGATGCAGGAGTCAAAGCCATAGGTGCTCTGCATACCAAGATAAATTAGTGACCAAAAATGGCATTTGATGTTTACACTTTTGTCTCAAATTTACTTACCCAGATCCAGAAGAAGAATGCAATCTCAAAGGAATTCTGAAATAAGATGAAATGGATTAAGTAAAGGACGATGCCAGGCCGATGAAACCAGAAAAGGTGATCAGATGGCTTCACTCTTGGTGCTTCCTGCTCATCAGCAGGTTTCTCTGCAGCCTCTTGAGACAAACGAGTAATAATGTGCTCCAGCTTTGTACCCACAGCAAGAAGAAGCTGAAATTTCCCACATCATTGATTAGCATGGTACTCTTAACATCATTGAAGTTAATCTAACAGCTTATGCACACAATTCAGTCAGAACCCAGAAGCTTAGTTAAGCACTCCAGGTTGCAACCCGAAGTGAACTAGTGCACATTCAGCCTGAGAAGAGCTATTCATAGACAACTGGTGCTAATTACAATGGTTCATTGTACTTACTATTAGTGGCAAGAAAGATAACCAGAAATATGAGTGCCACCCTGGGAAACATTAAATATTCAAATAATCAAATGGACATCAGTATAGGAAACATAAAGTACGAATTTAGGAATGAAAAAGTAAATTCACTTGTGATAATATACAGAAACCTGCATAGCTTTCATCAAAATGGAAAGAAAATATCAATCACAGGTTAAACAAGAGCAAATAAAATGTTGCCTTGGATCACAGAATTTAATGATCTACTTTCATATTGTACAGGAGCTTATCAATATCCTCTTTTCAATTTTACTGCAGATGAACTGCAGCTTTGATAATTTTCTACTTCGAAATGGATGACGGAAAATCAACTATAACTAAGCTGCCTTCCTCAAGCAGTCAAATCTTAGACTGGAATCAGTCCAAGCAATCCAGTCACAGTTAGTAATCAATCAACATGCCAAGTTTTCATACTTTAATGGTGCCCTCTTGGAGTAGAACAAGTGCACTATAAGGAATTGCCAGTGCTTAATGGAAGGTTTTATTTGTTCCTAATAAATGGTACAAACTTGATTAAAACTACCATTTTTCCTTTTCTCTTTGCAGGTGACAATAACTGTTTTGGAAATGATTTTGGGCTTTGGGCCTAAGTTTGGGCTTAGTTTCGAGCCTTGTCTAGGCTTGGGCTTGAGCACGAGCCGGGCCGAGGCCGGGCTAAGGATATACCTGAGCCCGACCCAAAATATATATGGGCTCTAGATTTAAACCCAAACCTGATCCGAACTCTTTTGAGCCCTAGCCCATAGCCCAACCCGAAGTCAGCCTGGCTTGATAAGCCTCGGGCCAGCCTGAGCCCACTTCTAGACAATAATTGTTAGAACTTAGTGAAAATGGAACTTGGATCACCTCTAATTGAAACAAGAGCTTAGATACAAAGAGAGAGGGAGGAGCATTTATGTCATTTTATTAAGCCATAAAGTGATGATAAATGATTAACGATTATTAGTCATTGGGACTTGAGGTCTGATGATTGGCACTCCTATCCTCAATGCATGTGCCAGGAAGGGATTCAAAGTTAAAAGCTTCACAAATTTGGGATAGGTGGCACTTCCATTGGTTCTCTCTCTCTCTCGCACACACAAATACATAAAAAAGTAAGAATTACTGAACTGTGCCGAATCGGCTGATTTGAGGCGTACTGAATCGGACTAGTCGGTTATTGGCATGGCTCAACATATATATTTGAGAAAAGGCTGTTGAATTAAATTAAATATTTTAAACCTTTCCTCCAAATTCAAAATTGGAATTCAAATTCAAAATTTGAGTTCAAATTCCGCGTCAACGAGCCTTTCCTCCAAATTCAAAATTGGAATTCAAATTCAAAATTTGAATTCAAATTCCGCGTCAACGGGCTTTCTGTTTCTTTTGGCCTGCGTCTGCTTTGACTTGGTCAACGGCCAAGTGTCAAGCATCCGCGCGCAAGCAAGGGAGCAAACATGGAAAGATCCCCAAAGAAAGCAGGCCAAAACAAGTGTCATGCATCCACGCGCAAGAGCAAGCATGAAATGGCCCCCCAAGAAGGAAGGAAGCATGGGCGGCCAAGATGCAACAGGCTACAGGATCAAAGAAGCACAAGAAGACATGTCATCAATCCACGGGAGAAGATTTTGCTTATTTTGACGCGCTTGAGCCTATATAAAGGGCTCTAGGGATCATTTCAAGATAATAAAAAATTTCTCTTCTCCCTATTCCAAGAGCCTATATAAAAAGGGCTCTAGGGATCATTGGGGAGAAAAAAAATTCTCTTCTCCTCATAATTTTAATTATTTTTCTGAGTTTCTTTTGAGCTATCTGCAAGTGTGAACATGCTCTTCTTTCTTTCTTAGAGGCGCATTGAAGGAAAAGACGTGGTTCTGTACTGAATCGTCATATCTCTAACTTTCCTGGGACAACGCGTCAGCGTGCTTCGATCCACAGACCATCTTATTTCATTTCTTCATTTATTATTCTATTGTCAAGTTAATTATTTGCTAGTTTATTCTTCTTATTTAATTTTTTTGAATATTAGAAATATTTAATTATTAATTTATCAATTATATTTGTGCATCTAGGTTAACAATCCAGAAAAGTTTATGTACTATTAGTACTAGATTTTAAATTGCAACATTTATTATACATTTTACCACATATTGCATGCATAATCTTGGTATGATATCACAATTACCACATATTGCATGCACAATCTTGGTATGATATCACAATTGTCATATATTGCATGCACAATCTTGGTATGATATCATAACTGCCACATATTGCATGCACAATCTTGGTATGATATCACAGATCAATCTCCAAAAATCATTGAATCTCATTATCATATTCAAAATTAGTATTTGTATCAAATCATAGAATTTAGTATATTTTAGCTATTACACATTTTTGCTAGCTTCACTGTAGTGCTTAATTTTTCAAGCAAAATATTAGATTGCCTAACCTCCAAGAGATTTATTAATACCTCCATTTGGACTCCTTACGGAGTAATTTCCAGATTTCATTCAAACGGAAATTCAAAAATTGGTTAATTAATAGGAGCTAGCTTAATATTGCACTTAGGATGAAATTGAACGATATCTAGTGAAATTATCTATTGAATAATGGTGTCTAAGAAAAGCTTGTCAAAAAGGCCTACGTGCCTAAGAAAGGTTGGTACTTAAGTGAGCCAAGTGCTCCACCACCGATCTGAAGCTGATCTGGCTATTATTCTTTGGACTTTTCAACTAGATATCCAAAGTTCAAAATAGATATCAGTGGAATAATTTGATATATACCTTCTCATTTTTCACGGGTGTCAAAACTGTGTTAAGCTACAAATCAATGGCTTCCCACACATCTAAAAACCTTAGTGCTAAACCTAAAAAGTTTGATGGTCAAAACTTTAGAAGGTGGCAGAATCAAATGTGGTTCTAGCTCACCACCCTAGGCTCGATCTCAGCCATTGGTGAGAGCACTACTGAAGTCAGTAATGGATCTAACCCATCTGCTTCACGACCTGCTACTCGCCGCAACCCAAACCCTGCTCCTTCCTCTTCCCAAACTGCTGCTGCTGCTTCCTTTACCTCCTCCACTATGACTCCAGAAGAAACCAACTACCACTATCTTCATAGAAACCTAGGAGCCCTTTCTGGTAGGCTTTATGATATTTATTATATAGCTAAGAGTGCCAAGAATCTCTCGGATACCCTAGAAAATAAATATGGACTTAATGATGCCGGGTAAAAGAGATTCAAAGCCTCTGTCTTTAGCAAGTTTAAATTTGTTGATTCCAAACCTATGAATGATCAAATCCATGAATATGAAATCCTGATTCTTCAACTCTAGGCAAATGGAACCCACCTAGATGAGTCTTTCCAAGTTGCCTGTATCATAGACAAACTTTTCTCTACCTGGTCAGACTTTACCAAGACTTTGAGCCACACCCAAAGAGCTATGTCTCTAACTCAAGTCTTAAATTCTATTAGGATTGAAGAACAACATCGCCTTAGGGAAAAATCCTACTCCTCGTCAACCTAGAAGTAAGGGTCTTGCCACTTCTGGCGCCCAGGCCAACATGGTGACCTGTGGGGCTGACTCCTCTGGGACTGCTATCAGGTCTGTTTCCTTCATACCTGAAGTTTAGATGACCTTTCTAGATACTGTCACCTTTATCTTATTAAAGCTAAAAAGGAGATATTAAATAACTTCAAAGTCTATAAAGCAGAGGCTGAAAACTAACTAGATAAAAAGATTAAAACCTTAAGGTCTGATAGAGGAGGTGAATATATCTTATTTGAGCTGACCCAGTTCTGTGAAGAACATGGGATAATTTATGAAGTGACAGCTCCCTATTCACCCCAATCTAATGGAGTAGCTGAAAGTAGAACCTTAATGGATATGGTTAACTCTATGCTAATTAGTTCAGGTGCACTAGAAAATCTTTGGAGGGAGGCACTAGTAACTGCATCTTATATCTTGAATAGAATTCCATTCAAACATAATGATAAAACCCCATATGAAATCTAAAAACATAGAAGACCTAACTTAAAATACTTAAAAGTGTGGGGGTGCTTAGTTAAAGTAAAAATTTTAGAAAATAAAAGAAAGAAAATTGGACCCAAAACAGTAGATGCAATATTTATAGGATATGCAATTGAGAGTAATGCTAATAGATTTTTAGTGTTTAACTCTCAAAAAAAATGAAATTAATAACAACACCATAATGAAAGCAAGAGATGCAATCTACTTTGAAAGTATATTTTTCTTTAAAACAAGGATAAATGATCAAATAAATACCAATAATAATTTAGGGATTGGTTCAAGCAGAACCAGATTTAGAGAGGAAGAAGAAGAAACTGAACCTAGGAGAAGTAAAAGAACTAAAATTGAAAATAACTTTGAAGAAGACTACTACACATTCCTAATAGAAGACTCCCCTACTTCTTTAGAGGATGCCATCAAATCTTTAGATGCCCCTTTCTGAAAAGAAGCAATAGATAATGAAATACAATTCATAGTTCAAAACCACACTTGGGAATTGGCAGACCTACCCCTAGGAAGTAAACCCATAGGGTGTAAATGGATCTTTAAGAAGAAACTTAGGCCAGATGGAACTGTAGATAAATACAAGGCTAGGTTAGTAGCCAAAGGTTTTACTCAAAAATCTGGGATTAACTTCTTTGATGTTTATGCCCTTCTAGCTAGAATCACTACCATTAGGATCCTTATTGCCTTAGCTTCCATTCATAAGCTGGTTATACATCAAATGGATGTTAAAACTGCTTTCTTGAATGAAAACCTAGATGAAGAGATCTACATGGACCAATACGAAGGTTTCATTGTCCCAAGTCAAGAGAAAAAGGTATGTAGGTTGATTAGATCTCTTTATGGTCTAAAACAAGCCCCCAAACAATGGCACCTTAAATTTGATGAATTAATCTTAACTAATGGATTTAAAATTAATAACACAGATGAATGTGTATATTATAAAAAAAAGAATAACAAAATTATAATCTTATGTCTATATGTAGATGATATCCTAATTTTTGGAACAGACTTAGAAATTATTAATGAAGTAAAACAATCTTTATCTCTAAAATTTAATATGAAAGATTTAGGAGAAGCAAACCTAATCCTAAATACTAAAATCATAAGGAATGAAGATGGAATAACTTTGTCCCAAAGCCACTATGTGGAGAAGATTCTTAAAAAGTTTCACTACTTTGATTGTCATCCTGTATCAAATCCCTATAATCCATCTCTTCATCTAAAGAAGAACTTAGGTGATCCAGTCAATCAAAGCTTGTATGCCCAGATCATTGGTTCTCTAGGATTTTTTGCAAATTATACCAGACCTGATATTGCATACTCTGTGAACTGACTGAGTAGATATACTCACAACCTTAATAATGATCATTGGACCGCTCTAGAAAGAATTCTCCGGTACCTTAAGGGTACCATATCTCTGGGATTATACTATTGTGGTTATCCTGCTGTTCTGGAAGGCTATAATAATGCCAACTGAATCAGTGATACGGTTGACACCAAATCCACCACTGATTTTGTCTTCCTTTTAGGAGGTGCAGTTGTATCATAGAAGTATACCAAACAAACTGTAGTGGCTAGGAGCACCATGGAATCTGAAATAATTGCCCTAGATACCACTAGCATTGAGGCTGAGTGGCTTAGATAAATGATCTATTGGTAGACTTATCTCTTGTGACTTCACCATTACCTTCTATATCTATTCATTGTGATTGCAGATCTGCTATAGATAAATGAAATCAAGAAAATGCAAATGTGAAAATGAATAGGCACTTGAAAGTGCACCATAAATCATTGAGATACAAATTAAAGAATAACTTGATTGTACTAAATTTTGTAAGATCCAAAAAGAATCTAGTTGATCAACTTACCAAAGGATTGTCTAGAACAGTAATTCTAGAGTTGTCGAGGAAGATGGGGCTAAGCCCATAAGTAAAGTCACCACGGTGATAACCCAACCTGAAAAGGTTCAATGGGTAGAAACAAGCCAGATAAGTGACTAATGAGGAGCACTATTTGTTTTCCCATCCCTAAGGCAACAATGCTCATAAAAAGCAAGGGTTAGGTTGAGTTTTTACTCTTAATGAATCCGAGACCCATGAGGCAGGGTACCTACTTGCTCGTACCCTTTTAAGGATTAACCTATATGTGTAGTCATGAGGCCGCGACTGTGGAAAGTGGGCTATTCCCTAATAACACACATGAAGAGATACCTGCGCATGGCCGTAAGGCGCAACCCGCTTCGAGCATTGTTCACGCTATATTATGTGTGCTGTTGATGAAATCTGAGCTATGGACCAAGGTTCAAGGCATAGTCCACCTTGGATCCACAGAGGTAATCAATTGTCACTAAGTGAATGTTCAAACCGAAAGGTACCTATACCTATTACATAATATAAGATACTCAGCACTTTTTTTTGATTTTTAAATCATTTAAATATTTAATTTATGTGGGGATTGTTGAATTAAATTAAATATTTCAAACCTTTCCTCCAAATTCAAAATTGGAATTCAAATTCAAAATTTGAATTCAAATTCCGCGGCAACGGGCTTTCTGCTTCTTTTGGCCTGCGTCTGCTTTGATTTGGTCAACGGCCAAGTGTCAAGCATCCACGCGCAAGCAAGAGAGCAAACATGAAAAGATCCCCAAAGAAAGCAGACCAAGACAAGTGTCATGCATCCACGCGCAAGAGCAAGCATGGAATGACCCCCAAAGAAGGAAGCATGGGCGGCCAAGATGCAACAGGCTACAAGATCAAAGGAGCACAAGAAGACATGTCATCAATCCGCGGGAGAACATTTTGCTTCTTTTGACGCGTCTGAGCCTATATAAAGGGCTCTAGGGATCATTTCAAGACAATGAAAAATTTTTCTTCTCCCTATTCCAAGAGCCTATATAAAAAGGGCTCTAGGGATCATTGGAGAGAAAAAAATTCTCTTCTTCTTATAATTTTAATTATTTTTCTGAGTTTCTTTTGAGCTATCTGCAAGCATGAACATGCTCTTCTTTCTTTCCTGGAGGCGCACTGACGGGGAAGACGTGGTTCTGTATTGGGATAATGCGTCAGCGTGCTTCGATCCACAGGCCATCTTCTTTCATTTCTTTATTTTATTATTATATTGTCAAGTTAATTATTTGCTAGTTTATTCTTCTTATTTACTATTTTTGAATATTAGAAACATTTAATTATTGATTTATCAATATATTTGTGCATCTAGGCTAACAAGGGCTTCTTCAGGTTCGTTTGAGAATTTTCGTTCGTCTCTCGATCTCTCCCATTCGCTTGCGCTCGTCTCACCCTCACCGATCGACATGATCATCCCAGCTATGCCTCTCTCCTCCCCTTCTCTCTCTTCCCCCTCCCTCCCTTTCTCTCTCTCTCCCCTTCCGTCAACACTGCCATCTCCTTCTTGAGCGCATCTGTTCATCTGCCTTCGCAATTGCTGCATCCCTAGCCATCTTCCTGGCAGCAGGAGCTCACATCTCCACCCTCCCGGCGGCCTTGGCTTCTCTCTCCTTCCACTCTCCCTCTCCCTCCCTCTCTCTCTCTCTCTTCCTCCATCTTTTTCTCCCTCTCCCCTTCCTTCTCTTTATTGCAGTATGCTCCAGCATGGCACTTTGCGGACCTATACCGTACTGTACCAGTAGCCAACTGGTACAGGTCATGGTACCAGTTCGGTGAACCTTACAAAAAAATAAATATAATAGCAAATAAAAGATATATATATCCAATCATTTTACCAATTTTGGTATCTAAACTACAAAAAAATAACAGTATAATTATACAAATATGGACACTTTAATAACTACATTATATTAGAACAGTAATGAAGAACTCTAATTATTATCCATCAAGCATACAAAGAACTATTTACTTGTAGATATGGTAAATTATCAGTGAATTTTATAACCAAGCAGTTAGATAAATATTGTTCTAATAATTGCCCTTTTAATCTATAGAACTGTGCTGGGTCAGAACACCACTTCCAGAAGAAAATTGTAGAAAGCAAAGATGAGAAAATTGTGCATCATTTGAAATCTTACAATAGAGATATTGACAAACTATATGATGTTAAAATAATAGAAGCTACAGCTCATCGCTTTCAGCATACCATTCACATTCAGCAAAAGGAAAATGATGACAAAGAGCCACAGATACCAGCTGCATGCAGAAAAAGTTTAGATTTAGTGAAGATTGTTAAATAAGGGTTAGAAACAGAATTCTTTCTTATGGACTACTACCTTATACCAACGACTATCTTAAAATCATCTTCAAGTGTGAGCATCATGTACTTGTAAAAATCAAAGTTCGTGTTTGAACTGCAGTGTCTCTGGATTTCAAGCAATATATATAGAGTTCATTGTCTAAAAGAAAAAACTAAATGAGCATAGAATCAGCACTGGCAACAAAATGAGGGGAAAAAAAATATAAAACCAATAATCACCATTCCAATAATCAAGGCTTACCATGATAAACCCTGATCGTAGTGCTCTATAATCTGCTTTGGTAACAGAGGCATAAAACTGCTTGATGAATGACATCTACAATGAAATATGAAATTAAGAGAACCATTTCTCAGAATCAAATTATTCAAGACAAATTTATATTTTACGAGAACTATTTATCCTCAGTCAGTTAAGTATCATACTAAAATGTTGCCTAAGAAAAATATAACTGCCAATCAAAAGAAAATAAGAGGGAAGGGTCATTAGCTACGCTATGGTACAATACCATGGTTCTGTTTCATCATTCCACGTATACAAAGTTATTAGCAAATTAATAATAAAACAATATAAATATATTAAGTCTTTAAGAAGGCCCAAATAATATATGAAAGGAAAAGACTCAAGCGAATCCGGACATATTTACTAAAACCCAGAAAATCTATTGGGAAAATTTAAAGGATTCCTATGGATGCATGGGCTATCATCTAAAAGGATGCTCCCAATCTTCTACTGTTGTTAAACAACTCATCTCAAGATTACAAGGTATTGATTTCGACGCATGGACTACCCAAAAGAAAAAAGTTACCCAAAAGAAAAAAACTATTGAGGAAAATAAGACATGGATCATAAGATGACCCACCTCCATAAACTAAAATATAAGAAGAAGAAAATTCTTGTTCCCCTAGGTTAACACAAAGTGATTCGATGAACAAGCAATATTGTATGGTCTCTTTTCATATAAAATTTTATTTATAAACTATTATAGCTAAGCGGTGACCTTTTGGTGTAACGATTCAACAAATACTTCAATTAAATAAAAAGATTAGCACTCCCATGTGTACATAATCAATTATCATGCAAGATGAGTATAGCAACTCACTGTCCAGCTTATGACCACTGACTTTGTCCAAACTCCGACAGCACGCTCCATAATAAACTTAGTGTGAGAATGAGCATGGCTTGATGCTACAAAATGATGTCATCAGGCATCACATATAAAACAGCCACTCATCAGTAATTGTCTATATAAAATTTAAGGGTCACAAACAATACATAAAAGACATTACATCTTTCTCTCTTTGAATTCTCTTTCCTGATTTTGTCCTCCCAATGCTTCCATTTTCTGATCTACAGAAGTGACCAAAGAATTGAGTCAATTCATATAGAATGGAAGGAGATGTATGTACATGTCAACCCCCCACTACCTTTACTCCTCCTAGAACCATGGTAGTGGCACAAAACACAACATGGACGACTGCAAGGACAAAGATAAAGATATGCAGTTGATGCAATGCTTCAAGAGACAGCAATGGAACTTTGCCCTGAGATCAAATCATGGAGGATCACTAAAATTAGTCACTACTCATACTTATCGGTTCTGTAGAGATTATAATATAAAAACATGGTAACGTTAATAAACACAGTCAACATCAGTGTAGGACATTCCTCTCTTTTATTGATATGGAACGCTTGACTTATTAGGTGATTTTAACGATCCTCTCATACTTAGTTACTATATATATGATAAAGAAAAATGATATAATACACAGGTACTACAAATCTATGCAACAAAGCAGAAACATATAGACCTGTTTTTTTAAAGTGCTTTTATGCATCTAACAAGCAAATACAAATCAATTTCTTCTAGAAACAGCATCGTTGTTATGTTTGATTTAATAGTTTGACAAAAATCTATTGTCAAAAAAATTGGTACAAAAGAATTGACATGAGTGCTGCATATTCAGATATTCTTAAGTGATGAGGGAAAGGTAAACTTCCAGCCAAGATACGCCATACCGTTACTGAACTGAGCAGTACGAAGCGTGCCGTACCATACCAGTACCAAGCCGATACATAGTATGAGGGGTGTGCCAACACTGGGTACGCCGAATCAGCCCCCATACCAGGCATACTAACACAGTAGCAGGGTGGCACCGATACGGAGCCAGTACCGAGACAGTGTACCTTGCTCCCAGCTAAATGCATATGCATACCAAAATACCCATAAATTCACCATGCAAAGGCAAACAGATAGATACATATGCATGTGGATTATAATACTCTTGTCAAAGCATTGAAACATCACCTCATATAAAACATTTTAAGTTCCCATGTTAACTAATTATTCTTTAAATAGATAACATATATCAGACAATATTCAGGAGAAAGCAATCTTTGTGCATTTGATGGACCAAAAAATAAACCATTCTATGTAATTTATCTCAAGATGTTACAAAATAATTGGGGTTTACACACACAAAGAGAACTACTGACATGTTCAATAACCAAGTAACTAGCGCAAAGCAACATCATCAGACAATTTCCAATCAGCTCAACTTTTAGCACTAATTATCACAAAGAGAACTTCCTTTATGTAAAGTGAAAAAACAAAGAAATTAATTTCAACTCTTACCTTTTGTTTAAATCAATCTACCATCTTCATCCATCCTTGACAAAGGAGCATAAAATCGTTGACACAAAGAAGACATTAAAATTTTAAACATCTTGATATTTCAATCTTGAATTGCCAAAACTAAATTAAAAACTTTATTTTTGTATGCCATGATTTAATTTATGTCAACTTATCTGTTGTTACTTCTAAGAATTGTTTCATGGCGTACAAACAAGAAAGTTTCCTGAAGTATCTTGTCTTATCATGAAGTATCACATTATTTAATATTGCTAGTTCACTTCTCTCAAAATTATTGCTAGTTATCTGTATAATGCAAATTCTGACATTTCATGGTAAAATAGGCTTGGATACCATCGCTAGCTGCATTCATCCTTGATCTGGGAACAAGAACCTCATAGATACAAGAAAATGTTATAAAACATACAACTTCTGATATTTAAAGTCGAATTGATTAAAACTACAATTGAAGTAAATATAAATATAAAAACTATGTGTAAATCATTTCACATAGAACATAATTGTCTAGAAGTGTTTCATCCTATCATGAAGTATTGCAATATCTAATATCATTAACACTCTTTAAAGTTTAAACCCAACTTCTGAAGTATCTTGATAATACAAGCTTGGATGCAATGCACCTCATTTGCTAAAGCATCTTACCTTTCCATAGCATACTAGTTGCCTCATTGATATGCACATATAATATGCTACATCTGACACATATTTTCTTTTAACCGTTTCGTGCAGATAGACCAGTTATTTACTATATAACCTATGATAAATACTTATATTTATATGGTCCACAATAGAAATTGATTCACTTAAACATTTGTTCAGAAATCCTTCCAAATAATTTTATTCCTTTCACAGGAATCCACGAACAAGCAAGTTTTCAAATGTACCTGTCTTTTGCAAAATTCAGAATCAGAACTCTCCGACAAAAGTCTCCGGCTATGCCTTCTTAGTCCATGTGACAAAGCCTTACCATGATGGAGCTCATGCTCAGGGGCAAAGCCTTCCTTCTTGCAAGGAAGCATGTACATTGAAATACTTGCTGGGATGCATATGTGGCTGATTGTATGTTGAAAGACAGTTAACAGGAGGGATATAAAACCAAGAAGCATTAACTCTGCATCCATACAAGCATAAACAAGTATTTTGTCAGTGATGGTCCTTAACATATTATTGGCACAAAGGAAGTTATGCACCATGAACTCAATTACTATGCTGGAGCATTGGTTACTAATATAACAAGACTTGCAAGATAGTTGACCGATTATCCACCAGTAAGCTTAGTTCTGTAAGGACAATCTTCATTGTGTTGCCTAGAAGTTGAAATCATTACATGCCTCAGAAGTTGATCTAGAATAAATAGCAGATAAAGAAAAGTGATCCAACATAAGGAAACAAGAGTTAAATTATTCCAATCTGAATTTGACTTGAATAAAATATAACAATACGGATTGAAGATTTGGCTGCCTTGGATCAGATTCCTGCATTTAGAATTAGATCAAGCATGCAAGCCAATCAACATAACAGAATCCCAAGAAGATCTGCAATCTTAAACATTGAGGAAGGAGAAGAGAAAGCACCCTTAATCTCTTTCCATTTTCTTTGGAACTCAGGAATCAGGAGAGTATGGAAGTCCCAAGAATGTGAGAGAGATTCCTTGAGGCTTTGAATCTCCCAATAAAATCATTTTTTTTGGTACACCCCAATAAACTCATTCAATTTTGTTTCTTTATAAGATAACAGCTGTCTGTAGTTTTTTCTTTTTAAAGTTTATCTTTCTTTTCTTATCCCAATTGAATCAATTATTTATTCAATTATTGGATCGAAATTGCCATCAAATACTGATCTTCGAGAGTTATCTACATATATTGCACATGGCAAAGCTCTAGCATAAATCAATATGCTAGTACCTCCAATCACCCCCAAATTGAGGAGGGCACATGTGGACTCCAACAAATGAAACATGAAACAGCCACCTGCATGAACAATAGACCCACCACGAAAAGAGCTATATGATCCAACCAAAAAGGATGATACAAGGAAGGTAGTTTAGAGGACAAAGTACAATTAAACAACAAATCAACATTCCAGAAGATGATTCAGCAAATTTTCCCAGGACCTGATCTGTAAGAGTTCCATGGGAAACTAATAGGTTGATAATGCTCATGTTGTTGATCTAGTATGATATAGATGGTAATCATATCTGGAGATTTACTTAGGTTCCTGTTTTCTTAGCTATAGATGAATTAAGAGAATGAAAAATAAAAGGAAGACCAGTATGAGACAATAAAAGAAACGATTAGTTGAGGGCAAAAATTGTTAACTAACCATTACAACCCAAAAGCTTAAGCTGTTAGAGGGCAAGAATGACTCGACATAAGAAAAATTCAAGAACAACTCAACTAGGAACAAGTCAAGAGAAGAAAAGACTCGAGAAAATAAACAGGCAAAATTGGCCTGAAAGGGGATCTGAATCCATGACCTTTTTGATACCACATTAACTAACCACTAGATCCAGAAAGCTATAAGCTGTTAGAAAAAGGGTCTACAATATATCAGGCCTTAACATAAACAATGGATAGAGGTAGTGAAGTCCCAGAAACAGAGATTTAAGTCACAAATACAATAAGCAAGATGTGTGCAGGCAATAATTAAACAACAAGAGACAGGGTCTAGAAATAAGATTGTTAATAAAGAGAAGCTCAAGAATTCTTAGAGCCCAAAAGGTAGTGGACCACAAGTAATGAAGAAATGAGTTTTGCAATAGCGAAAATGCAAGACCAGGGACCAACATGTGAATCACTATTCTAGCTTTGTGAATGTTGTGAGCAGGAAGAGAAAGTTAGGACCTCAAAACTAGTGATAGGAGATTGACTGTTATGAGAAAAATACAAGGTCCAGAGGAACATATAAACCGCAATGAAGATGGTTAAGCATCAGAGAAACAGTTCATGCATGAGGACAGAATGCACTGCAATAAGCCAATGATGGGAAAGAGTGCATATTATATTGGCTAAGAGAATCATGGGCTTTAAAGGTGGTTTCTGTTCCATGAAAAATGGTGGATCAATGCTAAAATTCCAGAAGGAAAAACAAGGTGTACATGTAGTCGGGATTTATTTATTAAACGAACAGTAATTTTTATCAGAAAGGGGTCAGATGTTTTTTTCGTATTAGAACCGAAAATGTTTGCTAATTGTAAAAAAGGTAAGAAAAGTGACAAGTGCTGGGCTCAAATTTGATGTAAATCATCATTCGGCAAAATGGAAGAGAGGGAGATAAGAGGGTTTTATTACATCAAAACAGACCAAATGGTTAAATTTTTCACGGATGGCATGCAAAGTCCCATCAATACAATTCCATGATTTGATACAATGAAACTCGAGGAACAAGCATTGGAGTCAATGAAAATGTTTTGGGCAGTATGTAGTAATATAGACAGCTACAGTTCCATAAGCATTTTCCACTGAACTAGGACTTTATGTATCTACAATAGAGTGCACATATCTGCAGACTCTATATATACAGACCATATACAGATACATAAAAACAATAGAAGATTACATTAATATTATGTAAGCATAGATATCTTGTAATAAAAAATGCATAACATCAGGCTACCCTGCTAACTATCTGTAACCATGATAGTAATACTCCATCAGAATTAGCCACAAGGCAAGAGCACTGTTTAAGAGAAAGGGGGTGGGGGTAGATTGTCCCCATTACAACTAACCTTCCTTTAGCTTCTGTAAGGCTTCAAAAAGTGCATCTTGTTGGTTGTGTTTCAAAAACTGAAAGGTAATGTGAAACAAAATAATTAAAGAAGTGCTAGAAGATGCCAAAAAATGCCAGGAGAAAATTAACAGATAAGGACTACAAACACATGGTAAAAAGATTTTTTACGTCATTTAAATACATGATGACTTCATACTTCTCATGCACTCCAATCTGATATGAAACATACAACATGACCTGATCACCATCAAACTTTGTGATGAACATTTCTGTAGTTTGTCAAGGATGTGTGTGGACAGAAAACAGCCATATCAGAAAGATTTGTCATCCAAATTGGCATCTTCATTATGGATCAGGTTCTACCAAACAAACCCAAATAAAGATAAACAATTGTGAGAAGGTTCACTGGATCCTTTCTTTCCACTTCCAATCAATTCCTTTTAATTTTCTGCCGACCTTGTTATTCTAACATCCACAATTGTCCATTCATGTTATTTTAGAGTTTACCAATAAATAACCTACCAATAAATTAAAGCATTTTAGCTTCTGTACTCATCCACTGCTCTGCTTCACTACAAAATCATGGATGTACATGCCATTATAAATCTTTGGGGCCTCTGGCTTCAGTAAGAACATGCACATACATCCATACTAAAATTGCATTCAGTATGCATATCTTTTGGTTAATAATGATACAATGCAATGTTATTGAGAATTCACAATTAAATCAGCAAGGAAAAATTTAAAAGTTCATAAAGATGAGGCAGAGGAGTTGCATCAATCAGAGATTAAGATATGATTGGCTCCACTAAGGAAAGGGTCTCAAATTTATTTGAAGTGCGAAGGAAATGAGAAGATGAAGACCTAAAAGATATTGAAATTGTAAAGTATGATTTACAAAAATATGCGTCGAGAAAAGATCGAACCTTTGATCAAAGAAATAGTTGAAATCAAGATTCGCCGTCTTGGTACCGGACCCCATATGGTGCCACACTAGCACAGTGTAGGTACAAACTTAAATAGACATGATGATGCATGCCTATATAGATCATGGTTTGGTTATCGTATAGGACTATAGGAGGAATCGTCTCAGGTTCTAAGTCCATGGCGCTCTCATGGTCCACCCTCCTCCCACTAAATTGGCATTTTTATCGGGCACCAAAAATAGCAATTAGTGGCGGTGTGGGCCCACTCCCACCACCACTGTTCATTTGTCCGAGAATCTTCGCGTCATCCATTATGCGCACCATCAAAACCCAATACTCAGAACCGGGAAGTACAACAGAGAGCCTAAAAATCCCAACTGGTGTTGATGCGGGGAAGCGTAGGGAAAATCAGATTCGCAGCACTGCAGACCTGAGACGGAACTCGGAATGAAGAAGACGCTGCAAATCCAACAAGTAAGTCTCTGTTTCAACCAAAGAACAGGGAACAAAACAGAGGATTCACGCTGTGTTTTCAACGTAGTTTTCCATTAACCATGGCGGCTGAAAAAATATTAACCAAGAAGAAGAAGGAACGAGCCCTCCTTGCGATTCCTTATATAGGATCGCACACACCCTAACTCATAGCAAACGGACTCAAAGAAAAACTAAATCTTAAGGATAAACCAACAAGGACTCGTAACTCAGAGACTTAATCAAACAAAAATGCTAATCCTGACTTAATTCAGGAACAAAACATAAGAAAGACTCTTGACTTGGCTAAACCAGAACTCAAATGCAAAAAGGACTCTTAATCCAGCACTCCACGGTTGGGTTTCAATCATAATCAACCCCCTGGATCAGCGTCCTCATCCCTATCGCTTCCATCTTCATTGATGCTGATTCTCTGTCCTGCATCAGGTGTCCAACAGAATTATAAGGAACCACAAGTTCCTTCTCAACTCAGCATATCTAATAGATTAGTCCTGCCAACTTAAAAAAAATGACAACTTTTTGCTTCCGAGAGAAGAAAAATGAAAACTTTCGTAGCGAAAACATCAAAACTTCAAGAACCTAGTTCAACTTCAGTCCATTTCAACTCCGCAATTCACCAAAAAGATAACAAACACTGAAAAGAAGCAACGAAAAGAAGAAAAATGGTAGCTTTGAGCGTACCTTTCCGAGGTAGTGAAGGAACCGCTCGGCTAGGAGAGAAATGACGACGATAACGGTGCAGACGGCAGCCACGACCCATGTGGGCGTGTACTCCAGAGTCTCCGCAGGCTCCGAAGAAGAAGAAGAAGAAGCCGCCATGCCTTCCCTCCCTCTCTCAGAGCCTAACACTGGAGGGCCATTTCTTCGTCTCTCGTTAGAGCTCTATATGGGAAATGAGAGATTGAGGAGGATAAATAAAGGGAATGGTGGGAATGGTTAGAAGGAATGAGATTGTGACATACTGACATAGCACGGGACATTGTGGGGAGTTTTGTTCCTTTCTACTTTACGCCTTGCAGCCATGTGGTCTGGAGAAAGCGTGCTCTGGGCTGATGAAGATTGTTGATTAGGCTTTCGTGGAGGAAAAGATGGTGACAGCGATGAGAGGAGGAGAGGTGGAGAGCGGAGGCCGGAGCGAGGGAGCCAAAGATAAACGTCGGTGAAAGGGATGCGAGAGCCAAACAGGCACGCACAAGCTCATACATAGAGGTCAGGTTTAAAACATAAGCGGGTTTCTCCATCCAATGTGGATCTTTATAAACAGAGCACTCTTATTTAAGGCAAATGTCTTTTCTTTAAATGATGAAATTAAAAGAGGTGTACAAAAATTTTTCCATATCTTATTTAAAAAGAAGGTATGATGTCTAGGCTGCATTTACTTTTTTTTAACTAGAAACAAAAAAAAAAATCTATTTTTATTTTTCAAATTTTTTGCAATAGATAATATGTTGGTTTGCTTTTTTAAAAAAAAATAATATGGGAGGTGGATAAGTCATTTTTCCATGAGTCCGTAAAATAATCTTTTTATTTTCTTCCTAAAATACCTCCAACCTAATATTATATTATATTATTTATAATAATATATAATATAATTTATTATATATATTATAATATTATAATATTTATATAATATATTATTATAGTATATATAATATATTATATTATATTATATCATAATATAATATATAATATATATTATAATATGTAAGGCTGGAGGGCGGCTTCAAGATTGGGAGGTTGGGTGAAGGGACGTACGAGAATCAACTTTAAAAAAATGAAAGTAGAAATTTTTTATTTTTATTTTTTTTCCAAAAATAATAAAAATTATTTAAAAATAAAAAATAAAAATAAAATAACCTAATATATTTTCTGAATTGGATTTTATATTTTTATTTATAAAAAAAGGATAAAAAAGCAACTTTCCCTGACAACGGCTTAGCTTTTCGTCTATCTTATTCTAGTGTTTGAGCTAGCAATGGCTGGCAAACAGGGAGGGGTGACAGTTGGTGGGTTTGGCTTTGAGGAGACATGGACTTGGTGGATCATGGGTTGTGTTAGGGCTCCTTCGTTCGCCATCCTGGTGAATGGTACGCCATTTTGTTTCTTCGAGTCCTCGGGAGGATTGCGCCAGGGATATTTCCTATCACTCTTGCTGTTTATTATTTGCGCAGATGTACTATCTAGAGCTTTGAGTCATGCTGTGATCACTCAGGAGTTGGAGGCTTATAAGCTAGTGGTGGGAGCTACTTGATTTCTCATTTGTTTTTTGCTGATGACTATTTATTGCTAGTCTGGTCATCGCGGCAGGACGCTCGAGTCATTGGTAGGATTCTTCAATACTATTGTGCAGCGTCAGGACAACGGGTCAATTTTTCAAAGTCAGCTATTTGTTTCAGTCCAAAGACCAGACAGGCGGTGAGGCATTCTATTCTGGAGATCTTGGGGGTGGGCGAGCAGGATGGCACTATGAGATACCTGGGAGTCCCGATTTCAGGTCGACGGTTGCGTGGCAGGGATTGCTCTTCCCTTGAGCTCAGCATCAAGCAGAGGCTAGAGGGCTGGCAGATGCATTCATTGTCTATGATGGGCAGGATCACCATGGCCCGATTAGTTCTCTCTTCGATCCTTATTTACTTACTCTCCAATTCCTTCATCCTAGTGTCGGTTTTGAGGACTCTTGAGCAACTATTTAGAAACTTCATATGGGGGAGGCATGGAGGCAGTGGTGGTATCCATATGTTAGCATGGGAGGTGGTGTGTCAGCCTACTAGGTTTGGAGGTTTGAGGGTGCAGTCCTTGTTGGAGAGGCGGGAGGTATTAGCGGCTCGGCACGTCGCTAGATTTGTTCTGGAGCCGGACAGTATGTGGTCCTCGTTGATGAGGGCGAAGTATAGTGTGTTGCTGCCTGGAGCGAGAGCTGCTCGCCATCGCTCACCAATGTAGAGGGAGATGTATGCCAGAACTATGCTGGTCCTCCCAGAGATTAGATGGGCTATTGGTGACGATAGATCCATCGATGTTCTGGAGGATTGTTGGGTGACTGCGCAGCCGCTTAGTCGTCTGCCGACCATGGTGGATTCTGGGCGATTGGCGGGCCACATGGTTAGTGATTTGATGGTGTCAGAGGAGGGCCGATGGAGGAAGGGGTTGATTCGGGAGGTTTTTGGGGAGCATTTGGCAGAGATGGTTTTGGCTCTCTCGGTGCCTTTTCGGGGGGAGCCTGATAGGTTAGTGTGGGCACCGACGGGGCGATCACAGGTGCGTGCGAGGGATCTACAGGTTCTATTCAGTGGGGAGCCAGCTCGGCAGATTGAGGGAGGATGGATTTGGAAAATGCAGATTCATCCGCAGGTGGCGCTCTTCTTTTAGAAGGTGGCCTAGGGTTACCTACCTACTAGGAGCGTCCTAGTGAGGCGGGGCATGCGGATCTCTCTGTGCTGCGAGGTATGCACGGACTCTGAGGAGACCATTGGGCATGCTCTTTTGCAGTGTCCCAGGGCCAGGGAGATATGGAGGAGGTCACCTGCCCCTCTTCCTCGGTCGGTGGTGTTGGTACAGGATCTGCTACAGCTGCTGAGAAACTCCTTTCGGAGCCCTAGATCTGTTGAGGTAGGGATACTTAGAGCATATCTGGCCTACCACATTTGGTTGGACAGGAATGCAGGCTTGTTTAAGGGTAGGAGGTCTTCTCTGAGGATGGCGGTAATTAGAGCAGTGCTTTAGGCCGGGGAGGTGACCTCATGCGCTGCTATGTGTTCTCTTGGAATGGCCAGGGATATCTGGGGTACTCGCTTCGCTGTTACAGCACCCAGGTTTGCTTTTGTTTCTTGGGTGCCCCCACCCTCTGGTTTTTTCAAGATGAACTTTGACGGCAGCGTGGCGATAGATGGGAGGTTTGGAGGTGTTGGATTTATGATCAGAGACCATTGCGGTCGTTTGGTCGCAGCAGGGGGTCGTCGCACGCCAGGTCTTACTGTAGTTGGGGTAGAGCTTCAGGCTGCCTGGGAGGGTATATCATATGCAAGGCGAGTGCTCGGTGCCGAGCGGATGTACATCGAGGGGGACTCATCTATGGTGATCGAGTGGATACGGGGTACGAATAGGTATGGAGATGGCCATCCACTTATTCGTGAGACATGCAGGCTGGTTGTAGAGCTGGATGAGCACCAGGTAGCACATGTTTTTTGGGAGGCAAATCAGGCAGCAGACTGGGTCGCCTTCTATGTTGCACGATATTTCGGGATGTTACTGTGGACGTCCACAGTAGAGCTTCCGTCCCCATTGTACTTTTTATTTTTTTCTGACTTAGCAGGATGCACTCATTTTAGAGTTATATAAATTATCATTAATAAAAAAAAAAAAAAGAAAGAAGAAAGAAGAAGAAGAAGAAGAAGAAGAAGAAGAAGAAGAAGAAGAAAGCGGCAGAATACTGACTGCACCTTTATCCTTTCGCCGTCCATAAGTGATGATGGGGCAGAGGTTGTACTTTTCATCCCCCCTTGTTGTCCCCCCCATGAACAACGATGGACGGACGTAGTAAATAGCAACGAAAGCTGATTGGAGGCGGGCGACAGCGAGGACTGCTTATGATGAGGGTTTACTGTTGGAATACTGTGGTACCTCCCCTTCCGCTCCCCCTCCCCCACTACAGTGAGGAAATTAGAATCAAACATTCTCAATAAATTTTCCAAGGAAAGTTTAACAAGTTGTTCAGAAATCACTTTCCTGCAAGTTTAAAAAAAAAATTGTTTATTATAGTAGCCATTTCGCTCAATATCAGGTATGAACCTTACTTTAAAAATGTAAAAATAATAATATATAGCCGTAAAAAAGATGAATTTGGCTCCTCACGAGATAAAAGATATCTATTGCTCTTAAAATATCTAAAAATTATAAGAAAACAAAAGTTCTTGTGATCTCTGGTATATTTATCAAGTGGGCGGAAAGAATAAATCGTTAGAATAATATGATACCGTGTTTCACTATATCCAAGTATTAAAATATGATAATTTTCAATATATATATATTTATCTTATATAGATGATGATCGATAAGATGAATTCTCAATTTAAAGATTTTCTTATATATTTTAATATTCTAGCATAATAAAAATAGTCTATTCTTTTATCAATATTATGTATAAATTATAGATTATCAAAATATATAATTTTTAGGCTATAGATATTTTTAGAGGTATAGATCACAATTAACAGTTTGAATCTTTAATTTGGATATCCTATTATTGATTTGGAACCAAGAGCAATAGATATTTTCTCTTCATCAGAGGACTATAGTCTATTATTTATAAAAAATATGCTCATGTGAATAGTAAATTATTTTTAAAAAATAATTTATATAATGAAGTAATAGTTTTTTGGGCTTATTAGTATGGATACAATGACTTAATTTTCAAACAACCACCTATTCAGGACCAATTTCATAAGTTAGACTAATCACCTTATGGGAAAGAACTAAGGGTGAGCAGAGTGGGAGTTAGTCATATTTAGATTAGGATGAGGACCCAGGCAAAACCAATCTCCATAAAATATAAGTCCAATTCAATTTGACTATTTCCAACCAAGGTCTAATCTGACTACAAAAACATTCAGTTGAACCATTAATTTTTGGTTATGGGCTATATCTTAGGTGAAATTCGGGTGGCAAATCGCCAATCTGAGGATGACACCTATCCCCAAGCACGCACACAAAAGGAGGTAAAACAGGTAGTTTGAGGTGTAATATGAAGGAGGGGTGGGTCAGGACATCATTCAAAAAGGCTAGTTGGAAGGTGTAATTTGAGTTCCTCGATCCTGTATAAATACCTAAAATCTACCCAGTACCTAGTTGATATAGGATAAAACACACTCCTGCACCCATCCCAAGATGGGTGATATGGTAGTGATTTTTTCATACTCTGCTCTCTTTGATGAAAAAGATGCACCACAAGGAACATGGAATCATAATGAAGATGATAAGAATAAGATACTCCTGCACCCATCCCAAGATGGGTGATATGGTAGTGATTTTTACATACTCTGCTCTCTTTGATGAAAAAGATGCACCACAAGGAACATGGAATCATAATGAAGATGATAAGAATAAGGTGCTCCATTTGATGGCTCTTCTCCTCGCCGACCCACAGCCCAGCTCAGCTATCGGTTTCATTCCTTTTTTATTCCTTTCCAAGCAACTCTCAAGTCGGGATTTACAGCCTTGCATGGCTTAGATATTTAATGATGTTTAAAATCTACATTTGAGTACAATAGATAGCTATAAATTTAGGCTATTGCTTCACCCTAAACCAACCAGATGTGGTTTGTGAATGATATGGGAAAGGGGAGAAGGGGGAGAGAGAATTATGCTCAAATCGATGTAAGCTTGTGGGACCGTAAAGTTTGGGTTGGAAGACTAATAATTACTAAATAAAATTGGAATCAAATTTGAGAAGATTGCTTAAGAATCAGATGAACCAAGCGACACTTTTTGATCCAAGCCTGGCCCATCTTTATATTTGGCCCATATAGGTTTTGAGAGAGACGAGAAGGGGACTCAACTACATCAACCCAGTCCAAGTTACATCCATGGAGAATACGGCAAAAATATTTCCATATATTGAAACATGTGGATAATTTTGGACAATGAAACAACTGCTGGTAGCCAAGCCATCGATAGTTTCCTTTTTGTAAATGTTTGAGCGTGCAAATAAGAACAAGAGGCTAGATACGAAGGCCCAACGGTCGCAACCTACTGTGGATGCAAGGCCTCATAATGCCTTCGCACTTGGGCCCAATCCATATGGCTCCATTTAGATGCCGTTCGGTCTTCCATGCCATGCCTTGATCTTGCAAATGGGCCAATCGCTGGGCAAACTGTCAAGCTGTCTCACCCTTGCAGGTTGCATGTCAATACAACAGTTTTAGACATACAATGGATATAAGAGGAAACATGGATAGATGGATGGATGAATAGATCTCCATTTAGATTTAGTTAGATTTACATTGAACAATAGAGATCATATATCAATCAGTTGGATGTGATCTACAATCTTTAAATTGTTTACATACTTAAAATTATGTGATTCGGAGGCTCCTAACCTATATATTAAGTGATCATAAAATAGTTATAATCTAGTGTTATTTAGACTATTCATTTTTGGACTACTTGATGCATAGGCTAGGCATCTCCAAATCATATAAATTTTGGTATATAAACAATCTAAAGAAACTATATTACATTCAATGACTTGAATTATCGATATGAGACTCCTATTATTCAATTCAAACCTGACCGGCTCTGAATGGAGATCCACTCGAATGTAGCCATTCTATATATATATATATATATATATATATATATATATATATATATATATATATATATATATATAGAGAGAGAGAGAGAGAGAGAGAGAGAGAGAGAGAGAGAGAGAGAGAGAGAGAGCTGAACTTAGCTATATATATATATATATATATATATATATATTATGAAATGCCTATTTATTTTAATTTGATGTCAAGCAATCATCATAAAACATGTAGATAGACAAATGTGTGGATAAACATAATAATGCCATTGAGAGACTTTTTTTGTTCTTTTGATGAAGTATAAAGTAGGTTACTCACAAAAACTAAAACAGATCTCTTGTCTTAATGACAGCCCCTTCTGGCTTTTTGTGTGGTTTGTCAGATATTCCTATTCACTAACTACATACATATGCCTTGCAGGCATAGTCCCTCTGCACAACCAATCTCTTTATGAATTGATCTCCACTACATCTTTCAAGAGAGTCAGCAAGATGACAACTGCATCGACCTCATTGTGGACAAATTAACCCGACTTTCCAATGGGCAGGCTAATATGTCATGAACTTCTAGCAGTTCTAGCTAGATCTGCGGCTTTCCTGGCCAAATTTATTTTTTATTGAAAACTTGAGCATCAAACTCAGCCCACACCTCGGAGACTTCATTTTTCTGGGGGCAGCATTACATGGTGCAGGCCTTCCACACAACATCTCAATTCGTAAAAAAATTTCCTTCAATTTTCCTTAGCTCCCAACGGTCTCCAAAGTCATCTTTTAGGACCGCATCAGCATCAACTTTCTTGTCGTGTACACCAACTGATCCAAGAAGCTTCTCTTCTATCTGGATCCAGTTAAAACAGGCCTATGGTTTCTTCTGGGGATCAAACTTGTCACTAGTAGACCATGTAACAATATAGAACACAGATTAGAGTACACGCATTTGTTGAATTAATCGCACCTCACCGCCCCTAAGAATACGTGATGGGACCCAATTGGATGAACAGTGGGCTACCTTGCCAAACATTCTGAATAAATTAAAAAAAAACAGTGGTTCTTCGTAAATTCGATTGTACCTCCCCTGTTTCTAATTTGCATCCTTTTTTTCGAACTCCCCTTCTCTCCTAGCCCCTCGTTGGAGTCTCTCTATTCTTAATTTCTCCTGATAAAATGGTTGGAATTCTCTCATCCTTTTTCTAAAAAAAGGAAAATAACAACTTACTGAATACACGGGGTATGCCCATTTTATTGTAGAATAGGCAGAAGCGTGACAAATTCAATTGAGATTTGTTGATTCTAAAGTGAGTGGATTGTAGTATACTTGTAAATGGATCTAACTTAGCTCTTAGCCTTAGGCCTTGTTGCCACCAAGGACCGGTCAGGCCATGGTGCCGAGCGGAAAATATGCTGAAGGGCTTGGTGGAGAGTTGCTTGGATCGTGCCAGACTACAATTTGGAGCGGAGAGTTATGTCCAAAGTTCTGATTTGTAACTGAGCTCTGGTCTAAAATAGTAAAGACGAAAAAGTCTTCTTGTCAGAGTGTGTTCGACGGAGAACCCTCCAATGCTTAAATCAGGATGATACTTAAAAAATAGAGAAGGTTCTAAGTGGTCCGAGTACCGGACCACTTACCTAGAAGGTTTCCGAATTGTATAGGCGAGGCGTGCACCTATCGGCGGAAAAATTCAAACACTTGATTCGGTTTAGATTAGCAGGCCTCCGCACGTTCCGAGAATCAGATGCGAGTATTTCACACGTGGAACATGCTCTACCTGTTTTACGAGTGCAATTTCAGAGACTGCTCTGAATTATGGCCGACAGGTATCAATTATAAGTGTTTTTTCAAATTGAAGGAGTTTTTCCCCACTTCTAAACTTGCTTGCCATACGGCGAACTTTGATTACCTGTTTAAAGACATTGTGGCGGAAAATAAATGGCCGACTCTTTGTGCGAGCTGTGGTTGGTCATCAGGCCTCGCCTCGGTAATGAAACGCACCGATCACTGTAGCAAAATCGTAAATCATAATCCTATCTAAATTGATCGATCGAAAACATTGCAGACTGGCGTTGGTCTGTACCTTTCAAACCCCCACATTCCTTACCGAACCCTGAAGGCCAGCTCACAACTTCGGAGCACCGGCGATGGTCAAGTCATGGAACCACTCGTCGCCAAAAACCAGTATGAAAACGGACAGAGAGCGCACAAGAAGACATGCGATAGTCACGGGGGGAGGCATGGCTTGCTTTGCCACGATTGGCGCCGGCCAACCTGCCGCACACCTTCCACGCTGTTTCCAATCACATTCAAAAAAAAAAAGTGCTTCAAATTGACCAACCAAATTGCTTGTCATATAATAATCAGGAAGGAATAATGTGATTTTAGTCTTGAAATTGGCTAGTAACACTCTATTAAGACCCATAATCTTAAAAACCAATTAGTATATTCACCATTATGCTTAACTATGCATGGATTGCACCTTACTCATGGGTGGCCCCATTTGCTAGTAAAAGGGTGATAGTATGATTGTGGTGCATTTGTTATGCGTCATCTCTTAATTTGTGTATATTTTCCATTCTTATGAGAGAGATTATCAGGCACTACCCCCTTGCAAGATTACTTTTTTATACATTGCCGGTAGGCCAATAGAGCATGTACTAGAGGAATTAAATTTGTTTAATCTACTTTTATTTTGAATAAATCTTATTGTTTAATTAGTCCTATCTAATAATTGAATTGATTATTGTAGAAGAATGGTTTCTTCTCCTGAACTCAAACTTACGTGTCATTTAGAAACTTGTACAAGACATAGTAGGTTTTATAATAACAAAACTTATACAATTTCTTTAGGTTGGACAATGGGCAGAAGGATCTTCATGCTTTTTTGAAGGCCGTGAGAGTGTGTGGTTGTTGCAAGAGGGTTTTGAAGAGCATTTTGTTAGAAAATTTATCAGTCCTATAGATATTTAGCTTGGCGAACTCTATATATATTAAAACGGGGTGTTTGGTCACCCAAATAGGATCACCATAGTGACCTAAGATTTCTATGATTCTTATCTTGAGATAATCTAATCCTCAGTGATCTAAAATCAGCATGCTCGGTATACCATGACTCAGTGATTAAAGACCCTAGAGTATCCACCAATAACTTATTTATTATGCCATAGAAATCCAAGATCACTTGTTATATAATACCAAAAATACCCTTGACGTATGCCATGAGGATTTTTTATGTATTCTCGGTTCTCATGAATTAAGAATATAAGCAAATATACTATTTTTCATAGTGGTTGTATTCAAAACAAATAAAGCAGGCAAGCAAATCACCACTTTGTGATGCAAAGTCATCGTCAGCTCGTCAAAGATAAAGTCTTCATTGTTAAAACAGAAAAAGAGAAAGAAAGCCTTTCAACTTTTTTTTTGTTCCTTAATTTATAGATGAACTTGTATCATAGATTTAACCATCTATTCTATTGCTAGTATTTTCACAAAATGGAGAGCAAATATGTTAGGATAAATCAAGGATAATTAGCAGATGGAAGCCAGAAATTTTTCTTAAGTAGTTATTCCACGTAAATTCACAGCATATTTCCCCTTTAGGTACACAGGTTTCTTGTTATTCCATTGTCAGTAGAAGAATGGGAAAGAAAATTCCATCCAAAAAAGGAATGGAAGAAAATACATTTCACATTGGGCAGAGGGAAAATATTTTGATTGCTTTATATATTATAAAGAGACATGACATATGCATAGACTGAACTAAGGCACCATTAATTGCTCTTCCTTATCCTTGAAGCTATTCTCTACCGTATTTGGGGGAGGAGGGGGTTTATGGGAATCGGTGAGGTCACAAGGGAAATCAGCCACCCAAAGCTGATACTCTTTGGTATTAATGGCCCTTTTAGCCAACCGGTTTGTTGGCTCATTACCCTTTATGAACATATGGCTGGTCTGAATATGTACAGCTTGCCATTTCAAAAAGAAAACAAGGATGAACTCAACGTCTAGTGCATGGACACCGCTCCAAAAAATTTGTGCACAATAAATTTTGATCAAATATCTCAAAGCAAATCTACATGACAGAGCTATAGAAGAAAAAAATCTTTGCATCTCAAAAATCTTATTAAAAAATCAATGCATTGCAGATATATAGGCAGACATATGGGATGAAAGAAAACATGATTTTCCGCATGGATATCAACTTTCAAGAAAACAAGAGAACTCAATCAAACATAAAAAATCAAAAAAGCAAAATACCAAGAAATAAAAAAATAAAAAAAATAATGCCTCACAACATCAAGAAATCACTGTGGGCAAAAAAACAAAGAAAAGGAAGAAAACAAGATGGGAATGCAAATTCCCCTTAGGCACTTCCTCGGAGATGCTCTTTCTTGAATGGCTCTTTTTTCCGAACGGTACTTTCTTGAAATCTCTCACATGCAACGCGTAGAGATTTGGCCAATACTCAACTATTGGATCGAGAAGCAAAATTATCCTAAAATTTTATCCCAAGATCACCACTGAGGGTGCTTTTGGATTCCCATACCCAAGGAAGGGTTTTCTAGAACCGAGTTGGGCAGTGATTTCCAAATTGGGGATGATTTGGGATCACTACCACATAGGATCACTAGAGTATAACCAAACACGGTAATCTTATCATATTTGTCTAGATCACCCTTGATCCTAGGTGGATCACCCCATGCCAAACACCTCGTAAGATTGCTGACAACATGGTAACATTGATGTTAATTAATTGAAACCATGAGATTTTTATGGCCATATATGCTTCTCAATTTTTTTAGGTTTTTTCGACCTTTTCAAGATTTTAACTAAACCACCGATAGCAAGGCTGCGGAAATTTTCTCGGCAGGCATATGTCTAGACTTTCCGAAAATAGCATCCATTAGTCTATGGAAGTCTTCTTCAAAGAGTCAATTCTATACTTTCTACTCATCATGCTAAAATATAGAAGAGTTAGTTCTTTTTCTATTCAGCAAATTTCTCACCGTTAAAGTTGTCTAAATTGAGAAAATGTTTCCATTCAAAGCTAAGATTTCTGCAAGGATTGGCGACCGAATCCATTATATAATACGGTAATAACTTGTCTTCCCCAAAGGATTATTATATTTTGACTTGCAGTCAACGCCACTGATTTCGTACGTCATCTACACGTCCAACTAGTGCGTTCCAGGACGTAGAACATCTACTTTCCACCATTTTGTGGAGCCGAAGTGGCCAACCCTTCTTCTGTTCTCTAGAGTGGAAGTGTACCAAATCCTCTAAACGAAGGACTTGTGTGGTCGTAAGAGTGACGCGTTAATTAACGCGCAAAGTGGGGCATCTGTGTCTATATAAATCAGTCCTATCCTTCCTTCCAAGTGCGCAGCAAATTTAGAGAGTATAAACTCTCCGTCATGGCTCTTCTCCATTCCTCACTCTGCTCTTGTTGTGCCCTTTTTCTTCTAGCTTTTACTCTTCTCCAGGCTCCGCGAGTCTATGGAAGGGAGACGGAAAGCCGATACGTGGTTGGTGTTCGCTCTTTGCTGCCGAGCTCAGTTTGCTCCTCACCGAGAGGTTGGTGTAAAATATATCTAATCATTTACACTTGGCTTTCCTTGTTAAAGAGAAAGATTGCGTAGAACATTCTTCCCAAAAAGACTGGGGAGAATATATTAATGTGTCGTTGATGCATGACAAAGATATTGGCGTGGTGAATTCTGGCTGACCTTTGAAAATTGCTCAAAAGTTTTAGTTGAAAATTCAGTTCTGCCACCTCCTTCGGAAAACATAATAAATAAAGAGGTTGCACATTCTTTTAGCTCAAATTAAGCACTTTAGACATAATTTTCAGGTTACGCACACTAATACACATTTTGTGTTTCAAAATTTCTCAAAAGAGTTCCTCGACAAAGAATTGATGTTCTGAAATACTTAGATAAAAGACGGAAAGGACATGTCAGTTTCGCTGGTCTTGATGCCTAATTTGCTTTCTTGGGAATGGGAGGGTATACGAGATTGTGTGGTTCCTGGTCAACCAAGTCAAAGCCACTCAGTCCCATTTTTCAGAATGCATATGGTATATATAAATGTATATAAAAGATCTTCATGTCACGGTAGGTAGATGATGTTAGGATATAAAAAGCAACATAATTTATTCTATAAAAATTGATATTAATATGATTTAATCTTTTTTGTTATCTTTTTTTATTAATAAATTATCTTTACTGGATTTTGATCATTTTTTATTGATTTTTTTTTAAGTGTATCCTCCTAACTATATGTAATTACATGAATACCATCGTAAAGTTGCTATTTACATTTATATCCATATAAAGTTTTCCTTTTGCATATCTATTTGTAAGAATACTTCAATCATTTAAATTTTAAATCGTTTATTTGATAATGGCATTAGATGGTATGGGTACATATATAAAAAAATAAAGTAAAATAAAGTATACATGCAAAAAAAATATTTTATTAGAATATCTATGCAAATGGCAATTTTTACGAGAGTATTCATATAATTTTATATATTTGGAGACTATACATGCAAAAAATCCTATATATAAATGTATATAGAGGATCTTCATGTCACGGTAGCTAGGTATATGATGCAAGGATTTGGAAAGCTTTTGTAGGCAATATGCTGGCCAGAAAGTTAAGCAATAAATTAAACATATTCTTCAAATTATCTCCGTAACCAAATGGATATCTTACATTAATTACTCAGAAATTTACCAAAAGATACACAAACAAAATATAAACTATATGCAAGGATAGGCAACCGGCGCCGGTTCTTCATGAAAGTTTCAGTGCATATCATGCTGCTTTTAATTTTATTTTTGTTTCTGTTTTTTTGGGGGGCTGCTGCATGGCATTTTAATGAGAAGGTGCAGTATGTCGAGATTTTTTGAAATAAATGTAGCATGTAATTGGAAGCTCCAGTAGCCTATGACATTGTCTCTTTGCTAAATCTACGGACAATTATAATTCCACAGATTCAAACCCGTCCATGATGAAAGTAGTCCACCGGCACGGCCCATGCTCGCCGCTGACCCCCGGCCGGAAGCCAGCCAACATCAAACTCCTCAACCAGGACCAAGCTCGAGTCAACTGGCTCCAACGCCAGATCTCCATCGCCTCCAACGGCACTCGTGCCTCGCTCGCCACAACTATCCCCGCCAACTCCGGCGGCTCGATCGGGACCGGCAATTACGTCGTCAGCGTCGGTTTCGGCACTCCTAAGAAGGACTTCACGGTGATCTTCGACACCGGCAGCGACATCACATGGATCCAGTGCCAGCCGTGCAGTGATGGTAACTGCTACTCCCAACAGCAGCCACTCTTCGACCCATCTCAATCCTCTACCTATTCCAACATCTCCTGCAGCTCCCCCAGTTGTATGAAGCTCGACTCTCCCGACTGCTCGGCCGGCAGGTGCCGCTATGAAGTCGAATACGGCGATAACTCCCAGTCGATGGGCTTCTTCGGCAGCGACACCCTCACACTGACGCCCTCCGACGTGCTGCCGAATTTCTTGTTCGGCTGCGGCGATCAGAGCAAGGGGCTCTTCGGTAGGGCTGCCGGTCTGCTCGGTTTAGGGCGTAGACCAGTATCGCTAGTATCGCAGTCGTCGCCGAAGTATGGCGGTGTCTTCTCTTACTGCATTCCATCCACATCGAGCAAGCCAGGCTATCTGACACTAGGCAGTCGTCGACTGTCGAACGTCCAGTTCACGCCGTTGCGGACATTCTCCAATTTGCCTTCATTCTACTTCCTTGATCTCGTGGCAATCAAAGTCGGCGGTAAGCAGCTTCCAATATCTTCGAAGGTGTTCTCTACTGCCGGGACGGTGCTTGATTCCGGCACAGTGATCAGCAGATTGCCTCCATCGGCCTATGCCGCCCTTCAGTCGGCATTCCGTAAGCAGATGACCAGGTACAAGATGGTGCCGGCTCTGTCGATACTGGACACATGCTATAATTTCACAGGCTATGACACGGTGTCGGTGCCGACGGTGGCGCTGATGTTTGGAGGCGGGACTACCCTTAACGTCGACTTCTCCGGCATACTATACGTGCCCAACGTTTCGCAGGCGTGCCTGGCGTTCGCCCCCAATGGCGATGCCAAGGACTTTGGCATCATCGGCAACGCGCAGCAGAAGCGGTTTAATGTGGTTTATGACATCGCAAATAGAAGAATTGGGTTTGGCGCCAACGGTTGTAATTAATTGGTCGAACACAATGGTTGGGAGCATGATAGATTAACTGATTGATCAAGCAACCAGGAGAGAAGAAAAAGAAATTAAGAGTTCATCGTAAGAAAACAGAACAAAAAGAGAACCGGCCTAGTGTAGGACGAAATAGTCCCTCTACTTAATTATTCAAGAAAAAAATAGCATGATTATAGTCGTGCTAATTTATGTTTGGCATTGTTGGAGTTAATCCCGATTCTAAAGCTAATTGTTTTTTGAATGAGTCATAGTTAGTGGAGTTTGTGTGTCCTGTTATTGTGGCTACTGATAGCCACGTTTCCATGTTTCCTTATTTTTAGTTTTTAGTTTGTAGTGGCTATAGTGGCTAGAGAATAGGAATTTTTTTTTCTACCTATTATAAATAGGTAATTGTTATTAGTTTAATGTATGAAAGTTATCTTTATTTTGTTTTCCAGCAATACAAAGTGTGTTTCTCTTCCTCTGTTTTGTGGTTTTTTTTCTGCTTTTATCCCTTCTACTCCTTCAATTGGTATCAGAGCAGGTTCAATGAATGGTCCTGTTCAGATTTCGGTTCCTGTTTTGGATGGCAAAAATTACAACCGATGGTGTGTGCAAATGAGGGTACTTTTTGATTACCACGAATTGCTAAGTGTCGTGGAGAATGGAGTAGCTGAAATTGCAGAAAATGCCAATGATGCCCAAAAGCTAGCCCACCGTGAGAGTAAGAAAAAGGACAAGAAGGCATTATATTTCATCCATCAAGGGGTGAATGATGAAGTGTTTGAGAAGATTGCAGATGCAACTACATCAAAGCAAGCATGGGATATCCTGATGATAGCATACAAAGGTGCAGAGAAAGTTAAGAAGGTGAAACTCCAAACCTTAAGACGTCAATATGAGCTCCTACAAATGGAGTCTTCTGAGACTATTGCCACTTATATCAGTCGAGTTCTTGCTTTGACAAACAAAAGCAAAATATATGGCGAGGAGTACAAAGAGCAGGCTAAAGTGGAGAAAATTTTGCGGACACTCACACCAAAGTTTGAGCACATTGTGGCAGCAATAGAAGAAGCCCATGATTTGTCCCAGATGACTATTGATGAGTTATCAGGCTCATTAGAAGCACATGAGCAAAGAATGAATGAGAAGCAAACAGAGAAACCGATTGAGCAAGCCTTCCAAAGCCAAGTGTCTATCAAAGGTAATCAAGGTGGTGAAACAAGTCAAAAGCATGGTGGTTCTCATGGTCGAGGACGAGGACGTGGTTTCTACTTCAACAAAGGTCGTGGTGATCATTACAACAACTTTGGAGTAGGTGGTGATGACCAAGCAAAATCAAACTTCGGCTATCGGCAGAATACAAGAGGTCGTGGTCGAGGCCGTGGACGTAGTAGAGGAAGGTATGACAAATCTCATGTTGAGTGTTATTCTTGTCATAAACGTGGGCATTATTCAAGTGAGTGCAGATCCAAGGAGAATGATCAGAAGGCTCATTATGTGCAAGAGCAAGATGACAGTGGAGATCATGCTCTTTTGATGGTTACATCAACAAATGAGGCTTCGAACTATCACACATGGTTTCTTGACACTGGATGCACTAATCATATGTGTGGGAAGAAGGAGTTCTTTGTTGATCTCGATGAGTCGTATCGATCTAAAGTCAAATTTGCAGATGAAAGCACTGTACCAGTGATGGGAAAGGGGAGGATTCTCATCAAGCTGAAGAATGGAGATCATAATTATATTTCAGATGTGTTCTATGTGCCGGATATGAAGAGCAATCTACTCAGTCTGGGTCAGTTGCTGGAAAAAGGTTACAATATGCTCCTACGTGATAATCAACTCTTCATTTTTGATGGAAAAGGTACACTTATTCTTAAGTCTCCCCTATCAAAGAATCGTATGTTTCGAGTTGACATTGCCAGTGAGGTTTACACTTGTCTTAGTGCTATTTTAAAAGATGATTCTTGGTTATGGCATCTTCGTTTTGGTCATCTGAACTTTCGTAGTCTAAAGTTGCTTGCTCAAGAGAATATGGTGAAGGGCTTGCCTAGCATAAATCATCCAGAGCAATTGTGTGAAGCTTGTACTCTTGGGAAACACAACAGGTCACCATTTGTAGCTGGAAAGAATTGGCATGCAAAAAGGCCATTGGAGCTTGTTCATTCTGATGTCTGTGGCCCAATGAGTGTTGCATCAACTGGTAACAATAGGTATTTTCTTACCTTCATTGATGATTTTACTAGAAAAATTTGGGTTTATCTTCTCCAAAATAAGTCTGAAGTTCTGAGTTGTTTTAAGAAGTTTAAGGCTCATGTTGAAAGACAAAGTGGGCATCGTATCCAAACTTTACGAACTGATGGTGGGGGTGAATATACCTCTAATGAATTTCATGAGCATTGTGGAGAACAGGGAATACAACATCAAGTTACATGTCCATACACTCCACAGCACAATGGAGTTGCTGAGAGGAAGAACAGAACCATAATGGACATGACGAGAAGCATCTTAAAGGCCAAGGGAATGCCAAATTCTTTTTGGGGTGAAGCTGTTTCCTGTTCTGTTTATTTGTTAAACAGGTCTCCAACAAGAAGTCTTCAAAATATTACTCCTGTAGAAGCATGGAGTGGTTTCAAGCCAAGTGTGAAGCATCTTAAGGTGTTTGGCTCTATTGCATTTGCTCATGTGCCAGCACAAACAAGGACAAAGCTAGATGACCGTGGAGAGAAGACCATCTTTGTTGGGTATATTCGTGGTGGATACAAGTTGTTCAATCCTGTGACTAAAAGGGTGATTGTCAGTAGGGATGTGACTTTCGTAGAAGATGAAGCTTGGAGGTGGGATTTGGATACAAACAATGACTCCCAAAGGCGTTCTGTCACTATTCTTGAAGAAGATTCTCAGATTTCAGCAACCAATACTAATGAAGAAGCTGTTGCATCAGGTTCTACTACCCCAGAAATTCCCATGACATATTCTCTTGCTGAAACTGGAAGATTGAGGAGACAAAGACAACCACCAGTTACTTTACGGGATTATGAGGTAACATCTGATGATGCTATTGATGATGATGGAAATCTGGTGCATTTTGCCATGTTTGCAGATTTAGAACCTGTGTTCTTTGAAGAAGCCATTCAAGATCCTAAATGGGTGACTGCTATGCTTGAGGAGATGAAGGCAATTGAGAAGAACAACACATGGGAGCTTACTGACTTACCACAGGGTCAAAAGGCAATTGATGTTAAATGGGTTTTCAAGACAAAGATGAAGTCCAATGGCGAGATTGAAAGGCATAAGGCAAGATTGGTTGCAAGAGGGTTTGAACAGCGTCCTGGCCATGATTATCAGGAGGTGTTCTCTCCAGTAGCTCGAATGGAGACCATTAGATTCATTATAGCTTGGGCTGCACAAAATCAATGGAAGATTAATCAAATGGATGTGAAGTCAGCGTTCTTGAATGGTCCTCTTGAAGAAGAAGTTTTTGTCAAGCAACCACCAGGATTCATGAAAGAAGGAAGTGAAGATAAAGTGTACAGATTGAAGAAAGCGCTTTATGGCTTGAAGCAAGCACCACGAGCATGGAACAAGCGCATTGATTCATTCTTTGTCAAGGCTGGATTCAAGAAATGTCCTTCTGAACATGCTTTATATGTAAAGCTCAATGGATCTGGTGATATTTTGATACTTTGCCTTTATGTTGATGATCTAATATTTACAGGCAACAACACTAGAATGATTGAAGACTTCAAGAGGTCTATGATGCATGAGTTCGAGATGACAGATCTTGGTTTAATGTCCTACTTTCTGGGTATAGAAGTGATGCAAAGAGAAGATGGGATTTTTATCTGTCAAAAGAGATATACTTCTGAACTGTTGAAGAAGTTTCATATGCATAATTGCAATCCAGCAAGAACTCCTGTGGAGGTTGGAACTAAACTGTTCAAGGAGGGTGATGAAGCACGTGTTAATCCCACTTTCTTCAAGCAACTTGTTGGGAGTTTGAGGTATCTCACATGCACAAGACCTGACATCTCCTATGGTGTTGGATTGATTAGCAAGTTCATGGAGTCTCCTCGTCAATCTCATTTGCAAGTTGCCAAGAGAATTATGAGGTACCTAAAGGGCACTTTTGATCATGGTCTATTTTACTCCTCATCTAGCAATTGTGCTCTTGTAGGTTATTCTGACAGTGACTGGGGTGGAGACTTCGATGATCGTAAAAGCACTACTGGTTATTGCTTTAATTTTGGTAGTACAGCTTGTTCATGGTCATCAAAAAAGCAGTCAATTGTTGCACTTTCAACTTGTGAAGCAGAGTATGTGGCGGCTGCGTCAAGTGCATGTCAGGCAATATGGTTGCAAAGCTTGAAGAATCAAGTTCGTATTCAAATTGAAGAACCTATGAAGATTTTAGTTGATAATATTTCAGCTATTAACTTGGCAAAGAACCCAGTCCAACACGGAAGGAGCAAGCATATTGACATACGATTTCATTATTTGCGAGATTTAATTGACAAAAGGGTGATTGAGTTAAAGTACTGCAAGTCCGAAAACCAGGTTGCTGATATACTCACTAAACCTTTGAAGTATGAAGCTTTTGTCAAGTTAAAGGGTATGATGGGAATATCTGCTCTACCGAATCAGGATTAAGGTGGGGATGTTGGAGTTAATCCCGATTCTAAAGCTAATTGTTTTTTGAATGAGTCATAGTTAGTGGAGTTTGTGTGTCCTGTTATTGTGGCTACTGATAGCCACGTTTCCATGTTTCCTTATTTTTAGTTTTTAGTTTGTAGTGGCTATAGTGGCTAGAGAATAGGAATTTTTTTTCTGCCTATTATAAATAGGTAATTGTTATTAGTTTAATGTATGAAAGTTATCTTTATTTTGTTTTCCAGCAATACAAAGTGTGTTTCTCTTCCTCTGTTTTGTGGTTTTTTTTCTGCTTTTATCCCTTCTACTCCTTCAGGCATGATAAAAATTGGATCTTCATTTGAGCTCGTCCTCACTTACAAGTTTCGATGTTTTGGCTGTTCTATGCGTCTAGTCACCGGAGAAAATGAAGTTAGGTGCAACATCATTATCAAAGAATGGGCATCATGGAAGGGTTTTTAAAATAATCACTTTGTGAGAACATTTTTACATGACAAAGGGTCTACAAGTCCATAGAAATTAACTTCCCTGTCGAATTCCGAGCAAATTTGACTTGGTCAGCAAAACTTTTATAGTTATATGATCCATGCACGAAGACATGGCATATGGCTGGGAAGAATCATTGAAGAATAGGTTGATATGCAAGTGTTGAGTATGCCTTGAGGTTACAAGTCCTAGAAAGTCAAAAGAGAAATTGTGGAGCATAAAATAGCAATAATCTAGTTGAGAGACCGATCGTTGGTATATGATAAATTCAGAAACTAGCCATTTTAAGCCTTATCACAAGGCTGATTGTGGCCATAATTGTAAAGGCTAAGAGAGAGCAAGAAATTTAGTTAAAATTTTTTGTGTGATGAATAAAAGAATTTTTCTCAATAAGATATATCAAATCTGGTTTTTATACTAGAATTTTGGAAAGTAAATCATTATGTTTATATACACACACAAGCATGTTTTTTATGTTGAAATTGCAAACTTTATTTTTTTGCAAATGATGATAATAATATATTGGTCTATTTGAACTTACTTTTGAATATCATATACTTGATCTACTAGAAGTGTCGAGGTAACTCATTAAACAGTCAGCTCAACTTTCTTTTTCTATCCTTCATATACTGGAGCAGTAGTGGACAAGGTTGGGAGTGTGTTCAAGAGATTAGGATCTAGTCTCTTTGCTAAAATAAATTTTTGATCAAATTTATGTAGTATATTTAAACTATGATAATGGAAACTTCTAGATATTATTTAAATAAATTTTCAATCATCAAAATTGACTTATTTAATTTTTTTATAACAGAATGAAGAAATGCTCTAAATGCCACTGCCTATTTACTGTGGCATGGACAATGCTACTTTTAGAATTATGAAATCATTTGACATATTTTGTATGTCTTGTGGGGTTCGATTTCTCAGGATGTATGGCCGTTCATCAAAACGCCCAGCTTGTGTTAATGGCTTTGGGCGTGACGAGCTGTATCTCCTCTCATTTAGCCACTTATCATGGAACAGATAATCTAATGGGTTCGTCTCCAGTTTCCCTGTTATCTTTGTTTTCTCTATCCTTGTTAACTTAGATTTTGAATAGAACTTTCTCTTCCATGTTCTCTATCTGAAGTTCTTGTCCTCTTTTATATTATATTTTTGTGCAAGTCGTGTATGCACTAATCATAGATATGTCATCATCAGCAATTTATTTCTAGGAATACTTACTACCGTCCCAAAGCTTCTTTGTATTTTTTTACTTTCTCCCCCCCCCCCCCCCCCCCCAAAAAAAAAAAAATCCATTATCGACGCCAGTACAGGAGATCAGACGACAAACATGTAGTCCGCAACCCAAAGTGAAGCCTTATTGCACAGCCCGCCCCTTGACAAGCTAACCAAATTAATCCTTCCGACATCGTTCTCCGCTCCTCAGCCAAGGAAAAGCCCCTAGGTACGTACCGTCTGCGGCATATGGCGATACCAGAAAAAACGAGGGGTTCCCTTTAATCCAGCTTCTTCTGGCTTCTCCTATCTCTTCCCCTTTATTGTATTGCTTCTCACGTTAATGGGTACGAATCACAAAACTTTCATCTAATTAGCATCACCTCTTTGCTACCAAGTGCCCCTTGCTCCTCAACATTAACCGCACAGGCAGGTCTGCTTAACTAACATTGGCTTTACTTATTTCCAAAAACTGTGTTCACCAAATAAGCCATACCACGAACCTATTTGTACATGTAGGCTCATTAATATTGGATGCAGCACAAAGAAGATATGAACCATCAACCAGTTTAGGGAATAAAATGAAATAAAATCAACTTATCTTGATTTATTCAACCCAATATCCATTTCTCATTACTTCAAAATTATAAAAGAAGTTAAAAGAGGGATTAAATGAAAATTATGGAAAGTAGACACCCATTTCTTCCACTTTCAAACGAATTAGATAAATTAAGTTTGAGAAAAGAGTAGCCGGTAGTGATATCAAGGCAGAAGCAACAGGCTCTTTCTTCCAATTAACCTGTCGGGTATTTTGTAGAATCCAACAGCAATAGGTTGAAGGTCGTTCGCCGCCACAGCTCATGTTCACTCGTTGGCCAATGGAAAGACCTGAACCCCGGCCAAATTCTCTGCCAAGACCGATCCCGAGTCCATGCTCTCCATCGACGAATCAACAATACTGAATCCAAACTAATCGAGCCACGCACCTTACACTAAATAGACATTTGGCATTGCTGACGCTTTTTTAATGCATTTATCATTGCGAAAAAGCATTGCATGTCAGCTTCCCGGTGCTTTTTAAAGTGTCGCAAAAGCGTTGGCAATACAACCGTGGGAAGATAATTTTATGACGTTTTTGGTTCGCATCAGAATTTATAACGAATGATGTTTATAAGCGTCGCTAATCCCCGATGCTTAAGCATCCGCACTAAAGCATCCTATATTAGTGATGCTTATTTGTGTAGCTAATTAACGACGCAAATTAGCGTCGCTAATATTCAACCAACGATGCTTATTTGCATTGTTTATTTATATTTTAACAATGCTTTAAAGCATCGTTAACTTTAAAATATAGAGACGCTTTATTGTATCGTAAGTGTAAATTATTTTTTAAAAAAAATTAAAAACTCTGTATACAAATATATGCACCAAACATATACATAACATAAGTCATATAATAACACATAAATCATATATAAAAATATCAATTCTATATATTGTCAAATATGATTACAATTACATTGTCAAACATGATTGAAAGTCTATTGCAACTCAATGTGCTTTGAAAAATATAAAAATATACACATAAAACTCCTAAAAAATAGTTTAAGGGTTATTAGGGGTCCATGGCATCATCATTATCATCTCTATGACTTCTGAAATTATCACAAACCTATAAAGAAAAGATAGAAACTTTAGAAGTTGAAAATATAAAAATTACAAAGTGTTATAAATCATTAAGCTCATACAAAATATATATATGATAATTATATAAAATATTCAAAGAGATATAGTTATTTACCTAAGGAGGGATAAACCTATGCAATAAGGTTGCAATCTAGTTAAGCTGAGCCCTCAAAGATTATATCTTTGTCTGATGGCTCTAACTCATTGTAACAACTCAAGACCTCACCCAAAATTACTAGTCGGAAGGTATGATTTGGATTTCTTGATCCTGTATATGTACCCAAGATCTACCTAGCAAATAACGATATGGAATTAAATGCATGCTCACACGAGTCCTCATATGCACCCTTCGTTTAAGTTCTGATGTCCTCATCAGGTTAAGAATTCAAATTCATTCAAATTTAATCACAAGTATCACGATCGGCTGGTGGTCAACCCTAATAGATCTATGCCACAATGTCTCCTAGTCCACATAGGTTAAAGATCAGATATCCTCTGATACCATTTGTAATAACCTAGGACATCATCCAAAATAACTAGCCAAAATGTATTATTTGGATTTCTTGATCTTGTATAAGTATCCAAGATCTTTCGAGAGAATAATCGATGTGGGATTAAACACACGCCCACACGGGGCCTCACACTCATCTCCTCCATCTTTGCCTCTAGCCTATGAACCTCTGTAGTGCTACAAATATATCTAGCATCTTAGGTATATCTACTCACTGCAGACAATTGAGTATGGTAACTCCAACGCCATAACTCCTCACTCAACCATAACGCTCTGGTCCCATCAATTCAATCAATACTTGAGCTTCGATGTGACTAATTTTTCCAGATGATCATGTTTTTGACACACTCTGCTATAAACGATGTAGCCCTCTCCTATATTTAAGAAAAAAAAGTCACATATTAATGCTTGAAACAATAAAACTACAAATCTTTGCACAAATGGACTATCAATACATACGACTGTCTCTCTCGACTCCTCCTAGATAAAGCTGCCATCTTGGTGGGTATGAGTCATCGTATAGAACTCCACCTCACCAGACTCCCTTCCATTCTCTTCCATCTACAACAAAAAGTATATGTTATATGATACATCATTCATGATACGTGATAAATGATAAAAGATACACGGTTCATGATACACATTATATAATTTATGATATATATGATATGATACACGTACATGATACATGGTTCAATATGAAGATTAAAGTTTCAATTTGAAGAAAAGAAGTCAAAGAGGTTTAATAGGACTCATAAGTATTATGTATATGGTGCACGATATATAGTTCCATTAAGAAACATAAGTGTTTCAATATAAAATAAATAGTAACCATCTAAGAAGAGTTTTAATATAAGTGTTTTATTGAGGAGTTTGTGTGGAGTGATTGATTATACCCCTATTTGATTATGATGAGTTCAAAGCATTTGAGTATATTTCATGTTGTACTAATAAATTCAATCTAGTGTTTCAGGCAAATATATGTGAATTTATGTTTAAGTACGTCGAGCCTTGGTTCAAAGTAATTTGGCTAAGTGTTGAACTCAATTGAACCATAGTCTGAAGCTCGAGTCGACTCCGGAAGATTGCGAGTCGACTCTAAGTGTTTCAAAGGTTCTGGCACAAGCTCGAGTCGACTCCGGTACACTACGAGTCAACTCCGACTGAGAACAGACAGAAAGACAGAAAGATGAATTTCAGACCCTGTCACCGAGTCGACTCTGAAGATTTCAAGTCGACTCCGAATCTTGCCGAGTCGACTCCCGTCGATTCTGAGTCGACTCCAAAGGGTAACAGAAGAAAGACAGAACGATATTTTTTAGATCCTATTACCGAGTCGACTCCAGAAGGTTACGAGTCGACTTTGAAGTTTGGCGAGTCGACTTCCAGAGAAAAGCGAGTCTGAAAGGCAGAGAACCAACTTCAGAGACCCTGTGAACGAGTCGACTCCAAGTGCTCCAGAGTCGACTCCCAAGTCAACCGAGTCGACTCCAAGAGAACCCGAGTCGACTCGAGAGAGAAAAGCAGATAAATGGATTTCTGGAACCCTGAGAACGAGCCGACTCCTAAGTACCCGAGTCATCTTCAGATGTTGGCGAGTTGACTCCAGTTTGGTCCGAGTTGACTCCAGAACGGGACAAGCACTTTAATTCAAATCCTGAACAGTGGGCGAGTCATCTCCTATAAAGGGCGAGTCGACTCCAGTAACAGCCGAGTCGACTCCAGATCGCACGAGTCGACTCCGATCCCAACGGACACATTGTCAGGATGTGCAGACTGGACAGAACGGCTCCAAATCTGTTCCTAACGGCTAGTTTTCGAAAGGATAGCCACAGTGAACAGTAGCAGACAAGAAGTGAGCTATTCCATTCAAGTAAAAAGACATTTCCACCTACCAAGAACTTCTCAAGAGAGAATACAAGTAAAAGAAGGAAGAAGTTCATTCAAGGCAATTCGACCAGTACTTCCTTCGCATTCAAGGCTCTCCTGCTGTCCCCAAATCTTCAACTCTTTCAGAGGAGATCCAGAAATCGAGAAGCCCCTACTTTCCAATCCAAAATCTGTTTGAGGGCTTCTAACTTTACTTTGCATTTATTGTTTTCACATCTGCTTGTTTATAAACTTTCTCTGTGAAATCCCAAACTCTATTTTTTTCTCACTTGATTCAATCCCCTGATTGAATCAAGGGTTGTAAGGTTTGTTGGTGAGCCAAATATAAAACCAACGGTGTAAGATTTTGGTTGGTGAACTGGGGAAAACCAACTGTGTTTGATTGTGAATCCGGAAAAACAATTGGGTGGTTCTAGTCGGTGAGCCTATGAAAACCGACCGAGTTCGTTGTAATCTCGGAAAAACAACAAGTAGGTTGTGAGCTTGTAAAACAACCGGCTGTAATCCTAGAGATTATAGTGAAAACCCAAGTGCGGCTTGGGGAGTGGACATAGGAGCAAGAGTTGGCTTCAAACCACTATAAACTTGTTTGTGTTTATATTGGCTGCTGTCTCCTTTTCTCTCTACACTCACTTCATCTAGTAAATTAACTAATTTGCTTGCAATAGATTTAGTTAATTACTTATCATAGTTTCTAATTGGTCATAATTAATTAAAACCCAATTCACCCCCCCTCTTGGGTTGTCTTCTTGGGCAACAAGTGGTATCAGAGCAGATGCTCTTAAATTAAAAGAGTAAAAGATTAAAATGACAACCTCTTTTGGATCTTCTCTTAGTGAGGGGCAATCCACCAATAGGCCTCTATTCTTCAATGGAACTAACTACACCTATTGGAAGGCTAGAATCAGGATATTTATCCAAGCCCAAGACTATGATGTTTGGAGCATCATAGTTAATGGACCATATATTCCTTCTATCTATGTAGATAACATTGCTATACCCAAGCTTGAAAAAGATTGGGATGATAGTGATAAAAGGAAGGCACAACTAAATGCCAAAGCAATGAATGTACTTTATTGTGCCTTAGACCATAATGAATTCAATAGAATCTCTACTTGCAATTCTGCAAAAGAGATATGTGATAGACTTGAAGTGACCCACAAGGGCACGAATCAAGTCAAGGAATCTAAAATAAACATGCTAGTTCATAAGTATGAACTGTTTAAAATAGAATCTAATGAAACCATCACTTGTATGTTCACTAGATTTACTGATATTATCAACGGCTTAAAAAGTCTTGGCAAAAGTTATACTAACAGTGACCTTGTCAGAAAAATTCTTCGATCTTTACCAAGATCATGGGAAGCCAAGATAACGGTGATCCAAGAAGCTAAAGACTTGAACAAGCTACCACTCGAGGAGCTCCTTAGATCTTTGATGACATATGAGCTCACAATGAAGCAACACAGTGAAGAAGAGTCCTCCCACAAGAAAAAGATAATTATCCTTAAGTCTACTTTTTCTAACAAGGATCCCTCTTGCAATAGCAGCAGTGAAGAAGAAGAAGACAATGAGGAAGATAATGAAGAAGCCCTTCTTGTGAGGAAATTCAGAAGATTCATCAACAGGAAGAATCCTCTCCATAAGAAAAGAGTTCCCTCGAATTTCTTTAACAAGGATAAAGGTAAGAAAAGGGAAGAAGAGGGAATCGGATGTTATGAATGCAAGAAGCCGGACCATTTCAGAGCTGACTGTCCCTTGTTGTAAAAGAGCAACAAATACAAGAAGAAGAAAGCTCTTGTCACCACTTGGACTGTCACCGATAAATCATCATCATCATCGGAAGATGAACAAGAGAAAAAGGCCAACTTCTGTTTTATGACGAACGAAAATGAGGTAATATCTGAAACACATTTAGATTTTACTTTTGATGAATTGTATGATGCTTTTAATGAACTAATGGATGAAAATAAGACAGTAAATCTTAAAAATAAAGAATTGAAACTAACTAATCAATCTTACACTCATAAGTACAATAAATTAATTAAGGATTAGGACTTTATCATCAAAGAAAACTTAGAACTTAAAACAAGCAACCAATGGCTAACTCAAAAAACTAATACTTTAATTAAAGATAACTAAAGAATAACTAAGGAAGTTTCAGAACTTAAAAACAGTAACCGAACTCTAAAAGATAACTTTACAAAAGATCTAAATTTACTAAAAACAGAAAAACTGAACTTAACTAAAGAACTTGAAAAATATAAACCTATAGTTGAGAAGTTTACCTTTAGTTCTGAAAAACTAGAAATGATTCTTAATAGTCAAAGAGCTGTATTTAATAAAGCCGATTTAGGGTATAAGCCTAACAACAAGCAAAAATTTCTTAAAAACTTTTTTGTAAAAGCCGGAGAAAGTAAAACCAAAAATGTAACTTGTTTTTGTTGTGGTAAAGTAGGACATATAGCAAATGTATGTAACCACAAAAAAACTGAAGTTAAAAGAAAGATTAAAAAGATTTGAGTTTCAAAAGAAACCAACACTACTAACCTTAAAGGACCCAAAAAAACTTGAGTACCTAAAATTGTATGATTTCCTTGTGTAGGAGTGTCTTGCAGCAAAGGTCAACAAACACTATTGGTACTTGGATAGTGGCTGCTCAAGACACATGACGGGTGACAAAGAGCAATTCTTTACCCTTGAGCCTAAAAAGGGAGGTGCGGTGACTTTTGGAGACAACAACCAAGGTCACATCATTGGTATAGGTAAAATACAAATCACCTCTTAAGCATAACTTACTTAGCGTTAGTCAATTATGTGATAGAGGTTTTGATGTTCTATTTAAGCCATCTGTATGCATCATAACCAACTCAATGGACAATAGCTTAGTATTCAAAGGAATAAGACGTGGCAATGTTTATGTAGTAGATCTTGAAGATCTCGCCAAAAATAGCTGTTGCTTAGTAGCTAGTGATTCTAAAGTCAATGATGCAAGTTGGTTATGGCACCGTAAATTAGGTTATGCAAGTATGGATACAATATCAAATTTAGTTAAAAGAGATTCTGTGATTGGTTTGCCAAAGCTAAAATTTGAGAAAAATAAAATTTGTGAATCATGTCAATATGGCAAACAATCTAGAAGTTCCTTTAAATCCATAAATTGTGTCTCTACTACTAGAACCGTTGAACTACTTCACATGGATCTTTTTGGACCAACTAGAGCCACAAGTCTTGGTGGAAACAAGTATGGTCTTGTCATTGTAGATGATTTTTCTAGATACACATGGATCATGTTTTTAGCTCATAAATATGAAGCATTTTCGGTATTTAAGAAATTTCATAAGGAAGTAACTAACTCAAGAAATGCTTCAGTTATAGCTATTAGGAGTGATCATGGAATAGAATTTGAAAATCATCTATTTGAAAAATTTTGTAGTAAAAAGGGGATAACTCATAATTTTTCTGCACCTAGGACTCCACAACAAAATGGAGTGGTGGAAAGAAAGAATAGAATCCTAGAGAAAATGGCTAGGACCATGTTATGTGAAAGTAATCTTCCAAAGTATTTTTGGGGTGAAGCTATTCATACATCATATTATATATTAAATAGAGTTTTATTGAGACCAATTATTAAGAAAACACCTTATGAACTTTGGAGAGATAGAAAGCCCAAAGTAAACTACTTTCATGTTTTTGGTTGTAGGTGTTTTGTTCATAATAATGGCAAAGATAACTTAGAAAAAAGGTTCGGCAGCGGATCACGAAATCTTGGCGATCTTCTCTATCTAATGAATGAGGAGTCCGTTTGGAAATCGTCCGCCCTGCACCCACCCCTTATTTTTATGTAAAGGATCTAGTAGGTCGGGTAGCTTCTGCTATCTTTTCTTCCATTTGGATTTTTTATGCTCCTAATGTTTTGGGGCATCCCGACAATTATATACCTGCTAATCCGATGCCCACCCCACCTCATATTGTGCCGGAATGGTATTTCTATACAGGTTTCATCGCCGATTCCGTGTGGTAATAGCTTGTGGACAAAAGGAACCATCGAAGAACTAACTATAAAATGAATACTAACTTACCTTAAAGAAAGGCGCAATCGATGTTCTTCCTTTTGGAAAGTAGATGGAAATCATGTAAAGACAATTCTTATTTGATATAGATATTTGCGCAAGTATTTTACGATTAAGAAGCAATTGCTTCTTGTACAGATTTTCTTCCCCACCCATCGCCCATGTTTAACATGTGTTACAGGGAGGTGATCTTGTTGCTGACCAAGTCTTGACCTCACTCCTGGCTCTCGAAATGCTCAATCAGGCTTTCCACTGATTCCTACCAACCAAGGCTGCAAGTGCGTGCTATTGGCAAGGATCCAGGTCCAATAGCGCTTCCTGTCTTTTCAAAAATCTCCCCCGTAGCCTACCTAAATGGTCGAGCTTGGCTCCTTCCCTCTTCTGTTGGTCATCTATATTATCAACCCGCTCCCAACCAACCTTTTTCTTTGAAAGGTTTGATTCCAAATCTGATGAGGGTATCTTTTTGGGATACTCTACATCAAGTAGGGCATATAGAGTCTTCAACAAAAGAACTCTTATAATTGAAGAATCTATTCATGTTGTTTTTGATGAAACTAATGATGCTTCTTCTAGCAAGAGAGTAGCTTTCGATGATGAAACAGGGATATTTGAGGAAAAGATGGATGATATGACCTTACAAGAGGATGAACCGAAGCAAATTGAATAGACTTCAACAAGCTAAGAGGTAATTGCTGAACATGGGCTTACAAAGGCTTGAAGGTATACTCACGGTCACCCTAAAGAGTTAATCTTAGATGATCCATCTCAACCTATTAGAACTAGAGTCTCTCTTAGAAACTTAAATAATCATCTAGCATTTGTTTCACATTTAGAACCTAAAAACATTGAAGAAGCTGAAAATTATGTAAATTGGATTAATACTATGCAAGATGAACTAAACCAATTTACAAGAAACAAACTATGAAACTTAGTAGAGAGACCCACTGAATATTCAATAATTGGAACTAAATGGATATACAAAAATAAACTAGATAAAAATGGAGTTGTGGTTAGGAACAAAGCTAGACTAGTAGCAAAGGGTTATAATCAAGAAGAAGATATAGATTTTGATGAGACCTTTGCTCCTGTGTCTAGACTTGAAGCAATTAGACTATTACTAGCATATGCATGTTTCAAAGATTTTAAATTATTTCAAATTGATGTAAAAAGTGCCTTCCTGAATGGGTATATTAATGAGGAGGTTTATGTAGAACAACCTCCTGGTTTTGAAAATCATCAATATCCCAATCATGTTTATAAACTAAATAAAGCACTTTATGGTCTAAAACAAGCCCCTAGAGCATGGTATGAAAGACTTAACAAATTTCTATTAGACCATGAATTCTCTAGAGAAAATGTTGATACAACCCTATTTTTGAAAAAGAAAAATAAAGATTTGTTAGTAATGCAGATTTATGTAGATGATATTATTTTTGGTGCTACTAACAATCGTCTTTGTAAAAAGTTTGCTGATTTAATGTCGAGTGAATTCTAGATGAGTATGATGGGAGAATTGAACTACTTTCTCGGACTTCAAATCAAACAATCTAAGGAAGAAATTTTCATCAATCAAGCTAAATACATCAAAGAAATGCTAAAGAAGTTTGATATGGATGGAAACAAGTCAATTAGCACTCCCATGAGCTCATCATGCAAACTAGACTAAGATGAATCAGGTAAATCAGTAGATCAAAAGCTGTATAGAGGTATGATAGGATCATTATTATATCTTACAGCAAGTAGACCTGATATCATGTTTAGTGTATGCATGTGTGCTAGATATCAATCTAATCCTAAGAAATCACATCTAATCGCAGTTAAGAGAATTTTTAAATATCTAATAGGAACAAAAAACATAGGTCTATGGTACTCTAAAGAATCAAGCATAAACTTAATAGGGTATACGGATTCTGACTTCGCTGGTTGTAAACTTGATAGAAAAAATACCAGCGGGTTATGTCAGTTCTTAGAAAAGAACTTAATCTCATGGTTTAGCAAGAAACAAAGCTCGGTTGCACTATCCACGGCGGAAGCCGAATATGTTGCTGCCGGAAGTTGTTGTGCTCAAATTTTATAGATCAAGCAACAACTTGAAGATTATGGCATTAAACAAAATAAGATTCCTATAAATTGTGATAATACAAGTGCCATAAATCTAACTAAAAATCCAATTCAACACTCAAGAACTAAATATATTGAGATAAGACATCACTTCATAAGAGATCATGTGTTAAATGGTGATGTGATGCTTGAATTTGTTTGTACTGATTATCAACTAGCCGATATCTTCACAAAATTCTTGAGTGAAGATCGATTTGTATCCTTAGAAGAGGGTTAGGAGTGATTGATCCATTTTTGTGATACTCTCCTATAATTCATTGATTTTGATGATTAGCTTATGTTGGATATAGAATTTCTCATCTATGGTCATCAAATCATTCCTTAAGTTCTAAAGATTTCCATATCCTCTCCTTTGGCACGGAATTAACTGAGTTTTTGGTTATGTGCCAGAGTTCGAGTCGACTCGAATAGATTTTAGAATCGGCTCGTGGGCGAGTCGACTCGCGCATGTTTAGGAGTCGACTCGAGGTAAAGTCGACTCGCGCATGTTTAAGAGTCGACTCGAGGTCGAAAATCCGAATTTTAACCCTAAGCGAAATATTTTTTTCTCCACTTCTATTTTTAGCCGCCACTGTTCAAAAGCCCTAGATTCGTCTCCTACATCGTCCCCGACCCATTTTTGGCCCTTTCTCTTGTGTTTTCTCCCATTTTTTAATCCTTCCCTCGGTTTTAGGACCAAATGCCTAGAAAAGCCGTTGTCCCGAGCCGAAAGAGACCTCTTACCGTGAGCGGCGCCGAGAGACGGTCCAAGGCACGGAACGAACCCGTGAGGCCAACACCTCCGGTTCCTTCTCCGCCTAGGCCGGTTCCCTCGCGTCCGTGCGCCGGGAGGGTTGTCTCTACCGGAAAGAAAGTCAACTTTGACTTCCTCTCCCGGAAAGGGTTCACCTTAGGGCATCGTCTTAGGGCCCAGGGCTTAGAGTATTTTTGTTCACTTGACCTCCCTACATACCCAAGGTTAGTTAGAAAATTTTACGGGACCGTCACACGGGGTGGCAATGGTATCCAAGGGACTGTAGCAGGTGTCCCTATTTTTATTTCGGAGGACTTCATTGCTCGAGTTCTCCATCTCTCCCGAGAGGGGATTGCTCCCACACATCCATCTGATAGGACTGAGGCCTTTACGGCCATCTTAGGGAGCCCACCTCAATCCCCCATAAAGGAGGTGTTTGCAAATCAGCTTTCAGCTGAAATACGACTCCTCCTAAGTATCATCTCTAGGACTCTCTTTTCTAAGACCGGGAGGTTTGACTTCATTTCTGAGAGAGATCTAGGCTTGATGTTCCACATTCTACATGACATCCCCCTGAACTTCCCCAAACTCATCTATAGATATATCTGTGAACCCCTAGACAAACCTAGGTTGAGTCTCCCGTATGGCATGCTTTTCACACTAATCTTTAGGAAGTTAGAAGTCTCTATCCCTGAGGGAGAACCCTCTCTCTCCCTCAGACACACTGACCACATGGGTGAGGGGACTCTCCACCGAATGGGTTTCCACAAGGTGGAGGGTGTCTGGGTTAGAAGGACATCCACATCCACACCATCAGACCCCACTACTCATCATTCACCTAGCTCTGATCATGAACAGGACCACTCCACAGATCCTTCCACCTTTCCATCCACATCTGGTCCTTCAGTCCCTGCTGAGCCATCTACTTCAGCTGGACCCTCTATCGTACCACCACCTCAGCAGCCCCTAGAAGTCAGGATTAGCACTGAGCAGCTTCAGGAGCTGAGAGATGAGATAGTGAGGGAGCTGAGAGGTTCATACAGTGCACCCTCCACTGACGTCATTCCCTCCACAGCAGCGGTATCCATGATGATAGCAGAACTTAGGGAGGAGATGTCAAACATGAGGAGCCTAGTCCAGGGTCAATACTTGAGCCTTACAACCATAAAGGAAGACACGAAGCAGATGCGAGACAGCATCAGAGAAGAGATGGGAAGGCAGAGTAAAGGTGCGGAAAGGCTTGCAAATGTCGTAATCTTCAAACTTGGCACCATCCAGGAAAGTGTGACCCAACTAGCGGAGACACAGGCTAAGGCAATCTCAGAGATCATCACACAACTAGAAAATGTATCTGAGGGGATGAGCCTGGTCCTCCGATCTAGCCGACTAAATTTGCGAGCCTCATCCTCCTCTACTAGACGACCCTAGTTGTACTTCTATTTTTATGATGTACAGTCCTTTGTGTACTTTCTGAAATGTATTCAATCTTGAACTTAATACAAATGAATTGAGATTTTCTTTCAAAAAACTATGCAATTTGACTTGTTATCTCTTTCTGTGTTATATGTTTTTTGCTATGATGATAAAAAGGAAGAAAATATAATGATGTATTGAATGTAAAGGGAATCACTAAACAAAAAAAAATCCTTAAAGCAAAATGTAATTTGTTCTTAGTGGATTCGATACCTCGAGGTTCATTATCCCTCTGTTGGGGCTCTTTAAGGAGTAATATACAGAATCCATTCAAGGGATATTCGGAGATTAGTTGAATCATACTCAAAAACAAATTGTCAGATTTTCCTTTTGAAAGTAAGAATTTAAGCTCAAAAGTTTCAAAACATTAAAAGAAAATTCAGAAAACTTGAACTAGATTTTAACAAAATTGAATGCACATGTTGAGGGGGAGAATCTGAAATCTTAAGAAAGCAAATTCATTAAATACATATAAGCCAAACAATTGATTGCATGACTTGAAGGCTTATATAATTCCAAATGAAAGGAGGAGCTTTAATTTCAGAATTTACTGCTTCATACCTTTTAATTTTGGATAAATTAAATAACTAGATATTTGAATTCATTTCAAAACTTTACTATGAATCACCTCTTGGTTGAGCAATTCACTTTACAAATACTCAATTTTTTGTCATCATCAAAAAGGGAGAGATTGTGGAGTGATTGATTATACCCCTATTTGATTTTGATGAGCTCAAAACATTTGAGTATATTTCATATTGTACTAATGAATTCAATCTAGTGTTTCAGGCAAATATATGTGAATTTATGTTTAAGTGCGTCAAGCCTTGGTTCAAAGTAATTTGGCTAAGTGTTGAACTCAATTGAACCATAGTCTGAAGCTCGAGTTGACTCTAAGTGTTTCAGAGGTTCTGGCATAAGCTCGAGTCGACTCCGGTACACTATGAGTCGACTCCGACTGAGAACAGATAGAAGGACAGAAAGATGAATTTCAGACCCTGTCATCGAGTCGACTTCGAAGATTTTGAGTCGACTCCGATGCTTGCCGAGTCGACTCCCGTCGGTTCCGAGTCGACTCCAAAGGGTAACAGAAGAAAGACAGAATGATATTTTTTAGATCATGTTACCGGGTCAACTGCAGAAGGTTACGAGTCGACTCTGAAGTTTGGCGAGTCGACTCTCAGTTATGTCCGAGTCGACTCCCAGAGGAAAGCGAGTCTGAAAGGCAGCGAACCAACTTCGGAGACCCTGTGAATAAGTCGACTCCAAGTGCTCTAGAGTCGACTCCCAAGTCAGCCGAGTCGACTCCAAGAGAACCCGAGTCGACTCAAGAGAGAAAAGCAGATAAATGGGTTTCTGGAATCCTGAGAACGAGCCGACTCCTAAGTGCCCGAGTCATCTCCAGATGTTGGCGAGTCGACTCCAGTTTGGTCCGAGTCGACTCCAGAATGGGACAAGCACTTTAATTCAAATTCTGAACAGTGGGCGAGTCGTCTCCTATAAAAGGGCGAGTTGACTCCAGTAACAGCCGAGTCGACTCCAGATCGTACGAGTCGACTTCGATCCCAACGGACACATTGTCAGGATGTGCAGACTGGACAGAACGGCTCCAAATCTGTTCCTAATGGCTAGTTTTCGAAAGAAACCCCTTAAATAGCCACAGTGAACAGTAGCAGACAAGAAGTGAGCTATTCCATTCAAGTAAAAAGACATTTCCACCTACCAAGAACTTCTCAAGAGAGAATACAAGCAAAAGAAGGAAGAAGTTTATTCAAGGTAATTCGACCAGTACTTTCTTCGCATTCAAGGCTCTCCTGCTGTCCCCAAATCTTCAACTCTTTCAGAGGAGATCCAGAAATCGAGAAGCCCCTACTTCCCAATCCAAAATCTGTTTGAGGGCTTCTAACTTTACTTTGCATTTATTGTTTTCACATCTGCTTGTTTATAAACTTTCTCTGTGAAATCCCAAACTCTATTTTTTTCTCACTTGATTCAATCAGGGGATTGAATCAAGGGTTGTAAGATTTGTTGGTGAGCCAAATATAAAACCAACGGTGTAAGGTTTTGGTTGGTGAACCCGAAAAAACCAACTGGATTTGATTGTAAACCCAGAAAAACAATTGGGTGGTTCTAGTCGGTGAGCCTGTGAAAACCGACCGAGTTCGTTGTAATCTCGGAAAAACAACAAGTTAGGTTGTGAGTTTGTAAAACAATCGGCTGTAATCCGAGGGATTATAGTGAAAACCCAAGTACGGCTTGGGGAGTGGACGTAGGAGCAAGAGTTGGCTCCGAACCACTATAAACTTGTTTGTGTTTGTATTGGCTGCTGTCTCCTTTTCTCTCTACACTCACTTCATCTAGTAAATTAACTAATTTGCTTGCAATAGATTTAGTTAATTACTTATCATTGTTTCTAATTGGTCATAATTAATTAAAACCCAATTCACCCCCCCTCTTGGGTTGTCTCCTTGGGCAACAGTTTGAAATATGACAAAGAGTTTTAAAGAAATATACGAATTTATCTCTATGCCTCGCATAACTCTTGGAGCCTGATATGTGAGGAATTGTCTGAGATGCTGGAGCAACTCTACCAATATCGAAATATGACTGCCAAAAAAAGTAAACAATGTAATATATTTGATGTATATATTTGCAATCTATATTAATAATAAATAAAATATAAGGTATTGAGTGAGTATACATAACCTGACTTCTCTCAAAAAATCAGTAGTGAACAAGCTCTCTCCACTAATAAGGGTATATATCAAGAGGACAATTACAAGCAACTTCCGTCTCCATCATGCCCTCTTTCTTGTATTCCTTTAACTTCCTCTTAAATTCTTTTCATTTGCGGTTGAGAAGCTTTAGAACCCAGTTATGGCTCTTTGAAGGGAGCCCAAACTTACTCTACATCAATATAAAGAATGTTATAAATGTTAAATCAAATTATATAATTATGATAGTTAGTAAACTAATATATAATATCAAATTCAATTCTTTACCTATACAACTCGTAGAAGCTCAACCTTATATGAAGAAAGTATATCATTCCACTTAGCATAGTTGAGCGATACAACTGACTTTTTTATGTAACCGATCTTAAAATTTTTTTTAATATGCTTCCATCCCTCTTGAGGGTTGCCCCATTTCGTTGCATTGGATGACAATCCTCTCACCCTTATGAAGTTGCCATACATCCCTTGCTCAAGTGGGTTCCTATCTCGTTCTCAGTCTTCCCTGTACATCTACAAAAAATATATAAAAAGAAAAACCATATTCAAAACTATTAAATATGCATTAAATGAAATAAAGTCAAATGTAATAAAATATTTAAATCGTAATTAGAATTAAAATATAATATTTTAATTAAATTATTCTGGATCTGGAAGTCACCCATAATAACCTCCTCACCTGGGTAATCAGCAAGAGGCTGTGCTGGAACTAGGGCTCGTGCTGCTGGGTTTCATCGGGCTACTAGGGCTCATGGGGTTGTTGGGGCTACTAGACTGTAGGGACTAATCAGAAAATGATCCTGCATGAAAGTGTTGAAACTCCATATATCTGAATTGTTTTTCTCAACGCATGATGTTGCTTAGTATGCATAAATAAAATTAAATATCAGTTAAATAAAAGTCAATACTAAATGAATTGCTAATAAGAAATGTATTTATTAGCTGAACATGATAAAAGAAGATAATGTTTCATACAATGATTACATTGTAAATATTTCTTACTAACAAGAATCAAGCGTTATTAATTATTCTCTCCTTTAACATCTATCCTAACCAAACTCGTAATAGCATTTAGTTCATCAGTTGGTACAATTTTATAAGCCATACACTAAGTATAAGTTTCATCATCCTCTTATTCCAACCCTTTCTCCATATCATACAAGTCCCTAGGTTTGTTCTTAATGATAACAATCCATACTTTATTTTTTGAGTCTTTCATCAAAAATACTTATCGAGCTTAGGATGAAAGAATGAATGGGTCATCCTTCAAAAATTTACAAGTGTGAACCCATTTGTGTCTTGCCTCAGATCTCTAGGTGAGTTTATATCATCTAATCACAACGAAATAATACTTTCTTAATTTTTTCATAATAATTTTACTCATAAATATCTATAAGGGCACTATAATAAGTTTTTCTGTTCGCTTGCACCATAACTCTACTATTTTGGATTTTTCTAAATTTCTCACACTCTTTAGTATGAAATTTAAAACAATTGATGATGAACCTATTATATCTATTGATAATATTGTTCGAACTTCGAGCAATGACTATTAATTCATGGGAACTATTTCTCTCTATCATCGTTGGTACCTAAAAAATATAATACAACTGATGATTAATTATTTGATGTTAATGTCCACTAAAATTAAAAAAAAAAAATGTGTGATACATCTAATCTATTTGAAAAGCTATTCAAAAAATAACTTAACCAACCATCATTGCTCAATCTTTGGGTTAGAACGAATGTTATGGTTGACTTGTCGTTGAGCAACCAAAAATTTTCTGCACAATCATTAAATCTTTGGTTAAGAATGTTATATATGATATGACATTAAATTAAATTATCTCATAACCATGAGAAAGTATCTTGACAAAAAGCAAATTCATTGTTGCCTCATACAAAAATTTTAAGAACTAGTTGCCTTTACTCTATGGAACATGGATTGTGGTGGTCTTTCCAAACCAAACAATATTTTCTATGGCATGGTTGGCATTCCGGCAACAAATGCAATACCATGAAGGTTATGTTGCTCAGCAGCAAGAAGCAAACATGGTCCCTTCCGTGGTACACTCCATGAATTAGTGAATCTTAAGAAACATATTCACGAGTTGTTTTATTTAACTTTTCTTGTAATGTGGTTTTTTTTTTTTTGTTTTTTTTTAATGTTTTTTCTCCACTTCTCAACTTTTATTCTACTCTGCAAGTATTCGTCCATCAGTTGCATTAAGTTTCTTTTGTATGTACATCGATAGAAATGACTTTAATTGGCCATTTGCTGCTTAGTATTTTAGTTTTCAATATCCTACCCTATTACAGATTCTGAATATTCTGAGTTGGAATTTGCCTACTTTGACTAAGTTCATTCTTGTTTCCTGCACCTGTTCTAGCTTAAGCTATCATCAGAAATTTAAATACTAGCAATTTTACAAATTTTTTCTAATGTTGTACTCCTGTAACACAAATTATAGTTTATTTGTCTCATTATATTAGTAACTCATCCTTTATTATATATTGCCTCTAAGTTGATCGCATCTCATTCAATCCAATCTCAACATTTCTATGTTTTCTAGCATGTATCTATAATTTTGACTTCCCCTCTCCCATTTGTTTTCATGGAAAGGTTGTATCAAATTTTAAAACTTGCACAGAAAGGGGTGGCATAAATCTCATAGTTCATGGGATAAGAGGAAACCCTAATTAATTAGAGGAAAGGGCGTCTCACCTTCCAGCGACAGGCACTAGGAGGGAGGGGCTTCTCAGAGGCAGCAATGGGTTAGGACTGGGCGACTAGCTGCAAGGTAGGTGAAGGCCGTTGGAGAGGTTCGAGGAGGAAGTCAGAGGTATGTGGTGGAGTGGAGTTGGAGAAGGAGGATGCTGATGAAGGAGGAGGCTGGCGGAGAGGAGGAAGAGGAGAGAAAACCTGTAGAGGCAATCGAACAGGAGGAGGAGCTTGATCTGTGGTAGGGGTGAGAGGAAAGGGCTGGGTTGGGTCAGACTAGGGATTTGGAAAATATGGGTTCTTATTGGCTCCCGATGATGCTTTTAAGGATCATAAAATAACGACGCTTAACAGAAGGTAGTGGTAAAACCAGTTTTAACTTACCGATGCTTACAAACATCGTCGGAAGCCAATAACAAGATGATACTTATTGGAGTCGTCTTGTTATTGGCTTCCGATGATACTTTTAAGCATCATAATGTAACGACGCTTAACAAAAAGCGTTAGAAAAATTCATTCCAACTTGCTAGTGCGTCGGCAAAATTTGGCACAGTTTATCTTTTAACGACGCTCCTTTCTGTTGTTACTCGCCGGTACAAAGATCTTGCCCATGCCGGCGTCGCTTTGGCACTCCCAAGCTAGACTTCTCCATGACCTTCTACACCAAAAGCAACCTCTCCCGGATCCAATGCAAGCCATGCATAGCTGAGTGCTACCCTCAAAGAGAGCCACTCTTCGACCCGTCCCATTCCTCGATGTACTCCAACATTTCATGAAACTCGGGCGACTGCTTGTTAGCCAGCGATGAATATTACTGCGACTCATCCAATCGTGTCTATGAGGTCCAGTACGGCGACAACTCCATCTCCAAAGGCTTCTCTACTTAGGAGACCCTCATGTTGATGCCTTTCAATGTGGTAACAGAATTTCAGTTTGGTTGAGGGGTGTTAAAGATGAAAGGAATGAAGACTAAGAAGAGGAGAAAGTTCAGGAGAAGAAAGGGGAAGAGCTTGGGAAGGAACAAAGTCATATTTAATTCAATTCTCTTCCGTGTACATTGCTTTATTTAAATAGAGCGGGAGTAACTATTTTAACTGATTAACTATAATAACTAATTACAGTTTAACTAACTGAAAACTATTATAACAACTAATCCAACTATTAATCTTTAACTAATTCTTTTATCCACATTAACAGAAATAATATAATTTTTTTGATTTTGTTTGTCAGCCACTGTCTGTATGAGAGTTTCTGTGCATGCCAGTAAGAGAAAAGATTATTGATGTTTGTGCCAGAAAGAGAAAGAGCTTCATCTATTTTAATACTCCCCCTTAAGATGGAGTGTGTATATTATGCACACTCATCTTGGATAGTAATGAATGAAACAAAGGACCACTAACTACTTTAGTAAAAATGTCAGCTAGCTGATTTTGAGAAGATACATGTAAAGTATGTATAACTCCTCGAGTTTTGTCTCTGACAAGATGGCAGTCCAACTCTATATACTTTGTTCTTTTATGAAAAACTGAGTTGGCAGCAATATATAGAGCGACTTGATTATCACAAAACAAAATTGCTGGCTTATTATGTTTTACGTCCAAATCTGCAAGTAAGTATAACAACCATTGAATTTCACAAGTAGCTGAGGCCATTGCTCTATATTTTGTTTTGGCTGATGACATTGATACTGTGTTTTGTTTTTTAGAATTCTAGGACACCAATGCATTTCCTAAAAATGCACAATACCCTATTATTGACATTCTTCTATCTGGATAACTTGCCCAATTTGAATCTGAGAATACTTTTAGATGAAGATCATTGGAGGCTGGAAAGAAAATCCCTTGTGCTGGTGTGCTTTTAATATATCTAAGAGTTATGTGAGCTACATCCAAGTGAGGCTGCCTTGGTTGATCCAAAAACTAACTTAATGCTTGAACAACAAATGATAAGTCAAGTCTAGTGATAGTGAGATAAAGTAACCTGCCAACTAATCGTCTATATATTGTTGGATCTTGTAACAATTCTCCAGAAGATCTGTCAAGCTTCATGTTTTGCTCCATTAGGGTTTTGGCTGCTCTTGCACTAGTGAAAACGACATCCTCAAGTATTTGCAATGCAAATTTTCTTTGACACACTAATATTCCTTTTGTAGACCTGGCTACTTCTAAGCCCAAGAAATATTTCAAAACCCCTAAATCTTTAATTTTGAATTGATGATCAAGTGCAAGTTTGAGAGCATTGATTTGTTTTAAATCATTTTCCAGCAAGTATAATATCATCAACATATACTAAAAGAGCAATAAATGAATTAGCCTTTGATTTGGTAAACAATGTGTAATCTGCTTTAGACTACTTGAAACCTTACTGAATTAAGAAATTAGAGAACTTAGCATACCATTGCCGTGATGCTTGCTTCAAACTATACAAGGATTTTTTCAGCTTACAAACTACTTATGATGATGAAGACTCCCCCTTGCTGCCAAATCCAGGAGGCATTTTTATATAATCTCTTCATTTAAGTCACCATGTGAAAATGCATTATTAACATCAAGTTGTTGCAAATGCCAATTTTGGGCTGTAGCTACTGCCAACAAAGTTCTGACAGAGGTAGGTTTAGCTACTGGAGAGAAAGTTTCAAATTAATCAAAGCTTTCCTTTTGAGTGTAACCTTTAGCAACCAAACGAGCCTTCAATCTTTCCACAGTACCATCTAATTTAAGTTTTATTTTGTAAACCCATATGCAGTCTATGAAATGTTTCCCCAGTGTTAAAGAAGTGAGAGTCCATGTGTTGTTCTCCTCTAAAGCTTGAATTTCTTTAGCCATAGTCTCACACCATTCAGGTTTCTTAGCGGCTTGTTCAAAAGAAATAGGTTCCTCAATATTGGAAAGATTGAGTGTGTAGGCAAAATGAGAAGGGGAAAGTTTGTCATATCCAAGATATTGAGAAATATCATGAGAATTACCTAAATTATAGGGAATTGTGCTGCTGGAATTGACTGGCTTGTAAGATGAGGTGGCTAATTGACAATGATAATTTTGAAGATAAGAAGGTTTCTTTCGTATCCTGGTTGACCTTCTAGGAGGAGGAATAGGAGAAGAAAAAATGGATTTTTCTATGGCTTGTTCTGTATCGGTAACATTAGGATGGGAATCAATAGAAGAATGATTGATAGAAGAAGAAACTATTTCAGGAATAAGATGTGGGAAAACAAAAGCATCAGTATCATCAAAATGAACAGATTTAAAAGGAAACACATCTTCATGAAAAACGATGTCACGACTAATGAACACAGAATGGTTTTCAAGATCAAAAACCTTACATGCCTTAATTGCACAAGGATAGCCAATAAAGATTCACTTGTGAGCTCTTGAATCAAATTTAGATCTAGCTCGATTTAATGAAGAGGCAAAGCACAAACAACCAAAGGTTCTAATATAGTTGTAGGCTGGTTCTTGTGCAAACAGAAGTTCAAAAGGTGTTTTACCATTAAGTAATTGACTCGGGAGTCTATTTATAACATAGGTAGCAGTAAGAATGCATTCTTCCCAAAATTTGAGAGGTAACCCTGCTTGAAATCTAAGGGCTCGAGCAACATTTAACAAATGTTGATGTTTCCTCTCCACAATTCCATTATGTTGTAGAGTTTCAACCTGATGAATTACCCCTTTCAAAAGAAAGAATTCCTTAAGGTTAAACTCTGAACCATTATCAAATCTAACACTCTTAATTTTGCGATTAAATTGAGTTTCAACTAGAGTTAAAAAGGACATAATAGTGGAATGCATTTGTGCTTTGGACCTCAGCAAATAAACCCATGTAGGTCTACTATAGTCATCAACTATAGTTAAAAAATATTTAGAACCATCAAGTGCTGAAACATTAAATGGTCCCCATAAGTCACAATGTATCAAATCAAATGGAGATGTAGACTTTATTGTACTGAAATTGAAAGGTAATCTATGTTGTTTTGCAAGAGGACAAACATCACATTGATGTATATAATGCACATTTATTTCAAGTATATTATTCTGGAAAAAATGCAATTTGGTAGATGAAGGATGCCGTAATCTATATTGCCAAATGTTTGAGATTGTATTGAAGACATTATTCACTAGATGTTTAGAGGAACCATTTGAATCAATCATCAAGTAAAATAGTCCACCTCTTTCTTTAGCAAGTCCAATTGTTCTACATGAGCACAGATCCTGAATAAAACATAGTCCAAGGGAAAAAATTAGGCAGCAATTCATATGTTTCAGTAGAGAACTAACTAATGAGGTTGAAGGAGAAGGATGGCACGCAAAGAATATTCTGTAGGGTGATATGTTCAAACAAATCAACATCCCCTATATGAGTAACAACAACTGAACTTCCATTTGGAAGCTTCACAAATCTGGAAACAGTGGCAGTAATTTTGCTAAGAAGGGAGATGGAACAGACCACATGATGTATGGCTCCAGTATCTAACACCTAAACAGATGCATCATGGTTGAAAGAAATATTGCAGATCATAGAGTTTTTACCTACCAAATTCGCTAGAGATTGATCTTTAAAATTTGAGGTGCCACCTAGCTGAAAAACAGAATACTGCACCTTATCATCTTGTGCTTGAACCAAAGCAAGCAATTGTTGATACTGTTCTCGAGTAAAAGGAAATTTTGAAGACTATGATGCATCATAAGACCCTTTAGCTGAGGTGGAAACCATCCGTAGATGTTATGAGACATCAAAAACTCGCTTTGAAGCTGTCCATAGGTACTGTGAAACATCAGAACCATGGATTTGCTAGTTATGCTGAAGCTGCACTTGATTAGCTGCACTTGAAGCAGAGTTCTTTGACTTTGCTTGGTAACCGAGTGGATATCCATGAACTTTATAGCATCTATCAATTGTGTGTCCCACAATGCATAATGACTGCAAAGAGTTCTTTCTCTTCTTTTGTAATTACCAGATCTATTAAAGTTTCTTGTAGAAACATTGTTTGAATGTATGGAAGCATTCAAACTTCTCCCAAGCATAGCAACAAAATCCGAATTCTGTGCAATGGTAGCAGAAACTTCTCTCAGCTTTTCTTCTTGTAAAATCAATGAAAACACTTTATTAATTGATGGAAGTGGATCAATCAGGAGTATTTGTCCTCTAATATGAGAGAATGATTCATTCAGTCCCATAAGAAACTGAATCACATATTCTTCTTGCTCATAATGTGCAAGGTTATTTGTGGCTCCACATGAACAGATAGGAAGTGATCTGTAACTTCCTAATTCATCCCATAATGATTTGAGTTTAGTGAAATAGGAACTAACCAAAGTATTGTTCTGATTCAAGGATGAAATTGCTTTCTTCAACTGAAAATTCGGGGGCCATTGGTTTGAGAAAATCTCTCTTTGAGATCGAGCCATATTCCATGTGCATTGTCAATGCAAAGTACGCTTGCTGCTATCTCCTTAGAAATAGAATTCAAAATCCATGATGTGGAGTGATTGATTATAACCCTATTTGATTTTGATGAGCTTAAAGCATTTGAGTATATCTTATGTTGTACTAATGAATTCAATCTAGTGTTGCAGTCAAATACTTATAAATTTATGGTTAAGTGTCTCTAGATTTGGTTCAATACATTTTGGATAAGTAAAGAACTCAATTTGAACCAAAGTCTGAGACTCGAGTCGACTCCGGAAAATTACAAGTCGACTCCAAGCGTATCAGAAGCACTGGCACGAGCTCGAGTCGACTCCTGTACATTACGAGTCGACTCCGACTGAGAACAGACAGACGGACAGAAAGAATCATCTCAGAACCTGTCAACGAGTCGACTCCTGAAGAGCGCGAGTCGACTCCGATGCTTGCCGAGTCGACTCCAGAGTAGAACGAGTCGACTCCAGGGAGTAACAGACAGAAAGACAGAGAAGCTATTTTGGACCCTGAGAGCCGAGTTGACTCCTGAAGAACTCGAATCGACTCCGATGGCTGGCAGGTCGACTCCTAAGGAAGCGAGAGTCGACTCCCAGAGAAAAATAAGGCAAAAGTCAGAGAGCAAATTTCGGACACTGTGAGCCGAGTCGACCCCGCAAAGTCCGAGTCGACTCCAAGACAGCGTAACCCCAAAGACAGAAGACGGTATTTTCGTCTCTAAGAGGCGAGTCGACTCCAAGACAGTTCGAGTCGACTCCAAGACAGCGCGACCCCAAAAGATAGAAGACTGTTTTTCGAATACTGAGAGCCGAGTCGACTCCAGGTTGAGTCGAGTCGACTCCTAGTCGAGACAGCACTTTAATTCAAATTCGGAACAGTTGTCGAGCCGTCTCCAGAAAAGTACGAGTCGACTCCTGCAACAGGCGAGTCGACTCCAGATCGCGCGAGTCGACTCCGTTCCCAATGGAAACATTGTCAGGAGTTGCAGAATGTGCAGAACGGCTACAATATTATGTCTAACGGCTAGTTTCCGTGGAGAATGGCTTAAATAGCCACAGAGAACTGTAGCAAGGTAGAGAAGTGACATTTCTTTCAAAGAAAACAAGAAATCTCTACCTACCAAAGGATTTCAAAGGCAATACACCGAAAAGAGGGAAGAGGGGCATTAAACTCCATCCAACCAACTCTTTCCAGCATTCAAGAAGTCTCCGTCAGTCATCAAGTCTTCGAGACGTTCAAGAGGAGACCCCGAGTTCGAGAAGCCCTCCTCTACATCTTCATAAATTTGTTTGAGGGCTCTTAACTTCTCTATTATTTATATCGCTGAATATCTGCTTGTTAAGAAGCTTTATTTTTCTGTTTGTTTTTTCAAACCATTTGTTCCTTACTTGATTCAATCAGAGGATTGAATCAAGGGTGTAAAGGTTTGTTGGTAAGCCTAGGTTGAAACCAACGGTGTAAGGGTTTGATTGTGATCCCGGGAAAACAATCGGATGGTTCTAGTCGGTGAGCCTGAGAAAACCGACCGAGTTCGTTGTGATCTCGTAAAACAACAAGTTAGGTTGTGAGCTTGTAAAACAACCGGCTGTAATCCGAGAGATTATAGTAAATTTCCAAGTGAGGCTTGGGGAGTGGACGTAGGAGCAAGGGTTAGCTCCGAACCACTATAAATTTTCTTGTGTTTGTGATTGCTTTATTGTCTCTTACTTTCCTTTCATTCACTGCATATAGCAACTAATTAATCCACTTGCAAAAGTTTTAATTAGTTACTCACAAAGCTTTTAAATTGCAATAATTATTTTAAAACCCAATTCACCCCCCCCTCTTGGGTTGTCTATCTGGGCAACACATGAGCTTACCATGTCATTACATCTCTTCTGGGCTGAGTAGAGCAGATTTTCTAGGCTTGGTATGGTTACGGATCCATCGATGAAGCATATCTTGTTCTTGGCATTGAGTGCCATCTCCATGGATCGGCTTCAAGATGCATAGTTATCACCAGTAAGCACCTGGGATACCAGCACAGCTCCAGGACTGTCACCATGATGAAGATAGTATGTGTCACGCCCCGAGCCCGTAGCGCGGCAGACGCCGCACGCCCGCACGGCGGGCCGCACAGGCATGCAAGGCAGCAAATCATATCAAAGCAATCACAGATGTTCAAAGATGACATAATTATTTAAGTTGTTCAAAAGCAGTCTTACAAAATTTCAAAATAGCATATGCCAACATAATTCAAATGTCCAAGCTAATCTAGCTAAAATACTAATAACTGAAGGAATAATCGAAAAGTCTAGCACACTCCCCAATCCTGTGCGATCAAGCCTCTGGATCTAAAAATAAAGAAAATAAGATAATGAGCTACACTAGCCCAGTAAGCAACAAAATACCCCAGAGTGGGGTCAAAGCATATCAGATCAAAATATAAAATAATGACTGGGAATAAATCACAAATAACATCAATTTTCTCTCTTCAAAACTTATTTTTATTTTTACAAAAAAAACTCGGATACCAGAATCCCAACATAATAGGCTATGGCCACGTAACCTAGTGGTATGGGTTGCACAAAGTGCCAAACATTACTATTATTCAGCATCGGTGGTACGATATCCAAATACTACTATTCTAATCACCGGTGGCACGGTGTCGAAACTGGTTCCTCACAGATACAAGTCGACAGGTCCAACGAATAATTTCCATTGGCGAGGCCAGAACAGAACAGAACAGATCATAGCCATGCTGAGAATGCATATATATATAAACAGATTTCATAAATTGCCCAGTCATAGTTTACGGATTTCAGAGCATATGATAAAATTTTTAAATAAAAATTTAACATGCCAGACCCATTTTACTGAATACAAAATATATGTCAAAATTTAATCAATTTATTAAATAATTTGAAAATCACACTTGAAGTATTAAGTTACTTATCTCTTCTCGCTTAACTCTTATTTCAGATAAGCGAATCAGGTTCACTTGTTTAAATTTAATTAATTTTTTTTGTTAATTTCAAAGTTAAGCAAAATTAAAAATAATACTATTGGACACGGCCCAACATGGCCCATAGTTGGCCCATAATGGGCATGGCCCGATAAGGCCCACATCGAACACGGCCCAATGGGCCCGCATAGACCCGACCCAATAGGACCCCCAAAGTTGGCCTCTAAATGGACACTTATGCAATCTAACTTTCTTATAGGGATCAAACATAAATTGCAGAAGACTCTTTTGTAGAATAATATACTGTCAGGGGTTTAATTGCAAAATTCCATTTATTGGCCAAACGGGTTCGGATTTCGGGTATGAATTGGGTTTCAAATTTTGGATCTAAACTGGGCCCAAGTTGGGCCCGCAATGGACAGGGCCCAATGTTGGCCCGGTTCGGCCCACGATGGGCTTCTCCTCCATCCCAAGCCTTTCCCCAAACAAAGAAGAAGGGAGCCAGGAGGAGGAGGGAAGGGCCGGCTAGGTGGCTGGCCTAGGTGGCCAGGGGCCGCCGCTCGGTGACGGCCAGCCAGCCGCATTGGTGGCTGGTGACCGCTGCGACGACAGGCATGAAAAACAACCGAGTATGGTCTCGATTTGGGGCCAAAACAAAGGAAGAAAAGCATGCTTGATTCGACTAGATTGAAGAGAAACAAGGGAAGAAGGCTACCGACAGTTGGCGGAGATGGCGGGAGGGAGATTTCGGCCGCGGTTGCTCAATCCGGCGATCAAGCGGCAGCGATGGCAGTGCTCGGAATTGAGAGGATGAATCTCGAAACAGGGAAAGGTCGCGACAGGGAATTCGGACGACACTCGGTCGGGAAGAGCACGCGGGTCACTAGACAAAGGAGGAGGAGGAAGGAAGGAAAGGAGAGGAAGAGGAGGAGGCTCGGAGGTGATCCTAGGAGGAAGGAACGAAGGGGATTTTATAGCCCCATCGTAACGGCTCTCCACCGTGGAAATCGCGGCGGTTGAGCGAAATCCACGGCCGCGGATTGGCTAAAGGGGGGTGCCGCGGGATGCCCGCGGCGCCTTCGCCCCGATTGCCCCTAGAGGAGCCGGAGAGGATCACAATCGCGATCCTCTGCTCTGGCTCCTTCTGAAAAGAGCATGGGACTGAAGTCGGTTGGGGCTGCCGACTTCAGCTCCATATCTCAAATTCTCTCCCCTTTAAGAAAATTTCGTCCTCAAAATTTAACATATCTTAGCTTGCAAGAAGTTTCGGATATTTTTCCTTCATCTCATCCTCCAGTTCCCATGTAGCCTTTCGTTCTGAGTGATTACTCCACTGGATCTTAACATAAGGAATCCTGCGCCTCCTTAATACTTGTTCCTTTCTATCAACCTCACGTACAGGCTGCTCGGCATATGTCAAGTCTTCTCTAAGTTGTAAAGGAGCCACTTCTACCACAGGCTCGTATCTGGAACATACTTTCTTAACATGAAAACATGAAACACATCATGAATTCCAGACAGTGACGGTGGAAGTGCCAGTTTGTATGCAATAGCTCCAACTCTTTCTAAAATTTTGAAGGGGCCCACACAGCACGAACTGAGTTTTCCGTGTTTTCCAAATCACATTACCCCTTTTATAAGAGACACTTTCAAAAACACATGATCTCCGACCTGAAAGTCCAATTCTCTCCTTCTATTATCTGCATAACTTTTTTGTCTGCTTTGAGCTATCCGGAGACATTCTCTAATTAGCTGGATCTTCTCTACTGTTTGTTGCACAATTTTAGAACCCATAATTTTTCTTTCACCAACATCATCCCAACAGATAGGTGATCTGCACTTTCTTCCATACAGAGCCTCATAAGGTGCCATTTGAATACTTACCTAGTAACTGTTATTATATGCAAACTCAACCAAAGGCAAGTGACGGTCCCAAGAACCTTTCATATCCATTACACAAGCTCTTAGCATATATTTCAAAGTCTGAATGGTTCTTTCTGATTGGCCATTAGTCTGAGGGTGGAAAGCTGTGCTAAAGCTCAGAGTGGTCCCCAAAGCTTTATGCAAACTACCCCAAAAGTGAGATACAAACCGTGAGTCCCTATCGGAAACAATGGATACGGGTACTCCATGCAACCTCACTATCTGCTTAATATAGAGCTCCATAAACTTTTCCAATGTCATCCCCACTTTGAATGCCAAAACGTGTGCTGACTTTGTCAATCTGTCTACAATTACCTATATAGCATCATATCCTTTAGGAGTACGGGGCAACCCAGAGACGAAATCCATTGTAATGTGTTCCCACTTCCATTCAGGGATTGGAAGGGGATGCAACAACTCTGCCGGTCTCTGATGCTCTGTTTTAACCTGCTGACAAGTCAAGCACCGAGCCACAAACTGTGCAATTTCTCTCTTCATGTTATTCCACTAAAATATATTTTTCAAATTTTTATACATCTTAGTACTCCCAGGATGCACTGTATATCCAGTATTATGAGCTTCTCTCATAATTTCTTTCTTTAGATCAGAGTCATTTGGAACACAAATTCTATCCCTGAATCTCAATGATCCATCCTTATGAAGCCTAAACTCTGACTGAGAACCTGACTCAATGTCACTTCTAAGCTTTTGCAACTGAGGGTCATCTACTTGAGCAATTCTGATCCTCTCTATCAAGGTAGGTTGGACATGTAGATTTGCCAAATATGCATTAGGATCATGCCAATATATCTCGATTCCTGCTCTTCTCAGATCTTCCAAAATTTCTCTCTGAGAGGTGAGTAAAGCGGCAATACTACCAGTAGATTTTCTGCTTAGAGCATTAGCTACCATATTAGCTTTTTCCGGATGGTAATGTATAGACAAATCATAATCCTTCAGTAACTCTAACCATCTTCTCTGTCTCATATTTAACTCATTCTAGGTAAAGAGGTATTTCAAACTTTTTTGATCAGTGTTCACCTTACAAGATTCACCATATAAATAATGTCTATAGATTTTTAATGCAAACACAATGGAAGCAAGTTCAAGATCATGAACGGGGTAGTTTTCCTCATATGACTTTAATTATTGGGAAGAATAAGCAATCACCTTATCATTCTGCATCAGCACACAACCCAATCCTTTCTTTGAGGCATCGCTGTAGATGGTATAACCTTCACCACTGGTAGAAAGGGTAAGGATGGGAGCTGACACCAAATGTTGCTTAAGCTCCTGGAAGCTCTGTTCATATTTATCTGACCACTCAAACTTAACTCTTTTACGAGTTAGTCGAGTTAAAGGTGCAGTAATAAAGGAAAATCCCTCAACAAATCGTCTGTAATATTTAGCTAGGCCCAAGAAACTGCGAATCTCAGAAACACTATTCGGCTTGCTCCAATTGACCACTGCTTCGACCTTCTTTGGATCCACATAGATGCCCTCTTTAGATATTATATGCCCTAGGAACATCACACTATCCAGCCAGAATTTACTTTTCTTCAACTTACCATACAACTGCTCTTGTCTTAGGGTTTCCAGTACTAACCTCAAATGCTGCCCATGCTCGGCCTGACTTTCAGAATAGATCAAGATATTATCAATAAAGACCACCACAAATTTATCCAAAAAGGCTCTAAACACCCTGTTCATCAGATCCATAAACGCTGCAGGAGCATTTGTCTGCCCAAAAGTCATGACCAAAAATTCATAGTGTCCATACCGAGTATGAAAAGCAGTTTTAGACACATCTTCAGCCCTTATCTTTAATTGATGGTACCCAGAATGAAAATCAATTTTGGAGAATACCTGAGCACCCTTTAACTGATCAAATAAGTCATCAATTCTTGGTAGAGAATGCTTGTTCTTTATTGTTACTTTATTTATCTCTCGATAATCAATACATAATCTCATACTACCATCCTTCTTCATTACAAACAGTACTAGAGTTTCCTAAGGTGACACACTAGGTCTGATGAAACCCTTATCGAGAAGATCTTGCAACTGCTCTTTCAATTCTTTCATTTCAGCTGGAGCCATTCTATAGGGAGTTTTAGAGATTGGTGTAGTACCAGGAGTCAAATCAATTGCAAATTCAATTTCTCTATCTAGTGGCAAGCCAGGGAGGTCTTCCGGAAAGACATCAGGGTATTCATTCACTACTTGGATATCTTTCAATCTTTGATCTGATTGTCTGGTATCAACCACTGTGGCAATATACGCCATACTCCCCTTTTTGAGTAGCCACTTAAATTGCATAGCAGAGACAACTCGAGGGGAAGTATAAGCACCACTACCTACGAAGCTGAATTCAGTGTCTCCAAGGATCTAGAAGTTTACCCATCTTTCATGACAGTTAATGGTAGCAAAATGTGACGCTAACCAGTCCATACCGAGGATTATGTCAAAGTCATGCATATCTATAACTATCAAATCAACAAGCAAGTCTCTACCTACTATCTGAACTGGACAAGTCTTGCATACCTGATTACTAATTATCCCACTCCCGGCAGGGGTGCTAACATGCAAATCATACCCTAACGGCACATAAGGTAGGTCATATTTTCGCACGAATGTAGATGACACAAAGAAATATGTAGCACCAGAATCAAATAGTATATGAGCATAAACATAAGCAACCAGTAGTGTACCTGACACCACAGTGTTGGATGCTTGAGCATTCTGCTGAGTCAATGCGTAAATACGACCCTGTGTGCGCGGTCTCCCCCCTTTTTGTTGGTTAGGAGAAGAAGGCTGAGCCGACTGAATCAAAGCAGGAGAAGCTTGCACTTGCTGGGTTCTTGTAGCTTGAGGCCTTTGAACTAATTGAGAGTCTTGCTGATTATGAGGGTACTCTACCATCCTATGACCCTATTGGCCACATTTCAAAGAGGCATCGGACAACTGTCTATAGAGTTTTGTCTTACGGGCGCCTCCACATGCTTCACATTTAGGCTTGTTTTGCTGAGGCTGAGTAGACTTCCCATAGGATCCCTGCTTCCTTGATTACCAAGGTTGGTTATGAGATTTTGCAGTTCTGCTAGAATTCTGTCCACTGCGAGCATCATAATCTATGTTTCTCTTCTTTTGTTTCTTATCTTTGGTATCATGTGTTTCTTTCTAGACAATTTTCATATTTTTAGCCCTATCTACCAGATCATCACAGTTTGTTGAGTGTACTGTGGCCAAACCCCGACGTAAGTGCGGCTTCAAATCTTCTTCAAATCTCCTCATCCGAGACTCTGCATCCATGACGAGGGTGGGAGCAAACCGAGATAGCCTGTCAAACTCTGCCTCATACCTATCCACAGTCATAGTTCCTTGATTCAGATTGAGAAATTCTCTCTCTAGCTCCCTAATGCGACTTGAAGGGAAATACTTGGAGTAGAAGGCTATGTGAAACCTCTGCCAGGTAACTGGCTCATGCTCATGTGCCAATGTGCGCTCCACAGATATTTACCAATGACGAGCTCGGTCTTAAAGAATATAGATGACAAATCTAACCTTCTCTTCATCAATACACTCCATTGCCATGAAGGCTTTCTCCATTTCATCTATCCAAGCTTTAGCCTCTTGAGGACTAGAGGTGCCCTTAAAAGCCGAAGGAGCCATTCTCTTGAATTTTGCTATACTCCTTTGCTCAGGAGGAGCAACATCCTGCTGGACTGGTTGCTAAGGTTGTTGCCTCTGTTGGCGTACTAACCCGATGACCTCCTCGATCAGTTCGAGCATCCGAGTTTGATTTTCGGCGACAGTTTCTGGAGTTGATTGACCCTGGGCCCCTGAGCTTTGCGATGCCTCGCCTGCTTGGTTAGTAGGGACTCTACCCCGAGAGCCCCTAGCCATCTGATTCAAGCTACGGACGTACGGCGAGGCGGCATTCTGATTCAGTGAAAATATATAAATGTTATAAATTTATCCAAACAGAATAATACATATTAGTTAACAAAAAAAATGAACATTATCCCCTTGTCTAGTTCCTACCAATCTCTCAACCTTTCCGACGAATCCAAGGAATCCTAAAATTTAGGCTCAAATATGACTGTTTCAGTTACAATCCCTAGTGATCTTAATTTGAGCTATGATACTACCAAATCTGTCACGCCCCAAGCCCGGAGCGCGGCAGACGCCGCATGCCCGCACGGCGGGCCGCACAAGCGTGCAAGGCAGCAGATCATATCAAAGCAATCACAGATGTTCAAAGATGACATAATTATTTAAGTTGCTCAAAAGCAGTCTTACAAAATTTCAAAATAGCATATGCTAACATAATTCAAATGTCCAAGCTAATCTAGCTAAAATGCTAATAACTGAAGGAATAATCGAAAAGTCTAGCACACTCCCCAATCCTGTGCGATCAAGCCTCTGGATCTGAAAGCAAAGAAAATATAATAATGAGCTACACTAGCCCAGTAAGCAACAAAATACCCTAAAAGGGGGTCAAAGTATATCAGATCAAAATACAAAATAATGATTGGGAATAAATCACAAATAACATCATTTTTCTCTTTTCTAAACTTATTTTATTTTTACAAAAAAATCTCAGATCCCAGAATTCCAACATAATAGGCTACAGCCATATAACCCAGTGGCATGGATTGCACAAAGTGCCAAACACCACTATTATTCAGCACCGATGGTATGGTGTCCAAATACCACTATTCTAATCATCGGTGGTACGGTGTCCAAATACCACTATTCTAATTAAATTCTTTTTGTTAATTTCAGAGCCAAGCAAAACCAAAAATAATACTATTGGACACGATTCAACATGGCCCAGGGTTGGCCCATAATGGGCATGGCCCGATAAGGCTCACATTGAACACGGCCCAATGGGCCTGCATAGACCCGACCCAATAGGGCCCCCAAAGTTGGCCTCTAAATGGACATTTATGCAATCTAACTTTCTTATGGGGATCAAACATAAATTGCAGAAGACTCTTTTGTGGAATAATATACTGTCAAGGGCTTAACTGCAAAATTTTATTTATTAGCCAAACTGGTTCGGATTTCGGGTCTGAACTGGGTTTTGGGTCTGAACTAGGTTTTAGGTTTTGGGTATGAACTGGGCCCAACTTGGGCCCACAAAGGGTACTGCCCAACTGGGCCCAACCGGGCTAGACTGGGCCCAAGTTGGCCCCGCAATGGACAAGGCCCAATGTTGGCCCTGGTCGGCCCACGATAGGCTTCTCCTCCTTCCCAAGCCTTTCCCCAAATGGAGAAGAAGGGAGCCAGGAGGAGGAGGGAAGGGCCGGCTCGGTGGCCGGCCTAGGTGGCCTGGGGCCGTCGCCTGGTCGATGGCCAGCCAGCCGCAGTGGCGGCCGGTGGCCGCTACGGCGACAGGCATGAAAAACAACCGAGCATGGTCTCGGTTTGCGGCCAAAACAAAGGAAGGAAAGCATGCTTGATTCGACTAGATTGAAGAGAAACAAGGGAAGAGGGCTACCGGCAGTTGGCGGAGACGGCGGAAGGGAGATCTCGGCCGCGGCTGCTCGATCCGACGGTCAAGCGGCAGCTGCGGCAGTGCTCGGAATCGAGAGGATGGATCTCGGAACAGGAGAAGGTCGCGATGGGGGATTCAAACGGCACTCGGTCGGGAAGAGCACGCGGGTCACCAGACAAAGGAGGAGGAGGAAGGAAGGAAAGGAGAGGAAGAGGAGGCGGCTTGGAGGTGATCCTAGGAGGAAGGAACGAAGGGGGTTTTATAGCCCCATTGTAACGGCTCTCCATCGCGGAAATCGTGGCGGTTGAGCGAAATCCGTGGCTGCAGATTGGCTGGAGGAGGGTGCCGCGGGATGCCCACGGCGCCTTCGCCCCGATTGCCCCCGGAGGAGCCGAAGAAGATCGCAATCGCGATCCTCTGCTCTAGCTCCTTCCGAAAGGAGCATGGGATTGAAGTTGGCCGGGGCTGCCGACTTCAGCCTCGTATCTCATAATATGGGTTTTCTACATTATCTACTCCTGAATTGATCAGAGGATTGGCATTCGAACCATGAGCAGCATCGGAAGATTGCTCTGATACCATGTTAAAGATGAAAGGAAAGAAGACTGAGAAGAGGAGAAAGTTGAGGAGAAGAAAGGGGAAGAGCTTGGGAAGACATAAGAGTCATATTCAATTCAATTCTCTTTCGGGTACATTGCTCTGTTTAAATAGAGCGGGAGTAACTATTTTAAATGATTAACTATAATAACTAATTATAGTTTAACTAACTGAAAATTGGTATAACAATTAATCCAACTGTTAAATCCAACTGTTAATCTTTAACTAATTCTCTCATCGACATAAAAGAAATAATAGAAATTTCTTGGTTTTGTTTGTCAGCTACTGTGTATGAGAGTTCCTGTGCGCGCCAGTGAGAGAAAGGATGACTGATGTTTGTGCCAGTGAGAGAAAGAGCTTCAGCTATTTTAACACGGGGAGGGCTACATAGGTGACTTCGGTGGCGCCGCCGGGCTGACCGGCCTTGGACGCGGCAAGGTGTCATTGGTGTTGCAGGTATCTGAGGAGTACGGCGGAGTCTTCTCCTACTGCCTCCCAACACGCTCTAGCTCGAGCGGGTATTTGGCTATGGGAGCTAGCGTGCGGTACTCCCCTGACATCAAATTAACTCCAATGACAACAGAATCGGATATGTCGTCGTTCTATTTCATCGAACTAATTGGAATGAGCGTAGGAGGAAAAGATCTATCGATTCCATCGGCAGTGTTCGCCGCAATCCGGACTATCATCGATTCTGGCACAACCGTCACATGGCTTCCACCGGCGGCTTACTCTGCTCTTCGCTCGGAATTCCGGCAACACATGTCGAAGTATTCGCCAGTGGCCGCGTTTGAGATACTGGACACCTGCTACAACTTCACTGGGTATAGCAGAATTAGAGTGCCTGCGGTGGCTCTGCAGTTCAGTGCTGGTGTCACGCTTAACGTCGATGCCTCGGGGATCCTCCTTTTCGCGAGCCCCTCGCAGCGTTGCCTCGCATTCGCCAGCGTTGATGAGGATGGGTTTTCCATAGTTAGGAACATGCAGCAGAGGACGTTCGACGTGGTTTATGACGTTGCCAGGGAAATGATTGGGTTTGGTGCCGGAGGATGCGGCTGAGGGATTATGAGTACAGCAGTCATGAGCAGCAGTGCACTGAGGATGTAATAAATAATGTTAGCTAACTCTGTTTTCTCTTTAGGATTATTTCATAAAATTGATAGAAGAATTGCCCGTGTCAACCGCTGGGGATACCTCCCAATATTTGAACAGAAAACTTCCTTCCTGAAGGACGATGCCAGGCCGACGAAACCAGAAATGGCAATCAGATGGCTTCACTCTTGGTGCTTCCTGCTCATCAGAAGGTTTCTCTGAAGCCTCTTGAGCCAAACGAGTACGTAATAATGTGCTCCAGCTTTGCACCCACAGCAAGAAGAAGTTGAAATTTCCCACATCATTGCTTAGCATGGTACTCTTAACATGATTGAAGTTAATCTAACAGCTTATGCACACAATTCAGTCAGAACCCAGAAGCTTAGTTAAGCACTCCAGGTTGCACCTCGAAGTGAACTAGTGCACATTCAGCCTGAGAAGAGCTATTCATAGAACAGGTTAAACAAGAGCAAATAAAATGTTGCCTTGGATCGCAGAATTTAATGATCTACTTTCGTATTGTCCAGAAGCTTATCAATATCCTCTTTTAAATTTTACTGCAGATGAACTACAGCTTTGATAATTTTCTACTTCGAAATGGATAACCGAAAATCAACTATAACTAAGCTGCCTTCATCAAGCGGCCAAATTTTACTGGAAAGAGTCCAAGCAATGCAGTCGCAGTTAGTCAATCAACATGCCAAGTTTTCTTACTTTTAAAGGTGCCCTCTTGGAGTAGAGCAAGCGCACTATAGAGAATTGCTAGTGCTTAATGGAAGGTTTTATTTTTCCTAATAAATGGTACAAACTTGATTAAAACTACCATTTTTTCGTTTATTTTTTTGCAGTGACAATAACTGTGTTGGACATGAATTTGGGCTTCGGGCCTAAGTTTGGGCTCAGTTTCGAGCCTTGTCTAGGCTTGGCCTTGAGCATGAGCTGGGCAGCAAAACCAATCTCCATGTAATATTAGTCCAATTCAATTTGACTATTTCCAACCAAAGTCTAATCTGATTATAAAAATATTCAGTTGAAACAGGTTTGGTTATGGGCTATATCCTAGGTGAAATTTGGGCGGCAAATTGCCAATCTAAGGATGACACCTATCCCCAAGCATGCACATAGAATGAGATAAAATGGATAGAGAGGGAGGGGTGGGTCTGAACATCATTCAAAAAGGCTAGCTGAAAAATGTTATTTGAGTTCCTTAATCATATATAAATATCTAAAATCTATCTAGTACCTAGTTGATATAGGACAAAGCATGCGCCGGCAAGCCTCCCTCCCCAACCTAAAATCATAATGGAGATGATAAGAATAAGGTGCTCCATTTAATGGTTCTCCTCGCCAACCCACAACATTGCTAAGCTATCGGTTGCATCCCTTCTATATTCCTTTCCAAGCAATTCTCAAGTCAGGATTCGTCCCAAACTAATTCTGGCGTGGTTTTAGAAATTTAATGATGTTTAAAATCCACATTTGAGTAAAATAGATAGCTATAAATTTAGGCTATTGCTTCACCCTAAACCAACCAATGTGGTTTGTGAATGATATAGGAAAGGGGAGAAGACGGAGAGAATTATGCTTAAATCGATGTAAGCCTGTGGGATTGTAAACTTTGGGTTGGAAGACCAAAAATTACTAAATAAAATTGGAATCAAATTTGAAAAGATTGTTTAAGAATCAGATGAAACCAAGCTCAACTTTAATTTTGATCCAAGCCCGGCCCATCTTTATATTATGGCCCACATAGCTTTGGAGAGAGGAAAGGAGGGGAGTGAACTCGATCAACCCAGTCCAAGCTGCATTCATGGAGAATACAGCAAAAATATTTCCAGATATTGAAGCATGTGGATAATTTTGGCAAATGAAACAACAGCTGGTAGCCAAACCATCAATGGTTACCTTTTTGTAAATGTTTGAGCGTCCAAATGAGATCAAGAGGCTAGATACGAAGGCTCAACGGCCGCATAATGCCTTCGCACTTGTGACCAATCCATATGGCTCCATTTAGATGCCGTTCAGTCTTCCATGCCATGCCTTGATCTTGCAAATGGGTCAATCGCTGGGCAAACTCGAAATCGCTCCTCCACAAGGTCAAGCTCGCTCACCCTTGCAGGTTGCATCTCAATAAGTACAGCAGTTTTAGATATATAGTGCACATAAGACGAAACATGGATGGATGGATCTCCATTTAGATTTAGTCTGGTTTACATTGAGCAATAGAGATCCTATATTAATGAGTTGGATGCGATCTACTATCTTTAAATTGTTTATATACTTAAAATCATGTAATTTGGAGAGTTAAAACCTATACATCAAGCAATCAAAAAATATTTAAATCTAGTGTTATTTAGACTATCTATTTTTGGATTACTTGATGCATAGGTTAGGCATCTCCAAATCACATGATATTTGGTATATAAGTAATCTAAAGAAACTAGATTACATTCAATGGCTCGAATTATCGATATGAGACTCCGATCACTCAATTCAAATATGACTAGATCTAAATGGTGATCTACTCGAATGTAGCTCACTCTCATTCTTTCTCTCTCTCTCTATATATATAGAGCTGAACTTGGCTATATATATATAATAAAATGCCTATTTATTTTAATTTGATGTCAACCAATCATCATGAAACATGTGGACAGACAAACATATGCCTTTGAGAGACTTTTTTGTTCTTTTGACGAAGTATAGAGTTGGTGACTCCACTACAAAAGAAAAGATATTTTCCGGCGCTTTTTTGAGTCCGTACTGGTGCTTTTAAGCGATGGTGGGTTTCCTGCCGACGCTTCCAAAAGCGTGGGTAAAGCATCTGAAGGTGGGGGTGGGCATACTTTGCGCCGACACTTTCAAAAAGCATCGGCCAAAAATGGAATCTATGCCGACGTTTTTAAGCATCGTTTTACCAGTAACCGACGCTTAAAAGCGTCGGCCAATATGGACCGATGCTTCAAAACAATGGGTTTGTTTTGGACTAGGGCGACGCTAATTAGTCACGTCGGCCTATGTTTGTGCTTGCCCTACGCTATAAAGCGTCGGCAAATGCGTCCTAGTTTCTGTTGTGCCGACGCTTAAAAGCATCGGCAATAGTGATTTTTTTAAAAAAAATATAAAAGTATTTTTTAATACTGTATACATTAGATTCTAACAAAACAAATACACTTAATCACATAGATAATAAAATGCATATCACAAACAAGAACTTTTCATTTGAAATGTTCATATTATCATATTTAGTGTGGAAGGGCAAATGGAAGGCAACACTCACACCATATCAAAAGTAATTGGCAACATTTCAAGAAGAAAAGTTTTATTTATTCTTCTGTCAAACCAAGCAGCACTCCATTAATTCTCTGATTCCATATAAGGGAGATGAAACCAAATGAACAAAGGTATATTCACTGCTGGCTTCAGAAACTACAATATAAAATTATTAATGATAAAAAAGTAACCTTGTCAACTTCATTTTCTTGATAAAGAGATGGACAGCGCTTTGTTCCCAGCATAGAGTCCCTTCAAAAGCTCAACGGCTAGTGAGAAGCTCCGGCGAGAAGCTCAATGGCTAGTCGGCGACGATTATTCGGCGTCCGGCGTGTAGACTGGTGGGTTCTAGTCGCCCGACGTGGTATCCACGGTGGGCAGGCAGTGTGTATTCTTCGGACTCGGCCCTGTAAGCGCACCTGGCTCCCGGCTACCGGAGCAGGCGGCCTGGTGGCAGTGGGGGGCGGAGCATCGGGGGTCTTGGAGCGGAGGTTTCCAGTCGGCGAGGGCATCGGGGTTCTCGTTAGCAGGCGAGACCCTCTTGGTCGGCCGGGCCGGCTAGGCAACCTCGACCCACTGTTTTCTTCTCTGTTTGGCTAACCCTTTCTTTCAGGTGCTATGGACCGAAAAGGGAAAGCGCCGATGGGGAAGACGACGGAGGGAGCGGCGAGAGGACCGGGTAAGCCCACTGAACCTGGACGTGGTGCCTGGTCACGGCCGGGGCCGTGGGTCACTCAGTGGCCCACGGCTGCGGAAGTTGAGCGGCTGAGCCGTCGCTTTCCGGACGTCCTCCGGCTTTCGGAGGAGCCGATCGCGGCGGCCCGGCTGAAGTGGGAAGGGCGGGCGTTGGTAGCCCGCAGTTTTGGCCGCCGCATCCCGGCGGAGTGGGTGGCCAAAGATGTGGCCGCCCGGGCAAAATTGAATGACGTGGTGGCCGTCCCACTCGCGGACGACTACCTCGCCCTCCGGTTCCGGTCGACGGAGGACCGGGACCGTGTCCTGAGTGAGGGCCCGTGGGTGGTGGCGGGGCAGCTCCTCGCCATGAGCCCATGGGTCCCGGACTTTGAGCTCGAGGATGCGGCGGTGAAGACGACGCTGGTGTGGCTCCGCCTGCCCCGTCTTCCGCCGGAGTATTGGTCGATCTCGACCGACCTCCATATCGCTGCTCGGGCGGGACGGCCGATCGCGGTGGACGGCGTCACCGAGCAGCAGGGGGCGATGGGTTTTGCCAGGGTGAAAGTGGCGGTTGATACCTCGGCGCCCCTGCTACCGGGGGTTTTGATCCAAGGTATGACGAAAGTGCGTTGGCAACCTTTCGTTTTCGAAAATCTGCCGGCGATCTGCCCCCGTTGTGGGCGAATGGGTCACGGCGCCGCCGCCTGCCGTTACCCGGCGCCTGGCCGAGCTGCGGGCCCCCCCCTCGGGGGCGGCGGACCCGGTGGGCGAAACGGGGCATGACCAGCCTCCTCCAGCCACTGAGGAGGAGAACCAAGGGCCGGTCTATGGCCCTTGGATGGTGGCTACTCGGAGGCGAGTCCCACGAGAGGACCGCCCGCCGGGGCTGGGGGAGACGACCGGCTCCGACAAGGGGCTCGGGTCGCCCTCGACCCAGCCGCCACCTCCGGTGGTTGGGCAGACTTCGCCGGCGTCCCCGGCAGACACCGACGGTTGGCAAAAGCCAACGAAGGTCGCGCGCCGCCGGTCGCCGTTGGCCGGTGGTGGTGATCTTCTGGGTCCGGCCCTCCCTGGGATCGAGTCGGGCGACCCGGGGCCAAGCCGGCGAGTCGACCCGGTTCTCTCGGTCGACACGGTCCCCCCGCGGGCCGACCCTGGGCCCAGCGGGGTGATTGTAGCCCGGGCCCAAAACCAGAAAAGGCCCAGGCCCCCAACGGGCCTTGGCCCACAAGGGGGCCCAGGCCTGGCGATCCACGCTGCACCGGCGCTGGCCCAACGCGCACGGGCCCACAGGGCTAGGCGCCGCGGCCGTGGGCCGGCTGTGGCGGGCCGAGCGGACGGCGCGCCCCGCGGCATCGGCGCGCCCCGCGGCATCGGCGCGCCCCGCGGCATCGGCGCGCTCCCCCGAGCTGATGGCGCGCCCCGTGGGGGGCCTGCTCCCCCTGTCGCGAGCGGGCCCGCGCCCCCTGTCGCGATTGGGTCCGCGCCCTCCGTCGCGAGCGGGCCCGTGCCCACCGCGCCCCCTGTAGCGATCGGGTCCGCGCCCTCCGTCGCGAGCGGGCCCGTGCCCACTGCGGCCCCTGTCGCGAGCGGGTCCGCGCCCTCCGTCGCGAGCGGGCCCGTGCCCCCCGCGCGCCCTGTCGCAAGTGGGCCCGATGGAGGGGCTGCGGCCCGTGATTGGGGCGCGGGAGCCTCAGCTGTGCAGGGCCCGCCGGCCCATCTTGCAGTGGGGCCGCAGGCCCTGATGCTTCCGGGCCAGGGGGCAGGCCCGCGGGCCCGTGCACCCCAGGCCCAGGCTGGTTGGGGGTCTCAGGACATGACGTGCAGTCCGTGCGCCCAACGAGTCTCTGGCCCAGGGGATAGGCTTGAGCCGGATCCTCTGGCCCAGGAGGAGCCGACCTGGGATGGAGGCCCTATGACAGGCCCTTTTCGGTATAGCCCACCCTGTCAGGAGTTGGCGGCTGGTCTGGGGTTCCCTCAGGTCGGTGGTCAGGATCCCCCCATGGTGGGTATGCCGAGTGGGTCTCGGCTCTGGGATGCTCATGGGGGTTTCGGGAGCGGGCCGGAGGGGGTTTTTCGCTTTGGCCCTCCTGTCCTGACTGCAGGTGTGTTGGAGGATGCTACCCCAGGTAGGTGTTTGGTGGGGGGCCACCCCTCCCCACACTTGGAGGGGAGCATGGCCGCTGCACTGACATCAGGAGTGGGGATGGACCACTCTACCGCTGCCCAGCGGGTCAGGGCAGTTGTTATGGGGCTCGGAGCCGTACCTGGTGGAGTGGAGGAGGAGCGAGGCTACCTGGGCGCCGAGCCTGAGGATGATCCCGCGACTTTAGGAGAGGATGAGTCTGAGGCCGACTATGTGGACTGTGATCCATGATGATTCTTTCTTGGAATTGTAGGGGGGCGGCCAAGCCGTCCTTCATGTCTTTGTTCAAATGATTGGTGCAGATCCACTGTCCGGATATCTGTTTCCTTTGTGAGACCCGATTATCTGGTGAGGGGCTTAGCCGATTGAGGCGGCGTATGGAGAGAGATTGGGAGACCTATGCAGTTGACTCCCAGGGGTTGTCGGGAGGAATTTTGGTTCTGTGGAGGCGGGGTGTGGCGACGATCGATGTCTTCCACAACTGCTCTCAACAAGTAATCATGGTCATGTCTAGACCCGACGCTGCTCCATGGGTACTGTGCGGTGTATACGCGAGCACGGACCACCGGGTTAGGAGAGTCCTTTGGCAGGAGATCACCAGTCTGATCGCCCAGGGCATCCCGACGGTAGTGATTGGTGACTTCAACTGTATTCTGAGTGAGGATGAGAAGCGAGGGGGCGCTGCTTTTACGGATCGAGTGGACAGGAGGGAGTTCCGTGACTTTGTGTCGTGGAACAGCCTGGTAGACTTAGGTTTTGCCGGTCCACGTTTTACCTGGTGTAATAATCAGCTGGGCGGTGCTAGGGTTTGGGAACGATTAGACAGGGCTTTTGCATCCCCTGATTGGATCCTCCGATTTCCCTCTGGCCGGGTCAGCCACCTGCCTCGTATCGCCTCGGACCATTGCCCCTTGCTACTCTCCACCTCATCGGGTCTTACGCATCACAGCCCCTTCCGCTTTGAGAAGATTTGGCTGTCGTACCCCCAGTCTTGGGATATTGTCCGCGATGCATGGCGGGTCCCGGTGCATGGCGATGCCATGCAACGGGTCTCACGAAAACTTGAGTTGACTAAAAGGCGTCTTCGCCGGTGGAACCGTGAGGTTGTGGGTAATATTTTTCGGCGATTGGAGGGCGTAGAGGCCTCGATCGCCGAGTTGCAAAGGAAGGAAGACCTAGGGGGTATGCTCCCAGAGGATGATCTGGCTGATCTCCGGGGACTGCTTGCGACTCACCACTCGTTGTTACGTCAGCATGAGATTTTCTGGCGTCAGAAATCCCGGGTGCAGTGGGTAAGCGAGGGGGATCGTAATACTAGGTTCTTCCATCAGACTACGGTTATACGGAGACGGAGGAGCATGATTCACACTCTGCGAGATGGGTCCGGACATCGAGTGGAGAGCGAGCCTGCCGTCCGTCAGGTCTTACTCGACTTTTTCCGTACTAGATGGACGGAGGATGAGGAGACGAGTCATGGGGACCGCCCTCTCAGGGTGGATGTGGGTATCCGTGACACTGAGCGTGTATCCTTGATCCGGCCGGTGTCGGTGCTGGAGGTACAGGAGGCAGTCTGGGCCTTGACTCCGGACAAGGCCCCTGGACCTGATGGTTTTCCTCCTTTTTTCTTTCGGCAGTACTGGAGTATTATCCGACCAGCGGTGGTGGAGGCTATCCAGTGCTTCTTTACCCAGGCAGCCATGCCTGTGGGCTGGAAGGCTACCTTCATCACGCTTATTCCTAAGCGTCAGGACGCGACTGAGCCCAGTCATTTTTGTCCTATCAGTTTGTGTACAACCTCATATAAGGTTGTGGCAAGAATTATGGTGGGCAGGATGAAGCCCCTCTTACCTGACATCATTAGCCAGGAGCAGGGGGCTTTTGTGGCTGGCAGAAATATTTCTCACAATGTTATGTTGGCCCAGGAAATGATGTGGGATCTTCAGCGAGCTTCGAAGCGGCACAGCCTGATGGCAGTCAAGTTGGATATGGAGCGGGCTTATGATAGGATAAGGTGGCGGTTTCTTCAGCGGGCTTTGGAGGCTTACGGCTTCCCGAGGCAGTGGATTGACTGGGTGATGGGGTGTGTCCGTGGGCCAAAATTTTCTATCTTGGTCAACGGCACACAGTCATCCTTCTTTGAGTCCACCTTAGGATTACGACAGGGATGTCCCTTATCCCCTTACTTGTTTATTATCTGTGCTGATATCTTGTCTCGGTCTTTGGAGAGGGTGTGCGCTAGCCGGGAGCTGGAGGCCTATATCCCAGCCCCGGGGGCTCGACCTATCTCCCATTTACTTTTTGCTGATGACTGTCTTCTTTTGACCAGGGCTCGGACTTCAGACGCTCGGGTCCTCCGCAGGGTGGTGGCAGACTATTGCGCAGCATCCGGCCAGAGAGTGAATTTGCTTAAGTCTACCATTTCTTTCAGCCCCAGCACGGTGAGCAGAGTCAGACAGGAGATCAGAGGGATACTGCAGATACCAGAGCAGGAGGGGGCGCTCACCTACCTAGGTGTTCCTATTACTGGCCGGAGACTACGGGTGGCGGAGTGCTCGGGTTTGGTGCAGCGTGTCCAGAGCAGGTTGGAGGGATGGAGGGCGTCCTCCCTATCCATGATGGGGAGAGTGACACTGGTTAGAGCGGTGCTGGGATCCATACCGATGTATCTCATGGCCAACACAGTGGTTCCGAAGACGATTCTGTTGAGGATCGAGCGCCTTCTTCGGAGCTTCTTGTGGGGGTCATACGGTGGAGGTCACGGAGTGCACCTGGTGGCATGGGAGCAGGTGTGCCTTCCTACCGGCGAGGGTGGCTTGGGGGTGCAGTCCCTCATAGTGAGGCGCGAGGCGTTCCTTGCTCGGCACGCGGCCCGGTTCTTGTTAGAGCCACATGGCCTCTGGAGTCAGGTGATGGCAGCTAGATATGGTCGGGGGGCTTCAGTGGTGGCGGGGGGGGGGGGGGGCGTCGAGTCTCCTTCATGTGGCGTGAGATCAGGAGGTACATGCCATCTGTATTGGCGCATACCAGGTATTTGATTGGAGACGGCCGGAGTATTGATGTGACCGGCGATTCATGGGTGGACTCCCTTCCCCTGAGTTGCTGGCCGACTATGGTTGACACCGCGGCAGTGGAGGGGCTATGGGTGTGTGACCTCCTAGCCCCAGGAGGGGCAGAGTGGGATGAGGCCAGACTCAGGTTGGTGTTTGGGGCGCACCTAGTTGCGAGGATTCGGTCCCTTCCGTTACCCGGATGTGGGGGGCCGGACGTCAGGGTGTGGGGCACCTCGAGCCGGGCCAGTGTCAGATTAGGAGATCTCTCCCGCATTATTCAGACGGAGCACGAGCCGGGGCCGGACTGTATCTAGACTTGGAGGTCGGGTCTTCATCCGAGGGTAGCTCTCTTCCTATGGAAGATATGCTGGGACCGCCTTCCGACGAGAGCAGAGCTGACTAGGCGTGGCTGGGGGGTCCCAGCAGAGTGCGAGACGTGTGGAGCTGAGGAGTCAGTGGACCATGTGCTCTTCTAGTGTACATGGGTGAGGGCGACATGGCAGTGGACTGGGATCCCGCAGGGAGCGTGGAGTGCGCGACTACAGTTTCTCAAGGTGATACGTCAGTGGTTAGCCAGTTCACAGACTCGCGATGAGGGTATCAGAGCGACTTGCACAGCATATCAGATTTGGTTGGCTAGGAATGCCCGTACTCTTGGCGAGCGCAGGATGTCACCGAGGTTTGTGGCAGAGCTTGCGCGGGCACAGGCCATAGAGATTAGGCCTACCCTACCTACAGATAGACCTTTGATAGCTTGGGACACCTGGGGTTCCCCTCTTGCTTCGGCAGCTCCTCGGATGGTGTTTTTCACCTAGGAGCCCCCACCCCCGAGTTTCCTCAAGGTTAACTTTGATGGGTCGGTTTTGGATGGCGGCACGCGTGGCGGTGCAGGTTTTGTCATACGGGACTTGCATGCGAGGGCGGTAGCCGCAGGTGGCTGCCAGTTGTTTGATACATCGGTCCCCGGAGCAGAGCTGCGGGCAGCCTGGGCAGGCCTTCGTCATGCACGGATTGTGTTGCGGACCAGCTCGATTATGTTGGAGGGTGACTCGACCACTGTCATCGGGTGGATTCAGAGGGGATTAAGGGGTGAGGGCACAGACCACCCCTTGATCCGTGATATCATGGTGATGATGAGAGATGGGATGGCCATCCAGGCCAAGCATGTATTCAGGGAGGCCAACGGGGCAGCAGATTGGGTAGCTGCCTACGTGGCCCACCATTCGGGGTATGCCCTTTGGTCGGGTGAGGGGGAGTTGCCATTGGCACTCCGTGAGTTACTGTATTTTGATCTTATTGGGTGCATTCATACACGTACTGTTTGATGCACCTGTTTTAAGCAAAAAAAAAAGAGATGGACAGCTACTCTAAGTCAAAATTCTCTTAAACTCTGCTCCTCATGGATCTATATAGCACAAAATTCTTGATAACCTGCCCAAGACAGCACTCTGGACTCCAAACTACCAGCCTCATCACATTCAAACCTTTGCCCGGAATTTTCTTCTTAAAAGGAAACAGATAGAAAATGGATATCAAGAGGATGATCAGTGGTAACAAGAAAAGAATCAGGCCCAAGAGCAAAAGGGAACACCAGCGGAGGTATGGAGGGAAAGAAACAATATGATAAAAATTAAGTAATTAATGATTCCCCGGTTAAAAAAAGGGAATGCAAATGATTCACGAGGATTTACAGTGGCGTTCACGTGAACCGTCAAATGGTCCCCATCTCTGATTGCATGCAAAAAGAAGATGACACGCATCACTCTAGGTTCACATAGCCAAATCTCTCTCTCTCTCACGCACACAAGAGAGAGAGAAAGCTACGTAGGTGCGACAAATGACACGTGGGCATATGTTGGCTCAGCTATATATACGAATAAGCTTGGACACAAAACGCTTGGATTGTTCTTCGCCATCGCAGCCACCACCTTCTCTTCTTTCTACCTCCCTCTTTTCTTGAAATACAAACATAAAAAATTAACCAATACACACTAAATTAGAGAATAAGATGTATTGGTGAACTTTTTTCTCCCGAGGTTTTAGAAAATATTTGAATAAGAAACTATATAATATCAAAACTATTTTCTTTTTTTTTCTTTAAGAAATAGTAATGGATCAAAAACCCCATCAACATCATTTTACAGAAGCAGTCTCATCTAACGAACACATGGTAGTTTATAGGTTCATGTGGATGCGCACAAATATGATATGAGTTTGTGAATCAGATCTGATAATGCTTTTTTCATAACTACGGCTTGACCGAGCGGCACACCCCTACCACTTTTTGATTTCAAGTTTTGAATATTGCAGAGAAACATATTGATAAAAATTAGAAGAAATGCACAATTGAACACCTGAAGAATATTCTTCTATAGCAAAAAAAAGAAACAATGAGAACAGGTAGCAAAAAAAAAAAAAAAACTGTTAAGTGTGCTGATCTATGTCATACAGGATAACAGTCAAATGACTGAGTAAAATTAAAAATATGATTGCTGCAAAATCAGATAAAAAGAACAGTATAAGAGCATAGTGCATTACCTCGTTGCTTCAAGCCGGTCGGTAGACGCTGGTCTTCGGACAGGAGGGATGCCGCTCGATCGAGGCTTAAGGGCTTCTCGGATGGCACCGGAGAGGAGGGAGGAGGAGGAGATCTTCGGGCGGAGGCGAAGCTAGAGAATCATTAAAAAAAAGAAAAAAACACCTACGAACACACAAACAAGAGGAGGCGGAGAAGAAGAAGAACAAGCGAGAAGGTGGGAGCGGAGGGAGGAGAAGAAATTAAAATACCTCGAGCGGAGAGAGGGTTGGTGTCGGTCGATCGGCGCTGGAGAGGAAGGAGGAGGAGAGGAGGTTGGAGTCGGACGGTCGGCACCAGAAAGGAGGAAGACAGGGGGCTAGCGTAGCACCGGAGAGAAGGAAGATGGAAGCTAGGGCAGCGCCAGAGAAGAGAAATAGGGGAGTAGCTAGGGCAGAATAAGGGCTCGATCGGGGTCGGGTGCTGGGTTCGGAGGGGTCCTCGCCTTCGACAACGTTTATAAGCGTCGTTTTAGATCGATGCTTATACGCGTCGTGTTAACTCGACGCTTATAAGCGTCGTCTTAGGTCGGAGACAACAATGACTTTTAAAAGCATCGTTCTAGGTCCAGTTTCCACGCTTTCTAGCAATACTTTCGCTTGAGGACTACGACGACGCTTTTAAGCGTCGTCGGTACTTTCAAATTGCCGACACTCATTAGAAGTGTCGGCAAAATTGGGCGGGGGAGCCAAATTTGCCAACGCTTTTCTCTAGCATCGGCATTCAAGAGTCGTTTTTGTTTTTTTTTTTTTTTGTAGTGCTCACAAAAGCAAAATCAGATCTCATGTCTTACTGGCAGCCCCTTCTGGCTTTTTGTGTGGTTTGTCAGATATTCCTATTCACTAACTACATATATATACCTTGCAGGCATAGTCTTTCTGCACAACCAATCTCTTTATGATCTCCACTACATCTTGCGAGAGAGTCGGCAAGATGACAACTGCATGCATTGACCTCCTTGTGGACAAATTAACCTGACTTTCCAATGTGCAGACAAATATGTCATAAACTTCTAACAGTTCTAGACAGATCTGCGGCTTTCCTGGCCAAATTTATCTTTTATTGAAAACTTGAGCATCAGACTAAGCCCATACCTGGGAGACTTCATTTTCCTCGGGGCAGCATTATATGGTGCAGGCCTTCCACACAATATCTCAATCCGCAAAATATTTTCCTTCAATTTGACTTAGTTCACAACGGTCTCCAAAGTCATCTTTTAGGACCACATCTGCATCAACTTTCTTTTCGTTGACCCCAACAGATGCAAGAAGCTTCTCTTCTATCTGCATCCAGTTAAAACAGGCCTATATGGTTTCTTCTGGAGATCAAACTTATCACTAGTAGACCATGTAACAATGTAGAATACAGATTACTGCACACGCATTTGTTGAATTAATCGCACCTCACTGCCCCTAAGAATACTTGATGGGACCCAATTGGATGAACAGTGGGCTATCTTGCCAAACATTCTGAATAAATAAGTGAAACAGTAGTTCTTCGTAAACTCTATTGTAGCTCCCCTGTCACGAATTTGCATCCCTCCTTTCTAACTCCCCTTGTCTCCTGGCCCCTTGTTGCAGTCTCTCTGTTCTTAATTTCTCTTGATAAAATGGTTAGAGTTCTCTCATCCTTTTTCTAAAAAAAAAATAAAATAACGACATACTGAATACACGGGGTGTCTCCATTTTATTGTAGAATAGGCAAAAGCGTGACAAATTCAATTGAGATTTGCTGATTCTGAAGTAAGTGGATTGTAGTATACTAGTAAATGGATCCAACTTAGCTCTTAGCCTCAGGCCTTGTTGTCGTTGAGGACAGGTCAGACTATGGTGCCGAGCGGAAGATATGCCGGAGGGCTCGGTGGAGAGTTGCTCAGATCGTGCTAGGCTACAATTTGGAGCGGAGGATTGTGTCCAAGGTTCTGATTTGTAACTGAGCTCTCACCTAAAATAGTAAAGACGAAAAAGTCTTCTTGTCGAAGCTAGTGTGTCCGACGGAGAACCCTCCGATGCTTAAATCAGCACGAAACTTAGAAATAGAGAAGGTTTTAAGCGGTCCGAGCACCGGACTACTTACCTAGAAGGTCTCTGGATTGTATAGGCGAAGGCGTGCATCTATCGTTGAGCACCGGACTGTTTTCCACCGGACGACTCGTAGGTACGTGGTTCGGCTGAGATTAGCAAGCTTCCACACGTCCTGAGAATCAGATATAGGTATTTCACATGCAAATCATGCTATGTCTATTTTATGAGCGCAATTCCAGAAACTACTCGAAATTACGGCTGATACATATCAAGTATAAGAGTTTTTTTCAAATTGAAGGACTTTTTACGCTATAGGACGAACTTTGATTTTCTGTTTAAAGACATTGTGGCGGAAAATGAATGGCCGGCGCTTTGTGCGAGCTGTGGTTGGTCATCAGGCCTCGGTAATGAAACGCACCATTCACTGTATCAAAATCGTAAATCACAATCCTATCTAAATTGATCGATCGAAAACATGGCAGACTGGCGTTGGTCTGTACCTTTCAAACCCCACATTCCTTACCGAACCCTGAAGGCCAGCTCACAACTTCGGAGCACCGGCGATGGTCAATTCATGGAACCACTCGTCGCCAAAAACCAGTATGAAAACGGACAGAGAGCGCACAAGAAGACATGCGATAGTCACGAGGGAGGCTTTGCACGATTGGCGCCCGGCCAACCAGCCGCTAACCTTTCATGCTTTTTCCAGTCACGTCGAGATGCTTCAGATTTGTCCCCGTCTTCGTGGTGGGACCTGAACGCGTCAGCGTGCTTATCAACTTTGTTTTCAGCTCTTCTGTCAGAAAGCTTTTTGGATTTAAGCTTGCTACCGTTACAAAATTACTGTTAGGATGAAAACGTTGCGTGTTTTTGGAATATAGTTGAAAGTTGGACTCATAATCTCACACACCGTCATTCTAACTTATATCGTGGCTTTCTACGTGGATTAGAGATTGAGAATGATTGATTCCGGATCTCAGAAAGGTTTTATTGGCTTTATTGGATGACCGTGGTTGATGGAATGATGGAAAGGGAAAGCAGGATAAAAGATTTGAATAGATAGATATTTTGGTTTTGATTGTGCAATCTAAGCGGTAATAAAGAACTTACGTCTATCTGGCCCCACATACAATGGTCCCTATATACTATTATTCTCTTTTCGTGATGTTATTTTGGAAATCAAAGAAAAAAACGTAAAGTTAGCATGATAAACAATATCCCACAAATTATGCAGTCCGAGATTAGCTCAGCGGTTACACCTGCTTGTTTAAAAAGGAAGGGTTAAAGTTTTGTCTTGGGTAGTGCTATCTTTCGATATTTCAGCTCTTGTAGGAGTTTTTTCTGACATGATAATTCCGGCAGCGCAAGCAACCCGATTCCTTATAAGAAAAAAGGAAACCACAAATTATTTTTTTCTGTACAATATGGTACTATGCATCCATATGTATTATGCCATTCCTAACTTAATGTGGTGACCGTTTTTTTATTTTCAAGAAAGGATTTTTGTGCTCGTGCTTTATGATGTATGCTTGCAAGCTCTTTAGGCCAACTTCCGAGGGTGGAAGTGGCTATTGATGACAATGATAATGCTACCCCAGTTCGGCACGAGAGATGCAGGAGGCAGTCTGGGCTCTGGCAGAGTACAAGGCCTCTGGACCTGATGGTTTTCCCCCTTTTTTCTTTCAAAAATACTAGGGTATCATTCGGGGTGCATGGTAGAGGATGTTCAGTGCTTCTTCATCCGGGCAACGATGCCCGATGATTGGAAGACCACCTTTATTATGCTCATATCGAAGCGTCAGGATGCGGCAGAGCCTTATCATTTTAGGCCCATTAGTTTGTGCACGACCTTATACAATATTGTGGCAATGATAATGGTGGGTAGGATGAAGCCCTTGTTGCTAGGCATCATCAGTCAAGAGCAAGGAGCTTTTGTGGCAGGTAGAAACATCTCCCACAACGTCATGTTGGCTGAAGAAATGATGTGGAATCTTCAGCTGGCATCGAAGTAACGAAACTTGATGGCAGTCAAGCTGGACATGGAGAGAGCTTATGACAGGATCAGGTGGAGTTTCGCATAGCGGGTGCTCGAGAGTTTTGGTTTCCACAGGATATGGATTGGATGGGACGTCCTAGGGTGCATCCGGAGGCCTAAGTTCTCTATCTTGGTTAATGGCACACCGTCATCTTTCTTCTAGTTCACCATGGGGCTTCATCTGGGATGTCCCTTATGTCCATACTTATTATTTGTGTTGATGTTTTGTCTCATGCATTACAGGGTGTGTGTGCCAGTCGGGAACTAGAGGCCTACATTCCAGCACTGGGGGCTGGATCTATTTTCCATTTATTTTTCGCTGACGATTGTCTTTTTCTGGCTAGGGCGCAGGCTTCTGATGCACGGGTCTTCTGCAGGGTGTTGGCGGACTACTGCATGGCATCCGAGCAGAGAGTGAACTTTCTAAAGTCAGTCATCTATTCAGTCCTAGCACAGAGGGCAGAGTCAGATAGGATATCCGAAGGACACTGAAGATACCAAAGCCGGAGGGTACCCTGAGCTACCTGGGAGTCTCCATCTCAGGCCAGAGACTACAGGTGGCAGAGTGCTCAGGTCTGATGCAGTGTGTCCAGAGCAGGCTGGAGAGATGGAGGGCGGCTTCTCTCTCCATGGTGGGTAGATTGACATTGGTCAGAAATCGTTTGGGTCCATGCCAGTATATCTAATGGCCAACACTATTGTACCGAAGATGATTCTGTTGAGGATCGAGTGACTTCTTCGGAGCTTCTTGTGGGGGTCTTACAGCGGAGGTCATGGGATGCACTTGGTGGCCTAGGAGTAGATCTGCCTCCCTCCCAGTGAGGGTGGTATGGGGGTGCAATCCCTCCTAGAGAGACATGAGGCTTTTATTGCTTGGCACGCAGTTCGGTTTATGTTAGAACCACATGGGCTCTGGAGTCAGGTGATGGAGGCCGAATATGGTCGAGGGGGCTCAGAGGGGGTGGCACGGAGTGGTCGCAAAGTCTCCTTCATGTGGCGGGAGATTAGGAGGTACTTGCTGACCGCGTCGATGAATAGCAGATGGCTGATAGGCGATGGGCGGAGCATTGATGTGACCGGTGACCCATGGTTGGATTTTCTTCTCCTGAGGAGTGGGCCTACTATGGTTGATGCTGAGGCAGCTGAGGGATTGCAGGTGTGCGACCTTCTAGCACCAGGTGGGACAGAGTGGAATGAGACCTGGCTACGACAGCTGTTTGGGGTACACCTTGCTGAAAGGGTCCAGTCCCTCTCGGTACCAGAATGTGCAGGGCCAGACATTCGGGTTTGGGGCACCTCATGCAAGACCAGTGTCAAATTGGGGGACCTCGCCTGAGTTATCCAGTGGGATCACGAGCTAGGGTCGGACTGCACTTGGATCTAGAGGACCGGACTTCGCCCAAGGGCAACACTCTTGTTATGGAAGGAGATATGGGACCGCCTTCCGATGAGAGCAATGCTGAGTAGGCATGGCTTAGGGATCCCCGCTACGTGCGGGACGTGCGGTGCTGATGAGACAGTGGACCACGTTCTATTCCAGTATATATGGGCGAGGTTGACATGGTAGTGGGCAGGGATTCTGCAGGAGGCCTGGAGTTTGAGGCTGCAGTTCCTACAGGTAATTCGACAGTGGTTGGGTAGTTCGCTGACACGTCAGGAGGTCATTAGAGCGACTTGCACAGCGCATCAGATTTGGCTAGCAAGAAAAGCTCATATGTTTGGAGAGTTCAGGATGTCACCGAGATTTATAGCAGAGTACGCTCGATTGCAGGCAGCGGAGATTAGTCCCACCCCAGATGGACCTTTGATAGCTTGGGACACCTGAGGTTCTCTCTCTGCTCAAGCAGCTCCTCAGATGGTGTTCTTCTTGTGGGAACTCCCACCCCTGAGCTTCCTCAAGGTCAATTTCGATGGATCGGTTCTGGATGGAGGTATGTGGGGAGATGCAGGCTTTGTTATATGGGACCCGCACTCTAGGATGGTGGCAGCAGGCGGCTACCAGTTCTTCGACACGTCGGATGGAGGTATGTGGGGAGATGCAGGCTTTGTTATATGGGACCCGCACTCTAGGATGGTGGCAGCAGGCGGCTACCAGTTCTTCGACACGTCGGTTCCTGGGACGGAGCTGCGGGCTGCCTAGGCGGGTCTTCAACAAGTGAGGCAAGTGTTGCAGGCTAGTTTAGTTATCTTGGAGGGTGATTCAACCACGGTGATCAGGTGGGTTCAAGGGAGCCCGAGGGGCGAGAGCACGGACCACCCCTTGATCCGGAATATTGGGATGATGACTAGGAATGGGGTGGTCTTCCAAGCCAAGTATGTATTTAGAGAGGCCAATGGGGCGGCCGACTGGGTGGCTGCCTATGCGGCTCACCACTCAGGGCACACCCTGTGGTCAGAAGAGGGAGAGCTGCTACGGGCACTCTGTGAGCTTGTATTTTTTGATTTTATTGGATGTATTCGTACACGCACTATATGATGAACTCGCCAAAGCAAAAAAAAAAAAAAATAGAGACTTTTGAACAATATGATGCCATGCAACTATATCCATTATGACATTCCTAATTTAATATGGTGACTGTTTCTTTTTCTTGGAAAGAATTTTGCATTCACGCTTTATGAAGTATTCTCACAAGCGTTTAGCCTGAAAACTTCTATCATCGACCATATGAAACGACCATGATAATATCATAAAAAAGAAAGAAATGTGCTAATCTTTTAGAGGGCGAAATGCTCGTTTCTTAATGTGATTTTGTGGTTGGTTAGCTCCTTTTAGCCTCTCTTTATTTAATTTTTTTTGGGTTAAAATTGATCTATCAAATTGCAAGTCATAATTAGTTAGCAAGTTGAAGACATACTACAAGGGCAAGGGTATGATAGAGACGAAGGTTGCTCGTGTTTGTCCTACTGATGTATACTCTCATGAGTGGAGGGAGCTTGTTCATAACTAGTTTTTCAAGGGATGATGGGTTGTGTATGCTTTCTCAATACCTTATATTGCAAATACATACATCGAATATATTATATTGTTTAATTTTTTTTGGTATACATATTCCAACATTGGTAAAGCTACTTGAGAATCTCAAGCAGCTCCTTACACATCAGGCTCGAAGAGTTATGCGAGGCATAAAGATAAATTCGTAAATTTCTTTGAAACTCTTCTACCATATATCACGTAACATGGATGATATATAGCTTGCCAATATACCTTTTGTTGTAGATGGAAGAGCATGGGATGGAGCTCAGTAAGGTAGAGTTCTACAGAATGACTCACACCCACCGAGATGACAGCTTTGTTCGAAAGGAGTTGAGAGATATAGTTGTATGTATTCATCATTGATTTTCTATTAGTTTCATTTTTTTCAAACATTAATATGTGACAGCTCTTTTTTTTTGAGAGATATAGGATAGGGCTACATCTCTTATTTTAAAGCGTGTCGGAGAGTGATCATCATTCGGCGAGACCAGTCGCATTGAAGCTCAGGTGTTCGTCAAATTGATAGGCCCGAAGCATAATGGTCGAGTGAGAGCTTATAACATTGGAGTTGCCCCCACTCAGTTGTCTGCAGTGAGCAAATATACCCAAGATGCTAGACAAAATAGTAACATTATAGAGGTATGTAGTCTGATGGCAGCGATGAAGGAGATGAGACAGAGCCATCATACAGAGATGGAGGAAGTGAGGAAGAGTTATCATACAGATATAGAGGAGTTGAGGTAGAGCCATCAAACAGAGATACATTCTTTGAGGGCTCAGCTTGACTAGATTACATCCATGTTGCGTAGATTTACCCCTCCTTAGGTAAATAACTACATCTATTTGAATATTTTACATAATTATAATATATTTTTGTATGAATTTAATGTTTTTCGATTTCTTAACATGTAAAGTTTCTATCTTTTCTTTGTAGGTTCCTGATACTTCATCTACTTATAGAGATGATGATGATGATGATGCCATCGACCCCTAATAGCTCATAGACTATTTATTTAAGAATTTTATATGCATATTTTTTTATGTTTTTCCCAGCGCATTGTAAATATAAATTGATAGGTAAATATAATCATATTTGACAATATGAATATTTCAAATGATTCATTTGATTGTGACGTGTTATTATATGACTTTTGCTGTGTATGTATTTGGTAAATATATATAGAGTTTTTAATTTTTTTAAAATATTTTTTTTAAAAATTAACTCTTACAATGCTTGCGTCGTTATAAAACGTATTGCCGATGCTAATAAGCATCGCTAATTACCGACAGATAAAAGCGTCCGTAATGCACAATGCTAATAAGTGTCGGTAATGCGTGACACTAATAAGCGTCGGCACTTAGCGATGCTTATAAGTGTCGACAATTACCGATGCTTTCAAAATGAGTCGGCAAGAGAAATTTCGACTCTTACATTGCCACCGCTTTTGCAGTGCTTTAGAAAGCGTCGGCAATAAAAATACCGATGCTTATAAGTGTCAATATATTCTTAAAAAAGCATCCGCAATGCTTGATTTTTTTTGTGGTGGAATAATGTGATTTTAGTTTTGAAATTGGCCGGTAGCACTTTATTAAGACCCTTAAAAAAATTTAGTATGTTCACCATTATGCTTAACTATTTTTGGGAATGCATGGATTGCGCCTTACGCCTGGGTGGGCCCGAATGCCAGTAAAAGGGTGATGGTATGTATTGATTGTCGTGCGTGTGTTATGCGTCATCTCTTAATTTATGTATCTTTTCCTTTATTATGAGAGAGATTATTAGGCATTGTGCCCTTACAAGATCAATTTTTTATACATTGCTGGCAGGCCAATATAATATATACTAGAGGAATTAAATTTGTTTTATCTACTTTTATTTTAAATAAATCTTATTGTTTAATTAGGCCTGTCTAATAATTGAATTGATTATTGTAGAAGAATGGCTTCTTCTCCCGAACTCATGCTTACATGTCATTTAGAAACTTGTACAACACATAGTAGGTTTTATAATAATAAAACTTATACAATTCCTTTAGGTTGGACAATGGGCAGAAGGATCTTCATGCTTTGTTTTTGAAGGCCGTGAGAGTGTTCGGTTGCTGTAAGTATGTTTTGAACTCTATATACATTAAAACGGAGTGTTTGGTGACCCAAATAGGATCACCACGATGATCTAAAATCATTGTGATCTTTATCTTGAGATAATCCAATCCTCGGTGATCTAAGTTCACCATGCTTGGCATGTTCCTAGAGTATCCACGAGTAACTTAATTGTTATGCCATGAGAATCCAAGATCACTTGTTATATAATACGAAAAATATTCTTGATATATGCCACAAGGATTTTTTATGTATTCTCAGTTCTCATGAATAAAAAATATAAGCAAATATACTGATTTTTATAGTGCTTGTATTCAAATAAATAAAGCAGTCAAGCAAATCACCACTTTGTGATGCAAAGTCATCATCACCTCGTCAAAGATAATGGTTTTATTGCTAAAACAGGAAAGAGAATGATAAGCGTTTTAACTTTTTTTTCCCTTAATTTCTAGATGAACTTGTATCATAGATTTAACCATATATTCTGTTGCTGGTATTTTCACAAAATGGAGAGCAAATATGTTAGGATAAATCAAAAATAATGTGCAGATGGAAGCCAAAAAATTTTCTTATTAGTTATTCCATGTAAATTCACAGCATATTTCTCCTTTAAGTACACAGGTTTCTAGTTATTCGATTGTCAGTAGAAGAATGGGAAAGAAAATCCCAGCCAAAAAAGGAATGGAAGATAATACATTTCACATTGGGCAGAAGAAAAATATTTTGATTGCTTTATATATTATAAAGAGACATGACATATGCGTAGACCGAACTAAGGCACCATTGTTCATCCATTTCCTTAGAAGCTATTCTCTATCGTATCTGGGGGAGGAGGGAGTTTATGGGAATTGGTGAGGTCACATGGGAAATCAGCCACCTAAAGCTGATACTCTTTGGTATTAGCGGCCCTTTTAGCCAACCAGTTTGGTATTAGGGGACACCACTCCAAAAAATTTGTGCACAAAAAATTTTGATCAAATATCTCAAGAAATAAACAGATCTCCTTGACGGAGCTATGGAAGAAAAAAAAACTATGGTACGGGACGAAAGAAAACATGATTTGCTGCATGGATATTAACTTTCAGGAAGGCAAGAGAATTCAATCAAACATAAGAAATCAAAAGAGCAAAATCCCAAGAAATCAAAAAATAAAGAAATTAATGCCTCACAAAATCAAGAAATCACTGTGGGCAAAAAAAAAGAAGGAAATGAAGAATACAAGATGGGAACACAAATCCCTCCTGGGCACTTCCTCGGGGATGCTCTTTCTTGGGTGGCTCTTTTCCGAACAGTACTTTCTTAAAATCTCTCACGTGCAATGCATGTAGATATAGCCAATACTCAACTATTGGATCGAGAAGCAAAATGATCCTAAAATTTTATCCCAAGATTACTACTTGGGGGTGCTCTTGGATTCCTATACTCAAGGAAGGGTTTTCCAGCACCGAGTTGGGCAGTGATTTATAAATTGTGAATGATTTGGGATCACTGCCACGTAGAATCACTATAGTGTAATCAAATATGGTGATCTCATCACGTTCATTTAGATCAGCCTTGATCTTGGGTGGATCACCCCATGCCAAACATCTCGTAAGGTACGGGCAACATCAAAGTTAATTATTTGAAATCCTGAGATTTCTATGGCCATATATGCTTCTCAATTTTTTATTTTTTTTTCTCTTTTCAAGATTTTGACTAAACCACATATAGCAAGGCTGTCGAAATTTCCATATGTCTAGACTCTATGCAAATAGCATCTATTAGCCTATGGAAGTCTTCTTCAAATCGAGGTATTTGCCTATTGCCGTAGCGAATACTAGATGGCTGATCGACGATGGATGGAGGATTGACGTGGTGGAGGACCCGAGGATGGATGCACTCCCCTTGCGACTTTAGCCTACTACGATCAGTGCTGAGGCGGCAGACGGACTTTGGGTGTGTGTGACTCTTAAGGCCTAGGGAAGCGAAGTGGGATGGTGTCAGACTTGGCCAGTTGTTTGGTAAGCACTTAGCTGAGTAGGTTCGTTCGCTCCTAGTTCCAAGATGTTGGACATATTCTGCCGCTGTGCGGGCCATACCTTGCGGGGTCCCTGAGCAGCACAGGGAGGGTCACTGTCAGCATGTCCCTGCCGCCTGCCAACGGCGATGGCTTGGTTAGTAGGTGGGTTATACCCGAGGGTCCAAGATCTGGAGGCCTGGATGTCAAGATATGGAGCACTTCATGCAGAGCCAATGTTAGGATAGTAGATGTTTTTCGGGTCCTCCCGCGGGAACATGAGCCGAGCTTGGAATGCGATTGGATTTGGAGGTCTGGCCTCCACCAGAGGGTTGCTTTATTTTTCTGGAAGGTGTCCTGGGAGCGCCTGCCAACGAGCTCGATGCTGAACAGACGAGGATTGAGTATTCCCTTTAGTGTTCGGAGTGCCGGGTGGACGAGACGGTGGATCGTGTGCTGTTCCAGTGCATGTGGGCAACTGGGTCTTAGAGACTTGCTGCGGTCTCGCAGGATGCTTAGAGTTGGAGGGATTCTTTTCTGCAGGCTATTTGCCGGTGGTCCGATAGCCCTCAAATGTGCCGGGTGGCCATAGGAGTGACCTGCACAACTTACCAGATTGAATGGCAAGGAACGCTCGAATATTTGTTGAGCACAATCTATCCTCGAGGTTTATGGCAGAGCGCGCTTGGGCTCTAGCTACTGAATCATTCATGTAAGCTTAGAACATGGATCTTTGATAGCTCGGGACACCTGGGGACCCCATACAGCTCAGGCAATACCTCATATAGTGTTTTTCACCTGGGAGCCCCCACTCCCGAGATCTCGCAAGGTTAACTTTGACGATTCCGTTTTGGACAGAGGCAGGAGGGGAGGAGTTGCCCGGGGCACTTCGTAACTTGTTTGCTGATTCTATTGAGTGTATCCGTATTCGTAATGTATGAAATACCCGCTTTAGCGTGAAAAAAACAAAAAAAAAAAGTCAATTCCTATTCATCATGCTCAAAGATAGAAGAGTTAGTTCTTTTTCTATTCAGCAAATTGCTCACTGTTAAAGTTGTCTGAATTGAGAAAAAGTTTCCATTCAAAGCTAGGATTTCTGCAAGGATTGGTGACCGAATCCATTATATAATACGGTAATAACTTATCCTCCCCAAAGGATCATTATATTTGACTTGCAGTTGACGCCACTGATTTCGTACGTCAGCTACTCGTCCAACTAGTGCGTTCCAGGACGTAAAACTTCTCCTTTCCACCATTTTGTGGAGCCAAAGTGGCCAGCCCTGTTTCTGTTCTCCAGTGCGGACGTGTACAGAAGCATCTAAAACGAAAGACCTGTGTGGCCGTAGGAGAGACTACCTCAAATCTCCTAATGCGTTAATTAACGCGCAAAGGGGGGCATCTGTGTCTATATAAATCAGTCCTATCCTTCCTTCCAAGTGCGCAGCAAATTTAGAGAGGATAAACTCTGTCATGGCTCTTCTCCACTCCTCACTGTGCTCTTGTTGTGCCTTTTTTCTTCTGGCTTTTACTTTTCTCCAGGCTCCGCGAGTCCATGGAAGGGAGACGGAAAGCCGATACGTGGTTGGTGTTCGCTCTTTGCTGCCGAGCTCAGTTTGCTCCTCACCGAGAGGTTGGTGTAAACTATATCTAATCATTTACACTTGGCTTTCCTTGTTAAAGAGAGAGATTGGGTAGAACATTCTTCCCAAAAAGACTGGGGAGAATATACTAATGTATCGTTTATGCATGACAAAGATATTAGGGTGGCATGTACTTGGTGCCCTGATGGTGAATTCTGGCCGACCTTTGAAAATTCCTCAAAAGTTTTAGTTGAAAATTCAGTTCTGCCACCTCCTTCGGAAAACATAATAAATAAAGAGGTTGCATATTCTTTTAGCTCAAATTAAGCACTTTATACATAATTTTCAGGTTACGCACACTAATACACATTTTGTGTTTCAAAACTTCTCAAAAGGGTTCCTCGACAAAGAATTGATGTTCTGAAATACTTAGATAAAAGACGGAAAGGACATGCCAGTTTCACTGGTCTTGATGCCTAATTTGCTTTCTTCGGAATGGGAGGGTATATATAAGAGATTGTGTGGTTCCTGGTCAACCAAGTCAAAGCCACTCAGTCCCATTTTTCAGAATGCATATAGTATATGTAAATGTGTACAGAGATCTTCATTTCTTAGATGATGTAGGGATATGGAAAGCTTTTATAGGCCATATGCCAGAAAGGTAAGCAACAAATTAAACATATTCTTCAAATTATCTTTTTAGCCAAATGGATAACTTACATTAATTACTCAGTAAATTCACCAAAAGATACACAAAAAAATATAAACTATACGCAAGGATAGGCGACCGGCGGTTCTTCATGAAAATTTCAGTGCATATTGGGGGGTTGGGTGGCTCCTTTAGCCTATGACATTGTCTCTTTGCTAAATCTATTGACAATTATAATTCCACAGATTCAAACCCGTCCATTATGAAAGTAGTCCACCGGCACGGCCCATGCTCGCCGCTGACCCCCGGCCGGAAGCCAGCCGACGTCAAACTCCTCAACCAGGACCAAGCTCGAGTCAACTGGCTCCAACGCCAGATCTCCATCGCCTCCAACGGCACTCGTGGCTCGCTCGCCGCAACTATCCCCGCCAACTCCGGCGGCTCGATCGGGACCGGCAATTACGTTGTCAGCGTCGGTTTCGGCACCCCTAAGAAGGACTTCACGGTGATCTTCGACACCGGCAGCGACATCACATGGATCCAGTGCAAGCCATGCAGTGATAGTAACTGCTACTCCCAACAGGAGCCACTCTTCGACCCATCTCAATCCTCCACCTATTGCAACATCTCCTGCAGCTCCCCCAATTGCATGAAGCTCGACTCTCCCGGCTGCTCGGCCGGCAGGTGCCGCTACGAAATCGAATACGGCGATAACTCCCAGTCGATGGGCTTCTTCGGCAGCGACACCCTCACACTGACGCCCTCCGACGTGTTGCCGAATTTCTTGTTCGGCTGCGGCGATCAGAGCAAGGGGCTCTTCGGTATGGCTGCCGGTCTGCTCGGTCTAGGGCGTAGACCAGTATCGCTAGTATCGCAGTCGTCGCCAAAGTATGGCGATGTCTTCTCTTACTGCATTCCATCTACATCGAGCTCGCCGGGCTATCTGACACTAGGCAGTGGTCCACTGTCGAACGTCCAGTTCACGCCGTTGCGGACATTCTCCAAGTTGCCTTCATTCTACTTCCTTGATCTCGTGGCAATCAAAGTCGGCGGTAAGCAGCTTCCAATATCTTCGAAGGTGTTCTCTACTGCCGGGACGGTGCTTGATTCCGGCACGGTGATCAGCAGATTGCCTCCATCGGCCTACGCCGCCCTTCGGTTGGCGTTCCGTAAGCAGATGACCAGGTACAAGATGGCGCCGCGTCTGTCGATCCTGGACACATGCTATGATTTCACCGGCTATGACACGGTGACGGTGCCGACGGTGGCGCTGGTGTTTGGAGGCGGGACTACCCTTAACGTCGACTTCTCCGGCATACTGTACGTGCCCAGCGTGTCGCAGGCGTGCCTGGCGTTCGCCCCCAATGGCGATCCGAGAGACTTTGGCATCATCGGCAACGCGCAGCAGAAGCGGTTTAATGTGGTTTATGACATTCCAAATATGAGAATTGGGTTTGGCGCCAATGCTTGTAGTTAATTGGTCGAACACAATGGTTGGGAGCATGATAGATAAACTGATTGATCAAGCAAGCTGGAGAGAAGAAAAAGAAATTAAGAGTTCATGGTAAGAAAACAGAACAAAAAGAGAACCAGCCTAGTGTAGGACGAAATGGTGCCTCTACTTAATTATTCAAGAAAAAAATAGCATGATTATAGTCGTGCTAATTTATCTTTGTCATGATAAAAACTGGATCTTGATTTGAGCTCGTCCTCATTTGGTTTCGATGTTTTGGCTGTTCTATGCGTCTAGTCATCGGAGCAAATGAAGTTAGGTGCAGCATCATTATCAAAGAAAGAGCATCATGGAAGGGTTTTTAAAATAATCACTTCGTGAAAACACTTGCACATGACAAAGGGTCTACAAGTTCATAGAAATTAACTCCATGTCAAAATTTGACTTGGTAAACAAAACTTTTATAGTTATATGATTCATGCAAAAAGACATGGCATTTTTTTTGCTAAAAAAAGACATGGCATATGGTTGGGAAGAACCGTTCTAGAATAGGTTGATACGCAAGTGTTGAGTATGCCTTGAGGTTACAAGTCCTCAAAGAGAGCCACCGTTCGTTAGCCCATTCCTCGACGTAGTCCAACATTTCATGCAACTCCGGCGACTGCTCATTAGCCCGCGATGAATACTACTACAACTCATCCAGTTGTCTCTACGAGGTCTAGTACGGCGACGGATCCATCTCCAAAGGCTTCTCTACTCAGGAGACCCTCATGTTAATGCCTTCCGACATAGTAACAGATTTCCGGTTCGGGTGTGGGGAGGGCCACATAGGTGACTTCGGTTGCGCCGCTGAGCCAATCGGCCTTGGACACGGCAAGATGTCATTGAGAAGTACAGCGGAGTCATCTCTTGGATTCATAATTCATTAGATATTTTTTTTATGAATGTCAACTCAGTAGCGTAAGTAAATTGATCCCGGTTGTTCAATCATTTGAATGATAAATGATCACTATGAGTCAAACTTAGTAGAATTTGATCAATCTTTTTTTCTGTCAAGAACTAATTAATTAAGAATTTTCTTTTTGCATCATCAATCGAATCACTGTTGGACGACTCAGATTCTATTTTATCCTACTGCCTCCCAACACGCTCTTGCTCGGGCGGGTATTTGGCTATGGGAGCTGGCGTGCATGCAGTACTCCCCTGGCATCAAATTCACTCCAATGATAACAGAATCGGATATGCCGGCCCGTCGTTCTATTTCATCGAACTAATTGGAATGAGTGTAGGAGGAAAAGATCTGTCGATTCCATCGGCAGTGTTCGCCGACATCTTCCGGACTATCATCGATTCTGGCACAACGGTCACATGGCTTCCACTGGCGGTTTGCTCTTCGCTCGGAATTCCGGCAACACATGTCGATAGTATTCGCCAATGGCCGCGTTTGAGATACTGGACACCTGCTACAACTTCACTGGGTATAGCAGAATTAGAGTGCCTGCGGTGGCTCTGCAGTTCAGTGCTGGTGTCACGTTTAACGTCGATGCCTCGGGGATCCTCCTTTTCGCGAGCCCCTCGCAGGGTTGCCTCGCATTCGCCAGCGTCGATGAGGATGGGCTTTCCATGGTTGGGAACATGCAGCAGAGGACGTTCGACGTGGTTTATGACGTTGCCAGGGAAATGATTGGGTTTGGTGCCGGAGGATGCAGCTGAGGGATTATGAGTACAGCAGTTATGAGCAGCAGCGCTTTGAGGATGTAATACATAATGTTAGCTTACTCTGTTTTCTCTTTAGGATTATTTCATAAAATTGATAGAAGAATTGCCTGTGTCAACCGCTGGGGATACCTCCCAACATTTGAATAGAAGACTTCCTTCATGAAGGGAAAGGGTACACCTACTAGCTTTAGGCATGCTTGCAATATAGATTATCCGGTCAAGCTTTTCAACACCCCTTTTGCTAGTATGATACTGATTTGCAAGGGATGGACGATATGGGTAACAAGGCCGGGTATGGGTTTAATTTTGATTCCTTATGTGGTTTGGCTGTTCCAAACTTTTAAGCAAATGTAATTAAGTAATCTATAAGAAAGCTTTCTTAATTTTAAACAAATGTAATTGAGTAATCTATAAGAAAGCAGTAAAGAAGTAAAGCAAGATAAATCACAACACAAACACAAGGTTTTTATAGTGGTTCGGAGCCAACCCTTGCTCCTACGTCCACTCCTCAAGCTTCTCTTGGGAGTTCATTATAATCTCAAGATTACAGCCCGGTTGTTTTACAAGCTCACAACCCAACTTATTGTTTTCGCAGGATTACAACGAATTTAGTCAGTTTTTCCTAGCTCACCGACTAAAACCTCTCCATTTGTTTTTCTAGGCTCACAAACAACCCCATTAGTTTTACGGGCTCACCAACAAACCTTAACCCCTTGATTCAATCTTTTGATTGAATCAAGTTACAAATAACAGAGAAATAAGGTTTAAAGATTACAAGCTTCTAGATAAGCAGATATAGCAATATAAACAAGATGTAAAGGAAGAAGCCTTCAAACAGTTTGCCGATGGAAGACTTTGCTTCTCTTTTATTGGATCCTCTCTTGAATGCGCTGATAGTTGAGAATCACTTCAATGAGCCTTTAATGTGAGGAGTGCTCTGAAATCGCTTGGGATGCAATAACTCCTCTTTTCGTTTTGAATAGCTCTAACTCTCCTTCGGTAGTTGATAGACTTGAATGCTCTCAATGGATTTTCTCTCTTTTTATTGTTAATGCTTAGAACCACCTTTTATAACTTATCTCCTCGAAAACTAGCCGTTAGAGAGGAGAAAAGAGTCGTTCTGACAAAACTGCACGTCCTGACAAAGTATCCGTCGGAATTGGAGTTGACTCTCCCATCTTGGAGTTGGCTCGGCTGAAACAGGAGATGCCTCATAAAAATCTGGAGTCGACTCGAATTCGGGCTCTTATAAATAAGCTCTCTGTCAATCATGTAAGAGTCGGCATGAAGAAATCGGGAGTCGGCTTGCCCACGGCGTTTTCAAATGTGAACTACCAGCTATTTTCTAGAAGATGGTTCGAGCAATTCCGGAGTCGGCTTGCGTTCTGGTCTGTGCAAAATTGCTCTCGGCTTTTTTCTGCAGGACTCGGCTCGTAAACAGTTCGAGTCGACTCAGCCACTATGTCGAAGAAATTACTTTGCGGCTTCAATTTGCGGAAGACGGCTCGAAATTTCTAGGAGTCGACTCATGCACTGTAGCTTGAAAATTCGTTCTTTATTTTCTCTGTAAGAGTCGGCTCGTGAACAATTGGAGTCGACTCAAATACTGTGCCTTGAAAACTTGCTCTCTGACTTTTCTGTAAGAGTCGGCTCTTGAAAAGTTGGAGTCGACTCGAGTACTGTGCCTTAAAAATCACTTCCCTGTCTTTCCCATAAGAGTCGACTCGTGAACAGTTAGAGTGGACTCGCGCTCTGCACTTGAAAAAACTGCTCTCTGTTTTTACTGTAAGAGTCGACTCTCCCTATCTGGGAGTCGACTCAAGAATTCTGGGAGTTGACTCGAGTGCAAGGCAAATACTTTAATGGTTCCAAACATGAGTAAAACTCAACTTAAATTCCCTGAACCATATTCTAAGGCATTCTTACAAGTTTAAAAGTAATTTACCTGAAACACTCACTTGAATTCATTAGAATAATATAAAATATACTCAAGTATTTTGGGCTCATCAAAATCAAATAGGAAATCAACAATCACTCAGCAAAAACAATGGTCAATTTCTGGAAATTCACCCTCTGGCCCGATGCTGAACTCAATAGCAATAATGCCTGCAACTCATCATCTAGCACCATCTTCATTGTGGTCAACTAATTCACCAAGTCTTATAACTCACTCAAATGCTTGGCAACAGATTTTTCCTTCTTTTAGCTTCAAATTCACAAGCCTCCTAATTGCAAGGCTATGTTTTGGGTTGTCTTCCTCTCATAGAGACCCTCTACCCTCATCCAAAGACTATAGGCATCTATCTCTTGAGATACATAATGGAACACACTGAGATCAATCCATTATTTGATATACCAAATAGCTTTTTTGTGCATCTTCTTTCGGTCACTATCACTAATGTCTTTTGGCTTACAGTAAAGAATATCCTCTATCATAGGCTTTCAAATAGAATAATTAGAAGCACTAAGTTTCATTATGGTACTCGAAAAAATCTCCATCTACTCCTACAATATCTCCACACCCACACAACCTCGGCTCTTGCTGACCCAAAGATTGATTTTGATGATCACAAAAACTTGAAGTATAATAACTAATGGTTGTGTTGCAAGAAGAAAGATAAATTATTTTGCAAGGAATATAGCAAGTTGGAAGAATGCAAGAAGGCCTCAAAAGTTCTCAAGAAAAGTTGGAAGAAAGCCACACTTCATTGGCCCAAGGTTCAAGTTCAAAGGATTCAAGTTGGAGGAGCAAACTCCAAGAAAAATTCAAAAGAACAGTCATCGAGTCGACTTCTGGAAGTTCAGAGTCGACTCTAGCACTTTGGAGTTTCAAGGAACAGTGCTCGAGCCGACTCCTACTGTTCACGAGCCAACTCCCGCAGAAAAAGACAGAAAGACAGAACGATGGATTTTAGACCCTGTTAGCGAGTCGACTCCAAAAGGTTGTGAGTCGACTCCGATGCTTGGCGAGTCGACTCCCAGTTTGTCCGAGTCGACTTACAGAAGAAAACAGTCTGAAAGGCAGAGAATCAGTTTTGGAGATCCTGTGAACGAGTCGACTCCAGATGTTCCAGAGTCGTCTCCTAAGTCATTCGAGTCGACTCTTGAGAGAAATACAGAAAGTTGGATTTCTAAAATCCTGAGAACGAGCCGACCCCTAAGTACCCGAGTCGTCTCTAGCTATTGGCGAATCGACTCCAGTTTGGTCCGAGTCGACCCCAGGACAAGGCATACACTTTAATTCAAATTTAGAACAGTGGCCGAGTCGTCTCCAGTAAAGTGCGAGTTGACTCCAGTAACAGCCGAGTCGACTCTAGATCGCACGAGTCGACTCCGATCTCAACGGATACATTGTCAGAATGTGCAGACGGGTCATAATGGCTCTATTCTTGACTCTAACGGCTAGATCTTTGCTCCCACGCCATCCAAAGCTATAAAATCAAGAGGAGAGCTAGGGGAGAGAGTAAGAAAAGTGGGAGAGAACACATAGGGAAGAGATTTCAAAGAGATTTTAAGAGAAACCTCCCAAAAGCACAAAAGGGCCATTCAAAGCAAAAGAAGAGAAGAAGAGAATCTGAGTGAATCCCAAGGCTTCCTCTCCAACTGTGTGCTGCCTCAGTGATCCTCTACCTCGTGCAAAATCAGAAGAGGGTCAAGAAAAGAAGAAGCCGAGTTCCTTCATTTGCAAAACTTGGTTGAGGGCTTCTTCTCTTTACTTTATTTGTTTACATTGTTATATCTGCTTGTTTAAGCAGCTTGTATTTGTTTTAAACCCTTGTTCTAATATCTTGTAACTTGATTCAATCAAGGGATTGAATCAAGGGGTTAAGATTTGTTGGTGAGCCAAAGGAAAAACCAACGGTGTAAGGTTGTGGTTGGTGAACCGAAAAAAACCAACTAGGTTTGATTATCACCCCGAAAAAACAATTGGTTGGTTCTAGTCGGTGAGCCTGTGAAAACCGACCGAGTTTGTTGTGATCTCATAAAAACAACAAGTTAGGTTATGAGCTTGTAAAACAACCGGCTGTAATCTGAGGGATTATAGTGAAATTTCCAATAGGTCTTGGGGAGTGGATGTAGGTGCTGGTGTGCACCGAACCACTATATGTTTGTTGTGTTTGCGATGCTTTCTTTCATTGTTTAATTACCTCACTTACTTACTTAGATAAATATCTAATTGAATTGCTTGCTTAACTCTTATCCGCGCATCCTTTAGTTGTAAGTATATTCAAATTGTTTGATCAAGTTTCATTTAATAAAACTGCATTAAGATACATTGTATTGAAATGCTTGCTTGGAAAATCTAGACTAATTATTTATTGAGTCCACTGCTTAATAGTTTTAATTTTGATCAGATTAGAATCAAATTGTTGCTAAGTTTAAATTCCACTGTGCATCTATACAACTTAGCTTAATTAATTGAAAAGTTTAGAAGTAGTAGAAAAGTTTTTAAAAGATCCAATTCACCCCCTCTTTTGGGTTGTATCTACTGAGAAACAAGTGGTATCAGAGCAGGTGCTCTCATATTATTTGTAGTCTTAACCAACTAGAGTCAAAGATTATGACAACCCCACATAACATATTATTTGCCGAGGGACTTTCCATAAACAGACCTCTACTGTTTGATGGAATTAACTATATTCAATGGAAAGCTAGAATGAAAATTTTTGTTCAATCACAAAACTATGAGTTATGGAATATCATTATAAATGGCCCTCACACACTCTCTGAAGCTGTTAATGAAAAAGAACTAGCACAATTGAATGCTAATGCTATGAACATACTATATTGTGCTATCCATGAAACGGAATTTAATGAAATTTCTGCATGCTTATCTGCTAAGGAGATCTAGATACTTTAGAAAATATTTATGATAAAATCCAGATTAGTTCACATGTGCTTCAATTACATACTAATAATGAGCCTGCAGAAAAAGATGTTGAATCTCCCAATCAGGAAGAAAGAACAATAAATAAAGAATACGGTGATGAAAACAAGGATCCATTCCCAAATACCGAAAAATTCAAAAGCTTCCTAAAGACAAAAAAGAAGAGGAAACAAGAAGAAAGGAAGAAAGAGATAAAAAGAAAGAAAGCCTTGACCAAGGAAGAGTCAAGCAAGAAAATGAAAGTTAGGAGCAACAATGATGATATTAGCTCCAAAGAACTACAAGAGGTAACTAACTTGTGCTTTATGGCACAAGAAGATAAGGTAAAATCTGAATCTAATCTTACACCAAATGAATTTTATGAAGAATATTCTTATGATTACTATTAAATGCTTTTCATGATTTGTATGGTGAATGTTGAAAATTAGCTATTAAAAATAAAAATTTTAAAAAGCTAAATCTGGAAATTTCAAAAGAAAGAAATTCTATTGCTGAAATATAAGACAAACTAAATTCTAAAAATGAAAGCTTAAGGTTAAATTCAAAAGAATTGATTCAAAAAAATCATAGCTTAATTAAAGCAAACCAAAACTTAAGGGAAGAAGTTGACCAACTGAAATCTCTTATTAACAAATTCACTGTAAGTTCAGAAAAATTAAAAATGATGTTTGAAAATCAACATGCTGTTTTTGATAAATCCAAATTTGGCTTGACTCCCTTGCTTAACAATAAATTCCTAGAGAAAAAGATTATCAATTCACCAAGCAAACCATCAAATAAGATAACTTATTTCAAATATGAAAAGAATGGGCATAATAATTTTACCTATAGTTCTAATACACATAAATTAAATGGTAAAGCTATTAATATTAAACAAATATGGATTCCAAAAGAAACAATTATAGCTAACTTGCAAGAACCCAAAAGAGCTTGGGTTCCTAAATTGAAAATCTAATTATTTTTTTCAGCAGGTGTGTCTAGCTACCCAAGGTTCTAATAAAAGATGTTATCCGGACAATGGGTGCTCTAGACACGTGTTAAAGAATGAAACTTAAAATATAATTAAGAAGAGTGACTAAAATGGAAGAAATAATGAAATTAGTAATTCTTGCATCCTCTCATACTGAAATTATTTTATTAGTTGATTAAAACATAACTTGCAAGTATTAATCATTTTTTTATGATATAAGTGATATTTTTGGTATGAAAAGAAAATATATCCAAATCAATCCATCTTTCTTATAGATGGATAATTTGGTAAATCAATTCTCCCAGAATAACTCTATGAATTTTCCATATGCTTGATTGAGAGTTCTTATCCATGGCATTATCTTCTATTGATCATAGACATAAGAATATGTACTTGATATGTTCTTAAAAAATATGCATTATAAATACTAATATCAAAGAATTTTTTTTGGCATATAAAATTAACTTATGCTAGTATGGACCTAATTTCAAAAGACCTTGTCATTGGTTTACTTATTATCTTCTGCAAGGTCAAAGTTTGCTATGCATGTTAACTAAGAAAACAAACAAAAATCAATTTCTAAATTTAAAGATGTTGTTTCCATCACAAAGTTTTCAAAAGCTTACATCGGATTTGTTCTGATTGAAGTATTTTCTGTATTTGCTAAATCTTGTAAAAGTGTTTCAAATGAAAAAGGTTTTCAAATTGTGAAGATAAAGAGTATCATGGCACAGTGTTGAAAACCAAAATTCTGATAAGGTTTGCACAGAAAATAATATTGAATACAATTGTTTCTACACCAAGGACACCATAAGTAAAATAGAATTAATAGAATTCTTGAAGAAATAAAAAAGACACTGTTGTATGATAGTCATTTTTTATTAAAAAGTTATCATCACTGCTTGTCATACATATGGTTTCTATTAGATCTATTTTTGATAAAAACTTCTTTTGATCTTCTGAAAAATAGAAAATGAATTATTGCATATCTTTTATATTTTTCAGTCGTAAATTTTATGCTTGATATGTTCTTATGAAAATAACGCCAAATCTGATAAAGATACTCCTGTCTTTGGGTATCATTCATCAAGCAATGCATATAGAATATTCAATGAAAAGATCCTAGTTGTAGAAATATCAATTCATTTTATTCTTTATGAGACTAATGATCTTTCATCAAGTCACTAAAATCAGATTATATATGTATATGGTTAATCTTTTTGCTTACATATAACAATCTGAAACTAAAACACCTTAAGAAGAATGAACAAGATTATAATTGGTCAAGTTAAACTAAATCATTTTTGAAAGAGATAGAATTTGAAATCTTGCCGATAAAATCTGAAAACTTGTTAATAATTAGAACCAAATTGAGTTTGTTCAGAAATGCACTTAATAAAGAAAAATTGGTGACTACTGAAAGATTCAATCAAGAAAAGATGAAATAGATCTTGATAAAATTCTTGCATGATTAGAAGTAAAGATCACTATTATCATTTGCTTGCTTTATGAGCTTTATATTCTGTCAAATGGATGTGTAGAATGCACTCCTATGTGGTTATTTCATTAAAGAAAATCTATGTAAAATAACCACCTTATTTGAAAACACTCATTACAAATATGATAAAGCAATATGTGATTTGGAACAAACACCAAAAGCATGATATAAAAACTTGAGTAACCTTTTGATAGAAAGTAAATGTGATAAATCTATGCATCAAAAAGAAGAATTTGTGATATCTTATTTGCTCAAAGTATACATTGATGACATCATTTTTGGTTCTATTAATGAAGATTTATATGAAGATTTTACTAAGCTCATGCAAGGTGAGTTTGAAATATGTATGATGAATGAATTAACATTTTCTCTCGAACTCCAAATTAAGACAAACAAGAAAGAAAATCTTCATTGATCAAAGTTAGTCCACAAGAAAACTCTTATAGAAGATTGGCATGAAGAAGGTATGTCTATGACCCCATCTTGTAGAATTTGAAAAGGATGAGCAAGGTAGATCTATTGTTTTAAAGCTGTATTGAAGCATGACAGAATAATTATTTTATCATACAGCTAGTAGACTAGATTGTATGCTCATTATGTGCCCTTGTGCAAGACTTCAATCTAACTCTAATGAATCATATTTTATTGACAGAAAATGAATCATAATCTGAATTTTGATAGAAACAACTATTTAAGATAATTTGATTAAAACTTAGCTAACATGTCTTATTGATAATTATCTTAAGCAAATAGAATCTAAGCTAAATTGATTCTGAAAATAAAAAATTGATTTGACCTTGATGAATCTTCCTATTGCCTCACATGCTTGTCCTTGAACCATCTTGGTTAATGAAACTATCTCTTTAGTTCAAGTGACATGTGCTTGCTTATATTTAGGCAATCTCTTGAGTAAAGTGACTCAACATTCAATTATTGTCATATCTTATATTGAGTCATCTAGTTAAGAAATATATTGTATGAATGTTTTGTATCTTGAAGAAACTAATGACTTTCTTTCAAGAAAGAAAAGAATTTTGTTAATAATGCAGGATCCTTGAGCAATAAAATGAGAGATTTCAACTTGAAGGACACCTCCACGTAAGATACAATAAACATTCACATGCAAACAAGAGAGCGGACCTTCTTCAGCCAAAAGTTCACACATAAGAAATCTAGTAGGTATTTGACTTGAAGAATGCAGAATGAATCGGTAATTTTAGATACCTCTCTCATAAATTAGCTGAGCAAAGTCAATAACTTAAATCTTATTGTGGCATGATTAAAATTTTTAATTATTAATTTTTTGATATCATGTCTATATATGTATTGATTGACTTACGCTTTTAGAAATTGTTTCATGGTTTGCTCAAACTAAAATATATCTTTGCCTATGTCATAACCATGAAATACACAAGTTTATGCTTAAAATTTTGATTTAAAATAACTTGTGAGAAGTTATGAATCCTTAAGTATAATGAAAATATTGTTTGCATGATATACATCTATATGATACATTAGATTATTTCTTTATTCTGCTCTTTCATGTAAATTACTTGAGAATAACAAAAAGAGAGAGAGATAAAGAAGAGAAAATGAACATTATTCAAGAAAAGTAAAATCTAAGTAAAAACAAATACTCCAATCTTAAGAAAAAGCAAAACAAGCATAATATATTCGGCATATTTGTGAGACTTGTGTGAGCATTCTTTTGGAAAGGATAAAATCCGTAGTTAATTACACTTAAACTATGAGATACTGGGCTGAAGTCGGCAACCCCAGCCGACTTCAGCCCAACGCCCCTTTTGGAAGGGGCAGAGCAGGGGATCGCAAATGCGATCCCCCTCCGCCTTCTCCGGGCGCGACGGGAGCGGAGGCGCCACGGACAATCCGCGGCAACCCCGCGGCCGTTTTGTGGCTGCTCCGCGTCCGCATGAGCGGCCGCTGATCACGGCCGCCGCGAGAATCGTGGTGGTCCACCGTTCGAATTAGGGGCCTAGTAAAAACCCCCCATTCTTCTTCCTCTGTGATTGCTCCACCACCGACCCTCTCCTCCCTCTTCTCCCTTCTTCTCCTGTGACCGCATGCGCCACTCCAATCAAGTTCAGCCACCCCGGGAGCCTAGCTCCTTTGATTCTCTTAGTCCCCTGTTTTTCGATCTAGTTTGGCCGTTGGAAACCCCACCGCCGTCGCCGCGGCTAGCTACCGGATCGAGCCACCTGCAGCCGAGATCCGCCACCTCCGTCGACCTCCGGTAAGCCCTCTTCCCTTTTTGCTCTTCGATCTCGCCGGAACATGCTTGATTTTCTTTCCTTTACTTTGGCCCCAAACCGAGATCACTCGATTTTCCCTCGACGCCCGTCACCGCAGAAGCCGCCGGCCGCCACTGCAGTTGGCTGGCCATCGGCCGGGCAACAGCCCCCGGCCGCCTTGGCTGACCCCCCCCAGCCGGCCCCTTCTTCTTCCTCTTCCGTTCTCCCATCTCCCCTGTTCATGGGGAGCTCGGTGAAGAAGAAGGCCACTGTGGGCCGTGAGCAGAATGATGGGCCGATGGGCCCTGTTCCATTGCAGGCCCAACTTGGGCCCAGTCCAGTCCGGTTGGGCCCAGTTGGGTAGTACCCTTGTGAGCCCAACTTCGGCCCAGTTCAGATCCGAACCCCGAAACCTGAAATCTGGAACACGAAACCAGAAACCCGAATCCGAAACCCAATAGTATTATTTTTGATTTTTGCTTAACTCTGAAATTAACAAAGAAATTAATTAAATTTAAACAGGTGAACCTGATCCGTCTACCTGAAGTAGGAGTTAAGCGAGAAGAGGTAAGTAACTTAATGCTTCAAAGTGCATTTTTCTAAATTATTTGGTAAAATAATTATTAGTGGATTAAATTTTGAAATATGTTTTGTATTTGGTAAAATGGGTCTGACATGTTAAATTTTATTTGAAAATTATGCTCTGAAATCCATAAATTATGATTGGGCAATTTATGAAATCTGTTTATATATATATATATGCATTCTCAGCATGGCTATGATCTGTTTTGTTCTGTTCTGGCCCCGCCAATGGGGATTATACGTTGGACCTGTCGACTTGTAATCTATGAGGAACTGGTTTCGACACCGCGCTACTGGTGATTAGAATAGTGATTTCTGGACACTGGCTGCCATCGATGGATAAATATAGTGGATTTGGTACTTTTGTGCAACACCGGCTGCCATCGGTGGATAAAAATAGTGGATTTGGCACTTTATGCAACCCATGCCACTGGGGTACGTGGCCGTAGCCTATTATGTTGAGATTATGATATCAGAGTTTTGTAAAAATGATAATAAGTTTTGAAAAGAAAAAAATGATATTATTTGTGATTTATTTTCAGTCATTATTTTGTATTTTGATTTGATATGCTTTGACCCCACTCTGGGGTATTTTGTTGCTTACTGGGCTAGTGTAGCTCATTATTCTGTTTTCTCCACTTTTCAGATCCAGAGGCTTGATCTCACGGGATTGAGGAGTGCGCTAGATTTTTTGACGATTTCTTCAGTTATTGATCCTTTAGTTAGATTGATTAGAGTATTTGACTTACGTCAGCATATGTTATTTTAAATTTTGTAAGACTGTTTTTGAACAACTTAAATATTTATGTCAGTTTTAAACATCTGTGATTGCTTTGATATGATCTGCTGCCTTGCACGCCTGTGCAGCCCGCCGTGCGGGCGTGCGGCGTCTGCCGCGCCTCGGGCTTGGGGCGTGACATAAACAGGAGAAGTTTGAGGTAAACATTTTAACCTTTCTATATTGCTTATCATAGGGATGGTGCCAATGGGGAGGCAAGTGATAGTACCCGGCACTATTTAACCCAACTATTCGGTGTAGGGTATATTAGGGACGGCACAAGAGGAAAGCTAGTGGTAGCACCTCATGCCCCTTCCAACTCCACCGGATAGGGAGCAAATAGAGTATAGAGCATAAGAAAGTAAAAAACGAAAAACAAAATCAAAATGTTCATTAATTGGTTAAGAAAAGATATTAAAAAAAATGATGAGAAAATGAATGACAAAGTAAATGAAAGTATATAAGAAGAATCAAATCAAGTTTTAATCACTTGAAATCAGTGCATAATTATATAAGGAAAGGTTATTTGAATAGAATAATTTTGATGCCTTGATTGTTTGCTCCGATACGCATCTGAAACATATCATTTTCTATCTTATAAGTTTACTAAAATTAGTCTAAATGATGTATTTTTCAATAATCTTGATTGTGAACAAATGTTTCTAAATATATGATTTTATTTTGATATTAAAAAGATTTATTGTGCTTCATGTATACATTGCTGAAAAACTATGATTAAGAAAAGAAAATATAATTGCTTTTAAAAGAAATTGAGCTTCAAAAGAATTACTTTCTGACTAATATTTTAGTACATTTTCTCAAAGATTAAGAGGAAGCATAACTTGTTCTTGAAAGATTAAAAAGAGTGACTGCTATAATTTTTGAAAAACTCTAGATCACTTTACATTCATGATATCATAGAATTTCAGTTTTATTCATGCTTATCATTAAAATCTGAAATTCAACAAAAAGAAAAGAATGATTAAAGAAGAATGCATCTTTTGAGGGGAAGCTTTAGACATATCAATCTCTCTAGATTTTGCATCTTATTCAAAAGCCATCATCATATGATGCATACCTTGAATATTTTATGAATTGATTTTGATGAACTTACTTGTGTTGCCATAACTTGTCTTAGTTATATATAGCCTATACTTTGAGTTTAATTCTATAGAGCGTTTATTATCTCAAATGAATATGATTTGATACTTGCAAATATGCTCGCAATGGGTTAAGTTGAAAATATGCTGAAATTTGTAGAAAACATATTTTCAAGATTAACAATTTGAATGTTTTATTGAAAATTATCTTCAAACTCTAAACTCTTAAATGGAATGCTCAATTAAGGGGAAGAAAGAAAATTTCAGGGGGAGAGATCATAAGTAACTTAATCGCATAAATTCATAACTAAAGGAGAGAGAAAGAATACTAAATGAGAAGTGATCCTAATACTCTCCAATATATATCATCTGAAATTTAAATCAGAAAATCTTTATGATACACCTTGAGGCTTGTTATTTGGTTAGTATATCTTATGCATCAACTATGAACCAAATTGCAATTTAAACAGTTGATCTTAAGTGCCTCTAATTTAATAAAAAAAGGGGAGAAAAATAAAAGTGAAAAATCAGCTTGTAATGTAATGTTGTTTGTCTGATTCATGAATAGAACTCAAGAAGCTTACATAAATTAAAAAAAAAAATGAATGCTCTTAAAGCCAAATCAATAGAGGTTACTCTATCAAAATTTGGCAAAGAACTTTTAGTATGCTTTTAATGTCTAATTGATATCAATTTAAGCAGATTTTTGGTATCAAACTTTGTGCTTCATTGAATATCTTTTGAAAGTTGAATTTTCATCTGTACTTAATTAGTAAATCTTCATTGAAGGATTTCACCTGTCTTAGTACCAGAAATTTCCATTGGAATCTACTAATGAGTTCTTAATGGCTTGCACTTTAGAGTTTTAATCCTGTGCCAATTCATTTTAATTGATTTTGATGTTATTCTCTTTAACAAAGTAAAAGAAAGTCTTTAAAAGAGCTCTAAAAGACCTTCAAAGCTTTGAATTTTATGTATGCTCTAAGATATATCATAAATTGCATGAATTCATGTTTTGGTATTTGTGCCCCAATACTTTTATTATCATAAAAAAACTTTAGAGTCATTAAGAATTGGTGATCCAACATGATGATATATTTTTCAAGTATATAAATTTTGATCTTATACTCTAAAAATTAATTAGATTGCACTCATATTGTTAAATACTTAATATATTGGGCAAAAGATCTTAAATGACCAAACTTTCATATTTGTTATTAAAGATCTTTCAAAAAAGGGGTTAGATTTTCATTCGTGCTTTCTTTGAATATCATTCTTGATACTCCTTGAATTAACTTGATAAAGGTTCCACCTACACTTGATTTGAAAACTATCTTTGGAATTACATTCGATGTGCTTTCATTATAATTTGCTCTGAAATCATCTTAATTGGCTCTGATCTATGCTCATTAATCTTATTCTGACATTATAGCCTTGAGTTATATGATCCATATTCTTGCAATAATTCGACCTGCATTGACTAAAAATCAGAGTACAATAAAGAAAAGAAATATTTGAGTATCATTTGATGCTTTGTGCTTAATGTTTCATTATCTTGCAACCTTTTTGATGTTGTCAAAAAGAGGGAGAAATCTCTGAGTATATGCTTATAATGTTTTACGTGTTGATTATGTTAAGTTGATTAAATCTAAAACATTATCATGAAGTATGTTTTAAATATACATGTTTTCTACTTCATGCAACTTAGCTATGCATTAGTTCTAGAATACAATCTTTTTTTATATTGCATATACTCCAAATTTTGTCATCATCAAAAAGGGAGACATTGCTGACCCAAAGATTGATTTTGATGATCACAAAACCTTGAAGTATAATTACTAATGGTTGTGTTACAAGAAGAAAGATAAATTGTTTTAAATACAAGAAGGCCTCAAAAGTTCTCAAGAAAAGTTGGAAGAAAGCCACACTTCATTGGTCCAAGGTTCAAGTTCAAAGTATTCAAGTTGGAGGAGCAAACTCCAAGAAAAATTCAAAAGAACAGTCCTCGAGTCGAGTTCTGGAAGTTCAGAGTCGACTCTAGCACTTTGGAGTTTCAAGGAACAGTGCTGGAGCCGACTCCTACTGTTCACGAGCCGACTCCCGCAGAAAAAGACAAAAAGACAGAACGATGGATTTTAGACCCTGTTAGCGAGTCGACTCCAAAAGGTTGCGAGTCGACTCCAATGTTTGGCGAGTCGACTCCCAGTTTGTCCGAGTCGACTCCCAGAAGAAAACAGTCTGAAAGGCAGAGAATCAGTTTCGGAGACCTTGTGAACGAGTCGACTCCAGATATTCCAGAGTCGTCTCCCAAGTCATCCGAGTCGACTCTTAGTTTGGCCGAGTCGACTCGTAAGAGAAATACAGAAAGTTGGATTTCTAGAACCCTGAGAACGAGCCGACCCCTAAGTATCCGAGTCGTCTCCAGCTGTTGGCAAGTCGACTCCAGTTTGGTCCGAGTCGACCCCAGGACAAAGCATACACTTTAATTCAGATTTGGAATAGTGGTCGAGTCGTCTCCAGTAAAGTGTGAGTCGACTCCAGTAACAGCCGAGTCGACTCCAGATCGCACGAGTCGACTCCGATCTCAACGGATACATTGTCAGAATGTGCAGACGGGTCATAACAGCTCTATTCTTGTCTCTAACGTCTAGATCTTTGCTCCCACGCCATCCAAAGCTATAAAATCAAGGGGAGAGCTAGGGGAGAGAGTAAAGAAAGTGGGAGAGAACACATAGGAAAGAGATTTCAAAGAGATTTTAAGAGAAACCTCCCAAAAGCACAAAAAGGCCATTCAAAGCAAAAGAGAGAGAAGAAGAGCATCTGAGTGAATCCCAAGGCTTCCTCTCCAACTGTGTGCTGCCTCAGTGATCCTCTACCTCGTGCGAAATCAGAAGAGGGTCAAGAAAAGAAGAAGCCGAGTTCCTTCATTTGCAAAACTTGGTTGAGGGCTTCTTCTCTTTACTCTATTTGTTTACATTGTTATATCTGTTTGTTTAAGCAGCTTGTATTTGTTTTAAACCCTTGTTCTAATATCTTGTAACTTGATTCAATCAAGGGATTGAATCAAGGGGTTAAGATTTGTTGGTGAGCCAAAGAAAAAACCAACGGTGTAAGGTTGTGGTTGGTGAACCGGGAAAAACCAACTGGGTTTGATTGTCACCCCGAGAAAACAATCGGTTGGTTCTAGTCGGTGAGCCTGTGAAAACCGACCGAGTTCGTTGTGACCTCGTAAAAACAATAAGTTAGGTTGTGAGCTTGTAAAACAACCGGCTGTAATCTGAGGGATTATAGTAACATTCCCAAGAGGTCTTGGAGAGTGGATGTAGGTGCTGTTGTGCATCGAACCACTATATGTTTGTTGTGTTTGCGATGCTTTCTTTCATTGTTTAATTACCTCACTTACTTACTTAGATAAATATCTAATTGAATTGCTTGCTTAACTCTTATCTGCGCATCCTTTAGTTGCAAGTATATTCAAATTGTTTAATCAAGTTTCATTTAATAAAACTGCATTAAGATACATTGTATTGAAATGCTTGCTTGGAAAATCTAGACTAATTGTTTATTGAGTCCGCTGCTTAATAGTTTTAATTTTGATCAGATTAGAATCAAACTGTTGCTAAGTTTAAATTCCACTGTGCATCTATACAACTTAGCTTAATTAATTGAAAAGTTTAGAAGTAGTAGAAAAGTTTTTAAAAGACCCAATTTACCCCCCTCTTGGGTTGTATTTACTGGGCAACAGCTCTTATACCACTTGTTGAGGCCAAAATAGAGATATTATGGAGTAAACTAAGCCAAAATTACCAAATCAACTAGAAGCAATATTCTCACAGGCAACATATCAAACACCTGAAGAGCAGGAAGAAAACACACCAAATTTATTTGAAAAAACCCTCCAATGTAGAGAAAAAAAAGCATAGGGCAAATCCAATTAATCAATTATAATAAATATAGATTTTACAATACTCAAGTTTATGCCCAAAACTTGAGCCCTCAACAAATTAGACAAACTTCAATATCACCTCCCTAAGAGCAACAATAATTTCATCCAAACCACTACATTGTGATGTACCCAAGAACGTAATGAGATCTCTAACAATGAATACTACAACTCTCTATAGCATCCAATACAACTCTTAGATAGAAATCTAATTTGTTAAATCTCTGTGTGAAAAATCATACCCAAGAAAGACAAGAAAAAAAAACATGTTTCTTCTTCCATAGGGCGTGCCAAACTTCAGATTTTCCGCTCTTTCTGTGCGTTCGGTCTTCTCCTGTGTTGCTTGCTCTCTCTCTCTCTCTCTCTCTCTCTCCCTCTCTCCCCCACCACCCCCCCCCCCCCCCCCCCCCCCCCCCCCCGCGCGCTGTTGCTCCAGTCCTGCAAAAACAAAGAGGTAAAAAGCCCTAGTAGGCTATATGGGCCTCCCAAGAGTGGGCTGGACCCACTTACAGGGTGAAACCTAATCATTCTTAAGCAACTAGCTGTGACCATAGAAGGTAGGGAGTATAAACATCCAATATGCACCTGAATTTTTTTGAGCAAAAATATGGATGTGAAATAGAAAGTAGAATTCCTCTCAAAAAAATAACGAAAGAAGAATGCAGGAAAAGATAAACATATATATATATGTGTGTGTGTGTGTACATGTATATATGATTTTTAAAATTTAAACTAAAATCGAATTGATTTTTTCAATTTCAAAAATTTGCAAACCGAAACCAAACTGAAGGTGAAAAAATCTGATCCAAACCGAATCAAAATAACGGGTTGGCTCGGTTTTGCAGTTTGAATAGTTTTTTTTGCACACCTCTTCTTGTCTTCCTGTTTTTTGCCTTTTCTCATTTCATTTATAAATGAAACATGAGGTGGCTTCCCAAAGAGGAAGAATAATGTGGCAAACCTGCTAGCTGAAATCTCTATCTCATATGCTTCTTTCAAAGCAATATTTATCCTCAATGATTTCATTATTGGATAACAAGGATTCCCTTTTTAAGGCCCTGATGAAACGATATATTGTCTGTGACCTTTGAAAAGTATACTCTATATGTCACGTTAATTCATAAACGTGAACAACAACCATTCTTTGTGGAAATAGATGAATTCCTCCTTCACCATTATTGGCTGAATTTGTCCATTATTGCATACGACAATGATTATAATTCCTGCAATCCATGACAACGATTACATTTTTAGGTCAGATATGTGTAGTCAAACAAACTATGGAGATAAGTTCCATGCAGTAGATGCAAGGCACCTTTCACAAGTCAAAGTCTTCACGTAGCGAGCCATGTAGAGCTGAGATCCCTTTTTCCAAGTAGGAGGGATCTTACAAATTCTATAAATTGGCAGCTTCCCAACAAGTGTTAACCTTTGGGTTTGGAGAAGGCAGTTGCCGGCTTCAAAGAGTCGGATCCAAGGACATGATGGCTGTTTGCTTCTCCGTGGACGGCATACGGATTGCAATACAGAAGCGAGGAAAAGAGGAGACAGTTGCCAGCTTCCAAATAAAATAATTAGAAGCGCTAAGTTTCATTATGTTATCTAAAAAATTCTCCATCTACTCTCACAATATCTCTACACCCACACAACCTCAGCTCTGATATGACTTGTTGGGGCTAAAACAGAAATATTATAGAATAAACTAAGCCAAAATTACCAAATCAACTAGAAGTAATATTCTCACAGGCAATATATCAAACACCTGAAGAGCAGAAAGAAAACACACCAAATTTACGTGGAAAAATCCTTCATACCCAAAACTTGAGTTCTCAACAAATTGGAAAAACTCCAATATCACCACCCTAAGAGTAACAATGATCTCACCCAAACCACCACAGTGTGATGAACCCAAGAATGTAATGAAATCCCTAACAATGAATACTATAATTTTCTATAGCATCTAATACAACTCTTAGATAGAAATCCAATTTGTTAAATCTCCGTGTGAAAAATCACACCCAAGAAATACAAGAAAAAAAAAAACTTGTTTTTTTCCGTACAACGTGCAAACTTCAGATCTTCTGCTCTTTCCGCACCTTCAGTCTTCCCCTGTGTCGTGCTCTCTCTCTCTCTCTCTCTCTCTCTCTCTCTGTGCCATTGGGCTTTTTTTTTCTCAGCCACAGCCCCTTGTTTTTGTTGCCGCACACCCTCTCACGCGCACACCACCTGAGTCCTGCAAAAACAAAGAGGTAAAAAGCCCCAGTGGGCTATATGGGCCTCCCAAGAGTGGGCTGGACCAACTTACAGGGTGTCAACCTAATCATTCATAAGAAACTAGCTGTGACCATAGAAGGAAGGGAAGTATGAACATCCAATATGCACCTGAATTTTTTTGAGCGAAAATATGGATGTGAAATTGAAAGTAGAATTCCTCTCGAAAAAATAACAAAAGAAGAATGCAGGAAAAGATAAACATATATATATATATATATATATATATATATATATATATATATATATATATATATATATATATATATATATATATATATATATATATATATATATATATATATATATATGTATGTATGTATATGTATATAGGTATGTATATGTATATATGATTTTTAAAATTTAAACTAAAATCGAACTGATTTTTTCAATTTCAAAAATTTGCAAACCGAAATCAAACTGAATGTAAAAAAATCTGATCCAAACTGCATCAAAATAACGGGTTGGCTCGGTTTTGCAGTTTCAATAGTTTTTTTGCACACCTCTACCGGTCTTCCTGCTTTTTGCCTTTTCTCATTTCATTTATCAATGAAACATGAGGTGGCTTCCCACAGAGGAAGAATAATGTGGCAAACTTGCTAGCTGAAATCTCTATCTCATATGTTTCTTTCAAAGCAATATTTATCCTCAATGATTTCATTATTGGATAACAAGGATTCTTTTTCTTAAGGCCCAGATGAAACGATCGATTCTGTGACCTTTGAAAAGTATACTCTATATGTCATGTTAATTCATAAACGTGAACAACAACCATGCTTTGTGGAAATTGAGGAATTCCTCCTTCACAATTGTTGGCTGAATTTGTTCATTATTGCATATGACAATTAGTATTGTTCCTGCAATCCAAGGCACCTTTCACAAGTCAAAGTCTTCACGAGCCATGTAGAGCTGAGCATTTCCCAAGCAGGAGGGATCTTAGAAATTCTATAAATTGGTAGCTTCCCAAAGAGTGGTTAACACCAATCCCTAGCCAACGAACCCATGGCTTCGGCTCTCCTCCCCTTCATCCGCTCCCTGCTCTTTTCCTTGCTTCTGTATTGCAATCCGTATGCCGTCCACGGAGAAGCAAACGGCCATCATGTCCTTAGATCCGACTCTTTGAAGCCGGCAACTGCCTCAAACTCAGAGGTTAACACTCTCTTAACGCTAGCAGTTAATTGATTGGTTTTGGCTTTTGACTCGTCACCCTTCAGTACTCTATTTTATAACAATCCGAGCTAGCCTCCTCTTGCTTTGGAAAAGCAAACTAAACTCGAACGAGTGCATGAAATAACCTTAACATTAGGTCATTTGTATTGGTGAGCATAATAAATTATAATTGAGGGCTGGGATAAGGTTGTATATATGGAAGTGACTTAGACGCTCTTTATGATATTCAATCATAGTTCATACTGATATATCAAGGTCTAAGATAATGAGTAGAATAATGTTTAACCTCTCTTTCTGTATTTTTTGTGTAAACAGCAAGGGTTTGTACGATAACTTTTATTTATTTATTTATTATGTTTTATGGTGAGCATTCTATGACAGGAACTATATACGGTCTCGATCTATATTGGGTGGATTGAAATAATATTTAAATACAAATCTCCATCATAGGTTAAAATGATATTTTTGACACTGCAAGTGATTATGACAAGATTTAGATTTTTTATATTATTTTAGGATTAAAAATTCTTATGTATTCCACTTGATTGTTGAAAGTCCAGTTTGTCGTAAACTTTTTGACGCGCTGTTTCACCTGCGGACCAAGTGCAAGTCTGAAGATAGCAAAGATAATTCACGGATTACGAATATTATGTATAGTTATATTATTCATGAATTATAATATTAATAACTACAGACAGTGTCTCTATGAATATACAAATAGTTTTTCTCCAAATTATAGTGTTTGTTGGTGGGTATGCATGGACTATATGTCGGGAAGAATGAAAGAATCATCTGGATGCCTTTGTTTTTTTTTCGTAATCATCATCAAATGAAAATCTAAAGCAAAGGAAATTTGGGAAAATCTCATGAAGACACTTTGGCAATGGTCACCGCTAGACCTGCTCGTAGGACAGGCCGGACCGGGCTTAGCACTAAGTATGACCAAAATTACTGACTCTATGTACCTGGATTTCTAAGTCCACAAGCATGCTCATTTATCCGAACCTAGCTAGAGTTTGTCTGAAATTGGAGGAATATGCAATGAGACTAAAAGAAGTCGGAACCCTAGTAATTCCTGAATAGCTAAATTATGTCAAATATATATTTGAGCTGTTGCATGCTAATGATCCGTTTTCTCGTTCCTAGTTAAAATATGTGAAACATTTGTAGTTGAGCTATTACATGCTAATCATCGGTTACATGTACTTCAAATTATAAGATGCCTGCTTGGTAGAGATCCTTCTGGCGTTTCTGCACAAACTCTTGCAGCATCCTCTGGTAATAAGCTGACGGTCGTTCACCGGCACGGCCCCTGCTCGCCCATCATCAACACCAGGCAAAAGCTGAACCACAGGCAGATCCTCCACCGTGACCAAGCCCGGGTCATTTCCCTCCACAACCGGATAACCGCTGCTTCCAGGAAGGATAAATCGACCGGCGTCACGGTGCCCAACCGTGTCGGCCTCTCGTTCAGCACCTCAGACTACATCGTGACGGTGGGCTTCGGCACTCCCAAAAAGAGTTTCTCGGTGATCTTCGACACCGGCAGCGACATCTCGTGGATCCAATGCAGGCCATGCGCTGGCGGGTGCTACTCCCAGAATGAGACGCTCTTCGACCCATCCCAATCGTCTACCTGTGCCAATATATCATGCAGCTCAGCCGTCTGCCTCTCATTCGGCTCAGATTGCGATGCATCATCGACTTGCATCTACGCTGTCCAATACAGTGACGGTTCCTCCACTGCTGGCTTCCTTGCGCAGGAGACCCTCACCTTGACGTCCTCCATCGTGCTGAAAAACTTTGAATTCGGGTGCGGGGAGAAGAACAAAAGGCCCCTTCGGTAGCGTCGCCGGGCTGGTAGGCCTCGGCCGTGGCGAGGTGTCATTGGCATCGTAAGCAGCACAGGAATTGTGAGATACTGGGTTGAAGCCGGCAGCCCCAGCCAACTTCAGCCCAACACCCACTACAGGAAAAATTACTTTTTCCGACTTTTGTCTGCCGATGCTAAGTAAAAGCGTGGGTAATTTTTGCTAAGCGCCAAAATTTGCCGACTCTTTTAAAGAGAGTCAGTAGGTGTGGCTTCCGGCGACGCTTATAAGCGTCGCGAAAGGTTCCGCCGACGCTTATAAGCGTCGCGAAAGGTTCCGCCGACGCTTATAAGCGTCGTCGCAAGCCGTAGCTTGGGCCGACGCTTGCGGAAGCAAAAAATCCCCAACCGAAGCTATCTCCCTTATTTTTTTTCTTTTTTTTCCTCCCAACGATGCTTTAGAAAGCGTCGTCGGAGGCCATTATACCCCTCCCCTCTCCTCGCTGCAAATTCCTCCCGATCCCTAACCCATCCAGCCGCCCCCCTCCCCTTCTCTCTCCGCCGCTCGCCCCCTCCCCCCTCCTCTCTACAAATCCCCTCCCCCCTCCCGATCCCTCAAACCCCCTCCCGATTCTCGATCAGATCCCTTCCAAGAAGCGAGAGAGAGAGAGAGAGAGCGGCCATGCTTCATAGACAGTTCGATGGAGCTTCTTCCCTCTTCTCCGGCGTAGGCTTCATGCCTTCTCAGGCCACCCAAGCCCCCGATCCCTCCTCCTTCTCCCCCGCCAAGGTACCCATCGCCTCTCTCTCTCTCTCTGTAGAGATCGCGATCTCGATCCGTATCCTCCGGTCTTGGCAGTCCCGCCCGGAGCCGGAGTCCGGCTTCCCGGACTGGATCTGCGCCGGCCTCGCCCGGATCGAGCTCCTCCACGCCTCCCTCGACGACCTCCACCAGCTCCCCTAGGCCCAGGACACCCTCCGCCGCCGCTCCTCCACCCCCTGGACCGACCGCCTCCTCGACGACTTCCTCCGCTTCGCCGACGCCTACGACTCCTTCCGATCCGTCCTCATCTCCCTCAAAGAAACCCAGTCCGAGCCCCAGACCGCCATCCGGTGGCGCGACGAGGCCCGGGTCGCATCCTCCGTCCGGTCCTAGAAAAGAATCCAGAAAGATCTCGCCAAGCTCGCCGTTTCCATTCGAGAAGACCGCCATCCGGTGGCGCGACGAGCCCTCCTCCCTCTTATCCGTCTCCTCCTCTTCCTCTCCCTTCTTCTTCTCCTCCCTCTCCTCTTGCTTCTCAAGTGGCCGGTGTTCGTCCGATTCCTGTCTACCTAAAAATATGCTAGACAGATCGTTGTTAGAACCGACAAACAAAGTTTAATTTAATTATACTCTTACCTATTCTACTCGAAGAATAATGGTCATAAGAGGTCGATCCACAGGGAGGCGATTGGAGTTGCATAAAAATTAGAACGTTCACTCGGATTCGAAATCGATTTTTGAATGGTAGAAGAAAAACATTACTTTGAGGATGTTAAATAATTCTCTAGTCTACCAGAGAAGGTTTTCCATTTGAAAATGACGAAAAGACAAATACTTGGAATAGAAGAGCATTTATAAATTTCATGAAATATTTAACTATTCAAAGAAAAACTTTGGCATGGATGAAAACAATGATTAAGAAGATTAAAGCCTGGAACCTAGATTGCATGAGAGAGAATTTCATATATCGCATGAAAAGAAAAATTATAGAATGTGAAAAAAAACATAAATTAAAATTGCAAATCTAAAGCTCTTAAAATAAAACTCGCCAGTAAAATTGCAACAGAAAGAGTTACAAATAAAACTCTTAATTAAAATTAAAAACAACACTGCTCTTAATTAAAATAAAATCAAAAAATTAAAAAGAAAAAGAAGAACAACAACGTGCTCTGTTTGAAAATGGAGCACAAACTCAAAACTAAACTCAAAACTCCCTTTTTCTTTTCTTTGGAACAGAGCTTCCCTCCCGTTGGCCCCCAACCGAACTCCCCCCATCTTTCCTTCTCCTCCCCCTCTTATAGATCACCAGGGCCTTTAAGCCAGCCATGGATAGGAGGAGGAACGGGCGCCTGGGATCGTGCGCGGGATCTCTTCTTCGGAATGGACGCGGGATCTCGGGAGGTGGATTCAGATGAAGAGCACCGTGGTTGCTTGGATGCGGTGGAGGTTGGACCGTCCGGGATGATGGCGTGATCCGTGGGAGGAAGGAGAGGGCGGACGCTAGGACGTGGATCACGGGATGGAGCTGGGGTCTTCCGTGATCGATGGGAGGAACGCACGGACCGCTGGGGCGCCGGATTGATTGCTGATGGCCGGATCAATGGAGCTAGAAATGGAAGAAGTTGCTGGGATGGATCGTGGAGGAGGAAGAGGGCAGACGGGCGCGGGATTCGTGGAGGGAGCCGTGGGATCACTTGGAGGCTGCCGATCATGGTGCGGATGCGGCTGGAACGGGTGGAAGAAGATGGAAATGGTGTCTGAGATCACGCCTTGCTGGGAGGATTTTTGAAATGGGGAAAGAAGCGGACGGGTGCTGATCGCGTGAGGGATGCGCGGAAGGTTGAAGAAGATGATGGCTGGCTTCACGAGCTCCTTGATGGCTAGAAACGGAAGAGGATGGCCGAATTGGAAGCTTCATGGATGGCTGGGATCACGAAATCTTGGGCATTCATCGCGGGCGGAAGCAGAGGCAGAGGAGGAAATCCGGAAGGATGGAAGTGGGACCTGGGACTCGGATGATTGCTCGGGATGAGATGCAATGGCTGGGATGCGGAACCGGGGAAGGAAATGGACATGATGCAGACGGGTCCTTGATGAAGCGCGCTGCGGAGGATCTAAAAGAAAAGGCTCGTTTCATTAATTGGTGAAACCGAGTGAAGTGCGGAAGGAGGTGGCTGCATGTTGGTTCGGCTCTGCTGGGAATTTGCTGTTTGGGCGCGAATCGCTGCTGTGCTACGCTGGGACGTAGCTGGACTCGGTGCAGCTGCTTTGTCGGTTGGAAATGGATGCTTGGATTACTTGCACTCAAACACAAATAAAACATTTAATTAATCAATTTTATTATTAATGATTAGCTATAATACTAATTAAAATAGTATGAAAATTGCACTTTTGTGCTCTTATCACACCCCTCAACTAGCTTATTGCTAGT